>NC_072797.1:14065378-14368409 GCF_028583425.1 Eublepharis macularius | reverse complement strand
TATCATTTTTTGCTGGGGAAGCCATCTCTTAATATTTTCATTTGCTATCAGAGTAACTCTCAGAACTAAAAGACCCCCATCCAAATTAAACCAGGTTATCCCTAACTCTCGGACTAATTATATCAGACTTGTCTTGATCTATTAAAACTGGTCCTCACTGATTGGTCAATTTAAGTCTTCTTGGTTGATCTACTGATTTAAACTTTGGTTGCCAGGATGTCAAGATGTCACTTCAGGGAAAACCCAGAAGCAATGCCATATCTCTGTAAGAATGGTCAGAAAATCAGTGATGAAACCATAGTGTTTCCAGCAATTCCTAGAGAGACATAATGTCTCTACAGGGGTTTCTCAGAAGTGATGTCACTCTGTTGGGTCTCACGATTTAAAAAAAAATCATTTCCTGCTGGTGGTTGGCGTGCCGGTGGGTGGGCAAGGCCTGCTGAGGCGGGAGATCGTCCAGCACATGGCAACCCTAATTTAAACAAACATTTACATGTTAAACTCTTGTGGACATGGAATTTCAGCCCCTTAGTATCTTATTTTTTCTCCTTTTAACTGGTTTTCAATTACAATCCAATTAGTGAATGTACTCTGAAATTCTTGCCACCCCTGAGCCTTAGGCAGTGGCAAATCAATAAATCTGGGTAAATAAATAAAAAAAAATTACCTTATTTGTAGTTAAGAAGAGGGAGGAAAATGCTGGATGCATTTATTATCATTTCAGTCTAGCTGTGTAAAGGGCTCTTAATCTTTATTGATTGGCATTGAAAGACTCTAATCCTGCAGTACTCATAAGTGAGCGGTGGCAATCAATGCTTACTTAATTGAATGAAATGCTTTGGAAGTTTAGTTTTGACCATATGATTCAACCGGTGGGGGTTTTCTTTCATTTGAGTAATTTCCAGCTGATGTTCTCTTTTGGCTTGTAGAGGAGGGATTCTTAAGAGAATTCTTGTTACCTCCTGTAGAGGTAGAGTTGCCAGCCTTTTTGAGCCTTGGCTCTCTATTCTTGGGCTAATTAATAGGATGTTTCCCACTTAGGTTTTGGCCTTAGCCTCCAGGTAGTGGCTGGAGATCTTCCGGAATTACAACTGGTTTGCAGGCCACAGAAATCAGTTCACCTGGAGAAAATGGCTACTTTTGGGAGTGGACCCTATGGAATTATACCATGCCAAGTTCCTTTCCCTCCCCAAACCCCACTTTCTCCAGGTTTCTCCAGGTTTCATCCCCCAGATCACCAGGAATTTCCCAACTTGGAGCTGGCAACCCTATGTAGAGATGAAATGTCTGTTACTCTTCACAAGCTGGGTCTCCTCTTGGCTTACAGCTCTTGGAGCCCATTGGGATGATAGTGGGATTCCCCCCCCCCGCCCGGTTATTGGTTCCTTGTTTCCTTCCTTTTACTTAGGCCGTTTCCACACTACTCACCTTCATCCGGAACGGGGTGCGAAAAAACCGCCGAAGATAGCATCTTCTCGCGCGAGTTTTGCGCAACGTTGCACAAAACTTGTGCGAGAAGACACTATCTTCCGCGACGTTGCGCCCCGTTCTAGATGAAGGTGGGTAGTGTGGAAACAGCCCAAGTTTCAGGGGGGTAGCCTTGTTGGCCTGTAGCAGAAGAGCAAGATTTGAGTCCTTAAAGACCAACAAGATTTCCAGGGGATAAACTTTCAAGAGTCAAAGCTCCCTTTGTCAGATACAAGTCAGTGACTCTCGAAAGCTCATCCCCTGCAGGGCCGTATTGACCCATGGCCGGGTACCTAGGCTTTCAGCTATTTCGAGGGTCCCCAGGCACTTCAATCCACTACAGCTCACCCTGGTACGGTAGGTACTAGACCACAGTACATAGCCCTATATCCATTTTGAGGGTTTTCTGAAAAATTCTAGTCACAATTTAAAAAATATTTTTATTGTGCGAGTAGAACTCTTCACGAAAGCACATTTTGGGGGTATAATTGTTCAATACTGTAATATTTTGAAGTGAATAAAATCTTTATTATTTATTAAACATATATAATTAATGGATAATTGTTTTAATATAAGAGACAATTTGTTTCACTTCTGTAAGGAAGCAGTTAATTATTTTATTAATAAAGGTTATATAAGAGAATCAATTAATTGTAATTTATGTGGGGGTGTGCCTCAGAAAAAAAATCAACAGGTCCCTTGTCCCTACGGGGCCCCTAAGCTTCAGCCTAGTCAGCCTTATGAATAATATGGCCCTGATCCCCTGGAAATTTCGTTGGGTTTTTTAAAGTTTATATTCATTTTCATCTTGTTGATATTTAAGGTGTTAATGGACACTTTCATTAATTTATAAGCAACTAGTTTTTACATTAAATACAAGTTCCTACATTTTATCCAGTCTTGGTTTGCTGCATTTGGAAAGATGGCGTCTGTTTGTAAACTTTGGAATATATAACCAATAGATAACTTGTTTGTGGACCAGATAATGATGAATTGGAAATGTTTTTAACTAAGCTTTTTGTGCTTACGTTTTTTGATTATATGAAATTAAAATGTGAAGTATGTATGGGGGAAAGAGATGGGGAGGGCAGTGGGTAACCTATGACTTTGATCAATGTAGACTTTTAGATATTGAGGATTCTGGGTAAAATTTTCCTGGGAAGTTGGAGGTCCGTCCTGCTTTCCTGGACGTTTTAATGTGAGTCTGTTCATTCTACTTTCCAGAACAAACTTGGCACATACTATTGACTCAACTTGCCTTGTGGCAGTGTGTTTTTTAAGCAGTTCTGTGCTTGCTTGATTTCTGTTAAGGCCTTAGAAAGAAACACGAGGTGCTCCTGAGGTAAGTCTGTTGAATGGCTAAAAATGAGTGCTGTCTTTGTAGGCCTCAGTTCATTTCCTAAAAAACGTTGAATAATGTTCTAGCAATTTCTTCAAAGAGGCATTTATTGATGTAAACTGGCTGTTCGCTTAGGCGGAAAGGAAATGCAGATAAATCTAAAGTTAATAAAGATTGGATTGACTGTAAACCCATCTACCTCAGAGAATGACCCATTTCCAAAGTATTTAAAATAAAACTGTCAATGCTTAAATGTATGACCAAGTCCTAAAAAGCTGACCTAGTTGTACTGGACCTCTCCACTGCCCGTATCTCAGACCCTGGTAATATAATTTATTATAGCTGTTACTTAATCGAATACCTTTTCAGTCATTCTTCAGCTTAAGAATGCCCTCTGATTATCAAAGCCGAAAAGATTTTCTTCCGGAATATTACCTTTTCGGGATATAATGCTTGTTTGTATACATTCTTGCGATGTCTTGTTTGTAAAAGGTGATTTCTTGAGATGTGGAGAGGCAGGGGTTAAGCTTGGCTGGCTTGCTTTGTTTGCCATCTGGCCCAAGCTGAGTAGTTTGGAAGAAGAAAAGTCAGTTCAGATTGAGAAAATCAACACGCGAATGTGTCCGGTTGTCATGAGACGTTGACCCAAGGCGTCCTCCAGGGTGCCTGGCAGATGGTGGCTCTGCTTCATCCAGACATAAAAGCTGTATTCTGTGATCAGTTCTGCCCAGACTAATCATGGCATACGATCAACTCTGAATATAATTTGGGATGGTTTCCCCCCTTTTTGTGCTGATTCTGGCATGGCGCTGGTCTTGGAAGCAAGTCTGTAGCTAGGAGCTGAGTAGATCTCTAACAGCACCTAAGGAATTGTTTTCTAGGTTGTTTTTGTGGAGCTGGTCAGTGCCCCTGGTGGATTTGAGACTACCCTTTATGTCTCTGCACCCTGGCCAAGAGCTGCTCTCCCAGTTATATTACTAACCTGAAGCCAACTCTCTCCCAAGCAAAGAAGAAACATTTGTTATTAACTTCAATTATAGTGGCTAGATGGCCATCTAACAGCACTGCTGATTCTGTGAACCTAGGCAGATCATAAGAGGGAGGGCAAGAAGGGTTACGTCAGTGCGTAGTTCTTGTGGCCCCTTCTCAGGGTAATGCCAATCGCCACCTTGGGGTCAGGAAGCAATTTTCCCCAGGCCAGTTTAGCTAGGGATCCTGACAGCGTTTTGCCATTTGGGCATGGAGCAATGGTCACTGGGTGTGTGGGGGAGGTAGTTAAGAATTTCCTGCATTGTGCAGGGGGTTGGACTAGATGACCCTAGTGGTACCTTCCAACTGTATGATTCTATAGCCCGCCTTGCCCTCACAGCCCAGGGTAGCCCAATCTCATCAGCGGTCAGAAGTTAAGCAGGGACAGCCCTGATTAGTTCTTGGATGGAAGACCCCCAAGGAAGACCAGAGCAACTACATGGAGGCAGGCAATGGCAAACCACCTCTGTTCATCTCTTGTCTTGAAAACCCTCAGTGTCGCCATAAATCAGCCGCAACGTGATGGCACTATACACACTCACAGTCCATCTTTCTTACAGTGTCTCAAGGCATTTGAGAAAACATGAAAACAAATTTAATAAAACAGCAAAGACTTCCAATAAACCATGTCGTGAGGATCAGGATTACAAAAGCAGGAAAAAAATGGTTAGAGTGTTGGACTAGGATCAGGGAGACCTGGGTTTGAATATTTACTCTATTCACCGGGTGACCTTGAACTAGTCCCACACTGTTGGCCTCACCTACTTTGCAGGGTTGTTGTGAATAAAACAGAGGCGAGGAGAACGATGTCAGCTGCATTGGAGAGAAAGGTGGATATACAGTATGTGAATAAATAGTAATTGCGAATCATGGGGTGTTGGGTCAATTTTAGTGCCACTTAAGACTGACCCAAGATCTGTCTCAAACTGTGTCCAGTTTGGTGTACATCAGGGAGGGAAGAAGCCAAGTGTCATATGCCTGTCACCTCAGGGAGGGAAGAAGCGAAGTGTCATATGCCTGTCACCTCAGGGAGGGAAGAAGTGAAGTGTCGTATGCCTGTCACCTCAGAGAGGGAAGAAGCGAAGTGTCGTATGCCTGTCACCTCAGGGAGGGAAGAAGCGAAGTGTCGTATGCCTGTCACCTCAGGGAGGGAAGAAGCCAAGTGTCGTATGCCTGTCACCTCAGGGAGGGAAGAAGTGAAGTGTCATATGGCTGTCACCTCAGGGAGGGAAGAAGCCAAGTGTCGTATGCCTGTCACCTCAGGGAGGGAAGAAGCCAAGTGTCATATGCCTGTCACCTCTTCCTGCATTGGTGGCTTCCTCAAATTGAGGTGCCCCAATCTCCTGCTTGGTGACTTGTGCAGTGATCTGGCCCTGATCCTACTCTAAAGCTTGGTAGACGGACAGGAAGGAAACACCAGATAATCATGTAGGTCTACAAAATCTAATCTGTATCTGGGGCCCAACTGGGTACTCTTCACCTCCACCCCCCTTACACACAACCCTTTCTTTTTTCTTCGTTTTGTTTCTCAAGTGCTTGGGCTGACTTGATGAAAAGGGGCTTTTTCTTCCGCCAGTCCTGCCAGATGTTTTAAGTAATCGTGTTTTCAACATTTTGGGGTAAAAATAAGTTACAGTACCCTTGTTACACTGGCAGTGGGCACCTCTATCAAGAACCTGGGCTCAGCATGTGCTGAAGGAGAAGTAAAGGGAATGGTGGTGGTAGAGAATGTATGTTGTTGTTGACTTCCAGTTTGGGATTAATGGCGATATGACGTAGCCTAGGGAGCTGGGCTATACAAGATACTGTTTTTGGAAAGCGAGGCGCCTGAACGCCTGCTACCATCCCCCCTTCAGGGAGAAGGGGGTCTTGAACGCTACGCGGCCCCGAGAGTGTGTGATCTCGGTGACGGGGTGGTGGTGGTTCTGAACCAATGATTCTCCCCACCACCTTGAGGTCCCCTCGGAGAAGGGCGAGCTACTAACTGCAGTACCTCTGGAGTCATTAATTTGGCATAAGATCGTCAGAAACCAAGCCTCAATATCAGCTTTGATCAACTATAAACAGAGGAAACAACACAGACAACCCAAAAAAACAACACAAGGTAAAGATTGCTATCAGACTTTTTAAATGAAAACAGAGAAAAAAGACCAAAAATTAAAGTACTATCAAGGCTTAATTAAAGAGAGGAAACAATAAGGAACAATTTTTGAGTAAGAATGTCTGTTGTTGTTTTCTGGAGTTCTTCGCATATTTCTCTAGCAGGAAGCATTGTCATCTAACCTGCATCTTTTGGAGCCTGCCATACTTACTTATGGGTCAGTCTTTGCTGTCATCAGTAAGGGGGAAATACTTTTTATCTGTTTTTCTGGAAAATTCTTTCCTGGTTAATCCACCCCTAATCCTCTTATATATAATTTTTGAACTTGAAGTTTCTGTATGCATATCACTTCAGGACATTTGCCACAAAAACATGAAGCTGTCTCCTTCTAAGTCAAACCATTTCGCCCCCAGGGGTACTCTTGTCTACTCTGACTAGCAGCAGCTAGTCACATCAACTACTACTACCTTGTATCCAAAAGGGCTGGGGATTGAACCTGGGGCCTTCTGCTTGAAAATCAGATGCTGTACCACTGAGCCACAGCTCCTCCCACTTCTATTGCTGTGGATCATGACTCATGAATGAGGCCTTCTATCAAAATGTGTGGTATCTACCAGAAAATATTCTTGCCAGTCAGAAAGACATCAGAACGTGAAAACTGTTGATGTTTGCCCTTTATCTACTATGTTGCCATAGATTGAGTTGCGTTGATCCCACGGAATATCAATCAACATTCTAACTTCTCAGGGGTTAACCTGCTAGGCGACAAACGGGACTGCATTGTCAGATAGGAAGCCTGAATTTAGAACAGGCTTATAAATTCATTGGCTGTTCGTTTGGTCAATAAAAATTGCGTTTGGGCCACTCAGCAAGGAAGTATTTGCAAACAGGTAGTAGATTCTTTAATGTTGAAATGACTACCTTAGGTACACATGTATTAGTGTACGATTTCACAGGCTGGTAACTTATTTGAAAGGCTGACTGGGCATCTTTCTTTCTGTGAATCTTCCCAGGCCTTTTGCTTATAAGTTATAAATCTAAGCCTCAGCGGAGTTTGGGATTTCTGTTAATTTGGACGAAAAAATGATTGTTTTTCTACGGCTTGCATAAAACATCAGCTCACATTTAAAACTTCACTTACTTGCATCCTCAGGCAGCTGTGAGCAACGTTTCCATCCCTTGTGTCTTGAATGTTTTATAGGGTGATTTATCTTGCGTGCCTTGGAGGAACCTACCTGCCAGTAACAGGAACCGCTCTATTTCATACTGTATCTAGATCAGTGCTGTGTGGGGTTTGATAGCTTTAGAGCTAGTTTGCTCAGTGGAAGGGAGATGCTACTCTTGGGAATAAAGTTCACGCGAGGTTTGTTGCTTTAGAAAAGAAATGGATGTCCTTTGTTGTGAAGGAACTCTAAACTAGGAAAGGAGAAGAGGAGGCATTCTAGCTATCTAAGATAGGATGGAGAGAGATGCTGAGATAAGGTTGATATCCTCTAGGTAGAGCCTGGATTTCTCCAGGAATTATGCCTGGAGAAAATTGCCACTTTGGATGGTGAGCTCTGTAGTATCGCATCCTTGCTCAGTTCCCTCCCCTCCCTAAACTCCGCCCTTGCCAGGCTCCACCCCCAAGTCTCCAGGAATTTCCTTACACACAGTTAGCAGCCCTATGCTGAGCACATCTTGCCCTCATGGACATTAGACAAAGAAACAGGAAGTGAAGGAGTTAGCCGGAAGGAAGGAAGTCCCTGAGAATAGCATTTTGGGGTAAACAAAGAGACAGCAGCGGAACAGACAAGAGGAAGGATGCAGAAGAAACTCACCAATCCACCTTAGTAGCTCTGCTGCCCCTGTCTGGAGTACTGCTGTGCTTGGTACAACGAGACACAGTACAGTCCTTCACTTCCAACAAGGTCGTTCATTCCTTATTTGTCCTTAGCAGATGCTGCAGGGAGTGGAGAGGGGGAGCATTTACAGGCCTTGAATTTGACACTCCATGGTGAATGGGATCGGTGGTGGGGAAGGGTCACGTCTCCCTTGTGGCTTCCTGACTTTGCTCCAGTAATCAGTGGGCAGCATAGGAAGCTGGTGGCAGAAAAGTGCTTGGCCACCTGCTCTCTCTTCTCCTCAGCCAAGACGTTTGCAAATCAGAGCTGGGACTCCCTCCGCCTTGAAATGTAGCTGAGAACTAAATTAACCCATGACGTGGGTTTACTAGACCACACGTACCTATGTTCATGGCCTAAAATAATAATTTTAAAAAAACAGCCAGTTTGACAAAGCTTCTTGCCTCGAGGCCATTCACTCACTGTTGAAATGCCTGGTCGGATTTCCATGGTGAACCTGAAGAAAGAATAAAGTTTACAAAGGGACAATCCGAAGTAGGGAGATGTGACTCATGAAAGCTCCTACCCTACCACAAATTTTGTTAGTCTTATAGGTGCTACTGGACTCTTGCTCTTTTCTGCTGCCACAGACAAGCTAACATGGCTACCCATCCTGAGCTATCCCCAACGGGACAATGTTTAACCCTGAGAGTAACGGAGCTGCTTGTGACCCAAAGTGTTCTTGCTTTGTGCCCCTAGAGGTCTACTGTTCCACTGTGGATGGGCCATGGAAAAGCCTGGCAAATATCACAGCCCTTCTGTTGGTATTTATAGTTTGGAAGACTCAAGGATGCATATCCAGCCACACAGGGGTTCCTTTGTGTGAAACAAACCAAATCAGATCTGTTGTGATTCTCTCAGTCCATATAGATAGCACCTCTTCAGGGTCTCGGAGAGAGGCATTTCTCGGTCTTGTCAAATAAGACTGTTTGATATGACCTGTCTGGTTGTTAAACTGCCCTTCCTCCTAGATGCTCGGGGTAACATTTATTTAGCATGTTTTTATCCTGCCTTTTCTCCAAGGAACATAGGGAAGCACATAACTCTCTATTTGGTTTTAACCTTTAAAGCCCTAAACGGATTGGGACCAGCATACCTGAGGGACTGTCTCTCCCCATATGTGCCCCGGAGAGCACTTCGTTCTGCGGGTAAGAACTTACTGGTGATCCCTAGCCCTAGGGAGGCTCGTTTGGCCTCGACCAGGGCCAGGGCCTTTTCGGTCCTGGCCCCAACCTGGTGGAACTCTCTGTCTGAGGACACTCGGGCCCGCCAGGACACTCGGGCCTGCAAGACGGAGCTGTTCCACCAGGCTTACAGTTGAGGCCAGCATCAGGACTATCATTGTGCCTCCCACCGGTCTCCGGTATTCGAGTACAGCTCGTCTGTCTATCTGTCTCCTCTTTGTATGCTGGGGGCAGGAATGTGTAGTCAACCATCGGAGGTTTTTGTATATATATGATTTTAATTGCTGAATTTTATTGTAAAATTTGTTATGCAGTTGTATTTTATGACTGATGTACCCCGTCCTGAGCCCACGTGTGGGGAGGGTGGGTTAAACACCGAATGAACTAAACTAAACTATTTAATCCCCACAGCATCTCTGTGTGGTAGGGTAGGCTGAGAGAGAGAGGGGGACTGGCCCAGGATCACCCAGCAGTTTTAATGGCACATTCCTCCTGGGTCTTCTGGAACCAATGCTTTAACTGAGAGCCAAGCTACAAGTAAGGCCTGACACAGGCTGGACACTTGCCAGCTTCCCTCATGTTTTGATGGGAAATGTAGGCGTCCTGGTCTTGCAGCTGTAATGGAGAGCCAAGCTGTAAAACCAGGACGCCTACATTTCCCATCAAAACTTGAGGTAAGCTGACAAGTGTCCAACCTGTGTAAGGCGTCACTTGTAGCTAGGCTCTCAGTGGTGCTCACTTGGTGGTTTGTGGAGAGCCATATTCACACTTCCATTGAATCCAAATAGCCACATTTGCTTCCGTCCCTGGCATGAGGACTGCACCTCAGGGAAGCTCACAGCTTAGCCAGTCCTTCAGCAGTAGCTGTTTCAATGTGGCAACCAGCTGCCAACAACACTCCCGTCAGTCAAGGGTTTGTCACAGGTGCAACACTTGGAAATAGTGCTCAGAAGAGCCACGTGAAACTCCTGAGCCATTGAGTAAGCATCACAGCTTTAATCACTACGTGGCTCTGCCCTCATTTACTTTATGCTCACAACACTTCTATGAGGTAGGTTAAGGAAGAGAGTTTGCAGTCATGGCAAGAGAGATTTGGATTTTAGTCTCCTTGGTGTAGAGCTGCCAGGCCAAGCCTGCTAACCAGTGGGAGGGCTGGAGTCGGGAACAGGGGTGTCTGCATGTGACTTGGTCACATGCGCACCCAAAAATGACAAATGGTCGCTCTAGGAATTGCTGAAAACTCTATGATAATTCAGAGTTTTCGATGATTCCAAGAGGCACAGTGACATCACTGTCTTTATCTTTTGGTATCAGGCAATGAAGCTTGCCATCATGAGGCCTCTCACCACACTGGGAAGCCTGTCAAATCTACCTTGGTGCTAGTTGAATACTGTAATCACTGCGTCACACTGGCTTTCTCTTAAGTTGGGTTTGCCACTGTTTTAATGCATGTGCAAATCATGTGTTCTGTCACTAAGTTAAGGTCTGTCTCCAGGTTATGAATTTATTTAGTTTGTTTCTAGACCAATCTGTCAGCCAGGGGGATCCAGAGACAGCTTGCAATGAAAACACAAAAAATAATTACTTTCATAAAATATATTTTAAAAACTCGATCTGTGAAGATAGCAGTGAAAATAAACTATGCAAGAGTATAAAAATAATAGTATCAGATAACTGAAAAGGAAGAGGTGATATGCAATAAATAACAGCAACAAGATGAAGAAGTAAGAGAGCCAGCGTGGTATAGCGGTTAGAGTGTCACACTAGGATCTGGGAGAGCCAGATTCAAATCCCACTCTGCCATGGGAACTCGCTGGGTGACCTTGGGCCAGTCACACACTCTCAGCCTAACCTACCTCTCAGGGTTGTTGTGAGGATAAAATGGAGAAAATAGTTATATAACCTGCCTTGGGGAGAAAGATGGGGTATAAATGAATTAAATTAAATTGCAGGTATTGCACAGTATTAGATATGGGCACGAACTGAAATACGAACCAAAGTTTGTCATGAAGTTGGCCGTTTTTCGGTTTGCAAACCAGTGGTTTGTTGGAAGGCATTTCTGATGACCCGTGACCAGCTGCTATGATTTTTAGCCTGGTTTGTTTGGTTCGTTGTTTGGTTCGTCATTGCAGACAGCCTGGCGCTGATCAGTCCATTTCCTAAGCAATGGGGGTTTCTGCAGACCTTCTGCTGCCCCAAAAGTGACATATTCATGAACCAAATGAACCAGTTCATGAACCGGGCAATTTCATGCTGGTTAGTGGTCTGTGGTTTGTGAAACACGACAAACCACGAACTGCAACAAACTGCCATTTTCCTGGTTCATGCCCATCTCTCCACAGTATGTCTTTTGAGTGATGAGGGCTGCCCAAAAAATTCCTCATACCAAATGAAAATGTAGAGAGAGCATACTTGATAGGAAGCTCTGTTGTGGCAGGGATATGGGTAAAAATAAAATTTGGACCTAGCACTTGAAGGACAATAAAGCAGACATCAAATGTGCCTCAAGGAGAGAGAATTCCAAAGATGAAGTGCCACCACTCTCTGGTTACCACCACTGATCTTAACTAGTAGGTTGGCCAGTACAAGAGAAGATGATCCTTCAGGTATCCCAGCCCCAAATTGTCCAGAGTGTAAAGTTAATGCTACTACCTGTAGTTTCACAGCATCTGAAGAAGCGGACGCTGGTTTATGCTGCAATACAATTTTGTTAGTTGTCACAGTGCCACAGGACTAATGTTGCTGTGAAAAAGCGTTCAGTGTTTATAAAGCCATATAATCCGTTAATGACTTTCAGATTATTTACTATGGCTGATTCCGCACACGTTGGATAATGCACTTTCAATGCACTTTATCAATCGTTTGAGGTGGATTTTTTGTTCTGCGCATGAAAAAATCCGTTCCAAATGATCTATAAAGAGTGTATTGTCGAAGGCTTTCACGGCCGGAGAACGATGGTTGTTGTGGGTTTTCCGGGCTGTATTGCCATGGTCTTGGCATTGTAGTTCCCGACGTTTCGCCAGCAGCTGTGGCTGGCATCTTCTGAAGATGCCAGCCACAGCTGCTGGCGAAACGTCGGGAACTACAATGCCAAGACCACGGCAATACAGCCCGGAAAACCCACAACAACCATCGATCTATAAAGAGGATTGGAAGTGCATTATCCAACGTGTGTGGAATCACTCAAAATCTTGGATTATTTTTGTGAGTCGACTTTTTGAAACTGTAAATCCCTGTGAGCAGAATAGGGGTGGCGGAGATGTGAAAAGTGGCATTTCATATTAACCTGTTCTGGAGTGCAGCAAATCCAGCAGGGAACTTTAGTGCAGTACTTTTGTTACATCCAGCAAGCTAGCTTTTGAGTTTCACAGAACTCTTCCTCAGGTTGGCTGTTATTTTTTTTTTAAAGGTGTGGGAAGAGAAAAATAGGTTGCTGTTAAAGGAAGTAGTGGGCTCCTGCTGTATGCAATAATACTGTTATGGTGATAATTTGCAAAGACATTCATAGGGTAAATAAAGGTTACTTTGGGTCAAGCGGTGATTCTGTAATAGCAGTCCTAGTTGAAATAGTGCTCTGAATGCAAGTGCCATTCCGTAAGTTTGTGCTTCTAGTTTAAAAGACAGAAACAAATAAAACTTCTTTAAGTTGTCTATAGAAAGGCATCACTGAGAAGAATCCCAGGAGTTGCTACAGAATAGCATGACAGGTCTTAATAAGACTGCAGTATAGATTATTTAACGTCCTGGAGGGAAAATGCATTATGAACTTCTTGCAACAAAATGAACATTTCCACTAACTGGAGAAAGCAGATCTTGCAAGTTTTTCTATCGTCACTGCTGGTGAAATGAGCTGCTAAAAAAAAAGTTTTGTGAAGAATCTGTCTCACGGACAGGGGCCGTTGATAACGATCATGGCTTTTCTTTCTGGGGTGGTAGAGGAAACAAACGGCCTTCAGACAACCTGGGAAATGGGTGGTGGCCTTTTAACAGTCATTGGCTGAGCTGTTAAGGTCTCAGATTGAATTCCTGGCATCTGCTGTTAAAGGGATTGGTAGCATGGCCAAAACTGTAAAGGAGCAGCTGCCGGTCAGAGTAGACAATACTGACCTTGATAGAACAATAGCCTGACTCAGTAGAAAGCTGCTACTTGTGTTTGTGTGAGGTCACATGGGGAGAAGAATAAGTCTCTTTTCTGTCGCTAGATCATCTGTTCGGATCCCAGAGGTGTGCCCAGGAAGCATAAGGCCCTAAAGGAAGGGTGCACAGGGGAAGTTGGGCTCTAAAGAAGATTAAGTTAGAGTGGGGAAGGAGGCTCAATGTAAATAGGTTCAGAGAGTGTGTGTTTTTTATTTTATTTTATTTTACAAAGTTTATATCCTGCCTTTCTGCCCTCACAACTGCCACCAAGTTTCAGGTGGGCCGCCGTGTTGGAAGTAGAAGAGCAAGATTTGGCTCCAGTAGCACCTTAAAGACCAACTAGATTTCCAGGGTATGAGTTTTCTAAAGTCAGACTATGAACACATTAAAACATATGCAATAAAATCACATTTTAAAACCAACAAACCCCCTCAATATTAAAACAATTAACATTAGAGCTAAAATATATACAAAAACATCATTGAGGGCATGCCAAATGAAACTGTCTTCAGCAGCTGATGGAAGATATCAACAGAAGGGGACAGCCGAGTCTTTCTGGGAACAGAGTTCCAGAGTTTTGGTTCCACTATCAAGAAGGCCCTCTCCTGGCTTGCCCCCTCCCTAATCTCAGAAGATGGGGGCAGCAGGACCTCTGAAGATGGCCACAGTGGTTGGATAGCCATGGTAACATCAAGGCTTGACTATTGTAATGCTCTATACATTGGCCTCCCATCTAAGTTAACTAGGAGGCTCCAATTAGTGCAAAATGCTGCAGCTGGATTGTTATCAGGAGCGAGCAGGAGCATGAACATCACTCCCATCCTACAGTCGCTCCACTGGCTACCCATCATTTAACATACTCAGTTCAAGGTATTAGTTATTACATACAAAGATCTTCATGGCTTTGGTCTGGCATACCTACAGGATTGTCTCCCTCCCTATGTTCCTCCACGGCAGCTTCGCTCATCTGAACAGGGTCTCCTGCAGGTGCCAGGCTGCACACGGGTGAAGTCAGCAGCAGCCCGTACAAGAGCTTTCTCTTTGTTGGCCCCTATCCTGTGGAATGGCCTGCCCGACGAAGTCAGAAGAGCCCCCACTCTCCTGGCTTTCCGCAAACGATGCAAAACCGAACTATTCAAAAAGGCTTTTTACTCAAATGGGAGGGCTGTATTGTAGGGATGGGGGTCTCAGGTGCTTCACAAATGAATTGGAGATCATAGACTTCATCACTATTTTTGCCTTATATATTATCTGCTGCTTTAAATAGGCACTCCTATGTACAACCAGCGCTCCATGTTGTCTAATGTTAGTCCTAGAATTGATTATGTTTTGCTTCAGTATTTTTTTCTGCTCTTGTCTTGGATCCTTGCTAATTCTATGCCTTTTAAACTTGTATCTGTTTACCTTATGGTATTGCATTGAAATGTACTTGATACTGATTGTATTAACCTCATACTGTGTAATCCTCCTTGAGTCTCAGTGAGAAAGGAGGACTATAAATGACGTAAATAATAATAATAATAATAATGATAATGATAATAATGATAATGATAATAATAATAATGAAGGAATAGGTTAATATGAAGAACAGGTGGAGGCTGGGAGGAAGAAGAAGAGAAGGGCCATGAACGGGAGCTACAGTCAAGACAATTTGAAGTTCACATGTCGGTTTGAAACAGCGAGCTCTGTGTTGGACTTAAATGCCTCTCTTACGTACTATACTTTTACCCAACCCTACTCTAATCCTCTTTCCAAGCAGCACAGGGTGGCATTCATGGTGCCCTCCTCCATCTGTTTTATCCTCACAGTAACCCTGTGGGGAAGGTTTGGGATGAGGGAAGTGACTGACCAGTTGAATTTCTTGGTCGAGTGAGGGCTGGCCCCAGGGTCGCCTTTCTTGCAGCACTCCCAGCAGGAAACCACCCTCCAATGAAAGTGCAGCTGTGTGGTTCATCGGTTATAGCTTCTTTGGATATTAAACTAATGGTTACTCGCCTGCTTTATGGTTGTTTTAGGGTTGCCAGCCTCCAACATTGATCAGTTCTCTGGAGAAAATGGCTTCTTTAGATGAGGACTCTCTGGTATTATATTCCTGCTGAGGCCCCTCCTTTCCCAAACCACACCCTCGCCAAGCTCCACCCTCCAAATCTCCAGGAATTCCCCAACCCAGAGCTGGCAACCTTTTGATGAGATTTTGGCCAAGTATTGCTGTTTGAGAGCACAAAACAAATTTCTTTTCATACTGTATGTCGGTGGTCTTTATTCTTTTCTCTCTCCCTCTCCCCCACCCCGGGAGATTTTCAGCTACTGGTAACTTACCCCAAGTTGCCCATAGAGAGAATTTCATGATAGACCAGCAGTAAGCTGAAGGAAATACACCTAAGCTGAAAATAATAATTTTTAAAAGGATGATGCAGCATATGGCTGAATGCAGCTAAATGCTATCATCACTTGCAGGCCTGGCCTCCTCCAGCTGCGCAGCTGTCAGCCAAATCTGTTAGCGGTAAGTAACGCACACCTGTCCTCCTTCCGTTCCTCCCAGAAGGGATCCGAGCGCTCCCTGGACAATGCTTAAAGCTTGAAAGCAGACCTGCAGCCTGCAATGGTGAGGCTTCCGTCCCGTTGCGGCTACCACAAACCTTTTCCAAGATGGCAAGGAACTCAAATTAAGTTATTGATTCCTTTCAGAAACCTGGGAAGGGCGATGAAAGCACTCCATAAATCACATCCCGATGCGTGAAAAAGTCAAACCATCCTGCATTTCGCAAACCGCCCTTAAAGGCCTTAAATTTCTGAAAGGAGAAAGAAAGAAGCTTCAGTTCAATTATCTCTTTGTGTGGCCCTATTACAAATAAATCACCCGCTTTCTCCTCTTCAGTATTCTTTATCTCCTTTATCCATAATATTCTCCAAAAATGCTGCATTTTACAGGCTACAAAACAACACCCCAAGTAATACTCCACTCATGATTCTCAATATTCAATACAAGTGTTATTCAATATCGGTTTGTTCATATCATTTATACCATATATAACACCCTTCTCAGATATCTATGCAGTCAATGGCACAACCTCTCACATTCACAAACAGTAATGTATCACACTAATCACCGTTCAATTATCATTTAAAGTGCTAGAGTCAAAAAGTTTCATAAATACTCAGAATAGTGCAAACAATTCAGAATGTTCATAGCTGCAAAAAAGCGGGTTCCCCATATTGCTGTAGAGAAACTACTTCAAAGTGCTTATGTACTCCTGGGCTATAATGAAACCATATGAGGTAGTCTCGTTATGTCACAGATCTCTACAAATGAAAGTTCTTCAACACATTCGTCTTTTCGTCTCCACAACAGAAGAAAATATTCCGGGGGAGCCCGACCTCTAGCACTTTAAATGATAGTTGAATGGTCATCAGTGTGATACATTACTGTTTGTGAATGTTGTTTTGTTGGCCGTTGGTTCCCTTCAGCCCCCGAGAGCCTCTCTGGGACTTTTTGGTTTTGCATTTTACAGACTGCCAAGAGGGGTGGTTTGCTACGAGAGAATATTCTTTGATTTGTCCCGCCATCACCAAATTCTACTGTTGCCCGTTAAAAAAAATTACGAGCATTCTTGGCAAATACATAAATCCAAGGTAGAGTCTTATCTACTAGATTTTAATCCCATTTATACCAGTTTAGTGTGGTGGTTGCTATTATGTGGGAAACCCTAGTTCAAATTCCCACCCAGCCAGGAGGCAAACTGACAGTGCAATTCTATGCAGAGTTATGAAGCCCATTGATTTCGGTGGGCTTAGAACTTGTCCTCTGCATAGGATCGCACTGTGAGAGACTTAGTGTTGTGGAATCTCTTTTACATTCTGAGAGCCAGAGTTGTGTAGTGATTAGCAAGTCAAGTCAGATTAGGTCCTGCAAAACCAGGTTCAAATCCATACTTGACCATGGAAGATTGTGTGGTGACCATTGGCCAGTCACACACACTCAGCCTAACCTACCTCACAGGGTTGCTGAGAGGATAAAATAGAGGGAAGAATGATGTATGCTCCTTTGGGTTCCCATTGGGGAGAAAGGCTGAGGTATAAATGTACTAAATAAAATAATTAATATTGATTAATATTGGGGCCAGCTCCAGGTTGAGAAATTCCTGGAGATTTTGGGGGTGGAGCCAGGGGAGGGTGGGTTTTGGGGAGGGGAGGGGCCTCAGCAGGGTATGCCATAGAGTCCACCCTCCAAAGAAGCCATTTTCTCCAGGGGAACTGATCTCTGTGGCTTGGAGATCAGTTGTAATTCTGGGATATCTCCAGCCATCAAATAGGGTTATTTCCATGTCCTTAAAGGGACAGTCCACTCACTGAATGCTAGCGGCTTTTCTCTTTCACTCCATACATCTCCGATTTCAAAATGGTAGGAGGCTATTTTACTTCTAGGTTTTGGCACCTTTTTGGGGACATGGAAAAGTGCATTCTCAGAAAAGACACCGAAAAAGCAGAAGACAAACAGCCTGCTACAGTTTTGAAATGGGAGACGTGTGGAGTCAGGGCCAGATCGGTGGGGGGCGGGGGGTGGGGGGTAGTCTTTCCCTGGTGCCACCAAAGAGGGGGCGCCAGGTGCAGCTGCCAGCCACTGGGAGCTGGTGGCGGCAGCACAGGCTGCGGAACGGAGGATTGGGAGGTCGCCCTCGCCATTCGCCTGCCCCGCCGACGGGGTGGCTGGTTTGCCGCGTATGCAAAACAGGGAGCGCATGGCAAGCCAGCTGCCCTGTAAGCGGGGCAGGCGAATGGCGTGGGTGGTCTCCCAGCCCTCTGCTCAGCCGCTCGCACTGCTGTTGCCAGCTCCATGGCGCACCCTGTGCCAGGGCGGCTGGCATGCCTCCGGGCCCTGCGTGATGACATCACAGAAGTGACATCATCACGCAGCACCGGGAACGCGCCGGGGGGGGAGACCAGACTTGGGTTGCCCTGGCAACCCTAGATCCGGCCCTGTGTGGAGTGAAGGAGAAAAGCAGCTAGCATTCAGTGAATGGGCCGTCCCTTTAAGGACACGTGGAAATGGCCTAGAGCTTGGCAGCCCTAGGCCAACTAAAATTTCACCAAAAGGCCTGCAAGTTTGCAAGTTCTTCTGATATCCTCATCCAGCCAGATGAAGGAACTGTAAGCCCTGCAGGATACAAATGCCGTATTTTTCGTTCCCTCTGTTCTTTTCTCTGCTTTGCATACATATCGAGAAATGTCATGTCAGGAAAAGGGTCAGCTGATAATGTTTAGCTTTGGTTGGACAGCGGCCTTGGCATGAGAGAGGTGCATAACAAGGGGCTGCTGTCACAAGGAGATTTGTGCTTTCTTTTTGTGGTGGGACTGGCATTTCCTCTGTTGGAGATGGCCAAAAGCCATTGTCAGATTCCCTTACAGATCTCATTAAGTGAGCAGAGCAAAGCCAGGCTGACTTACTTTGCCTGACAAACAGGCGGACTCTGGGCTGTGACTGCCAGAAGTGATGGCGAGCGCGCACAAGTCCAGCTTTATGGGATGGCTTCATATGCCTCAGAAAGTGTAGCTGAAAGGAGCATGCTTTGATTTAAAGTGCATTTGGCCTGCCCCCTGTAGTTTTTTTGTTTCTAATTACTCTGCCCATGATGCTCGTGGAAATGCCCTCAGCAAGAGCATAATGCAGTCATTCTGAGCCCCTCGTCTCCGTTTTTTGCTCGCGAACTCTTCCGCCTGCCCTAATTGTGAACATGGAAGTAGTGACCGCCAGAGTTCCCTGCACTGCAACACAATTGCAAACATTCCGATTCTTGGCAGTGAGAGTCAGACCGTCTCAAACAACTGTCAGTATAGATGGTATGAAAGTAAAATTTTGCTCACTATCAAAACTTGTAGGGATTTGTGAAATGCAAGTGATCTCTTGAGTGGCGAACAAACATTTGTTCATCTTAACAGGAGCTTTAAAAGAACCCAACTCCACTGAATGTCTCTAGACTTCTGTGAGAGTACAGTATTTACTCAAATGCATGACTAGAGTTTTTTTTCTCCCTAGGAATGCCAGCAACATAAAATATAGTCATCTTACACGTGCATACAAGTTGCAATTATGTCCACGAATAATTTTGTGTGTGTGTTTACCATTTTTACCAGGGTTGTTTTATATTCAAGTTTTTCCTTTTTTTTTTTTTAGTTAATACGATATGGGCTTTACTTGCCGTATTGATATTTAGGAGCAGATGAAATACATTGCATGATCTGTGATCTTACAAAGCTACCTTCATTTCTCTTTGTATTTCAAGTGCAAATGGTAAAGGGGCATAAAGTCATGGCATGGACAGCTGTATTCTTCATCTTGCGTTCTCCAAGAGGACACACATAGGCTAACCATCTTACAGAACTGTAATGTGACTTATTGTACAGGTTATTTTAGGTGCACGCACAATGAATTGGAAGCAACTTACGTTCCTTTGCAGCCCAGCCCCTCTCGGCTTGCTCTCATTTACTCTCTCTCTCTCTTTCCCCTTCTCTTTCACGAGTCACAAATGAAAACAAAACAGCAGAGCAGAATGAATTGGAAGCAGCTTACGTTCCTTTGCAGCCCAGCCCCTCTCGGCTTGCACTCACAGGAAAAGGAAGCACGGAGGTGGGGCCAAAATCTACGTGACCTCTTTTCAGATCTACCGGAACGCCGTTCCAGCGCGTTCCGCCTCCAAATGAGCCCTGCTTATCGTACAGATTATTTTATGTGCACACGCAACTCCTTCCCAGTGGCATCAGATCTTGAGACTTGTTTCCCATGGAAAGTTTCTTCTCTGGGTGTGGGATTATTTTTAAAGGAATTCCTGAGCACATGACCTTGGAAGGGCAAAATACACGTTGATTACTTACTGACTGATTTCTGTGTGACTCAAGGACCTACTTGCAAAAGTAAATAAACCAAGGAAACCATTCCATGGTTTAAAATACATTACAGGAAAACTGAACTTCCATGACTATTTTGTTGTCTCTGACAATCTTTTTTTTGGTTGTTGTGGGTTTTCCGGGCTGTATTGCCGTGGTCTTGGCATTGTACAGCCGGAAAACCCACAACAACCATTGTTCTCCGGCCGTGAAAGCCTTCGACAATAAATCTTTTTTTTTTATTTAAGAAGTTGTTTTTTGGTCCAGGATTTTCATAATGAAAAAAGAATTACTTTTTTAAAATACTTGCACAGGTGCAAATGCACAGCCGTAACCATGTTTGTACCAGTTGAAACATGTTGCATTTTATAATGTGTGTTGACACGTTAGAGATCTTAAATGACCATTGTTGGGCTTGTGGCTTGCACTGTCACACCCCTTATCCATGACGAACATGGACTATTGATGTGTGTGTCTGGAGGGGAAAGGACAGGTTCCCTCTTTCTTGCCGCCAATATCATTCATGCTATTCAATGTCTATTTTTCTTTCTCCATCCATCAGAGAAAGATTAATTGGAGTCGTCATCTTTTTTTAAAAGCTCATTTCAGTGTTAAAACATAATGACCCATGGCGTCTTACCTCTAAGTGTTATAAAAGAACAGTGACTAAACTGGGTCTGTTGGTGTGACGCTCCCTGTGGTATTGGGAGAACAATAGTTGCGCACAACGCGTTTTCAAAAATAACACGGGCTCTTATATGATCCACTAGATCATATTGACATATTGCACGCACCTGCATTTTTTGTCTACAAAAAGACTGTGCGCATGGGGTACAATTCAGTGCATGGGCAGGAGGGCTGGCCTCACAGCATGCTGGCCCCGATGTGGGTACAGCGCCTCCATACACAGACCCTCCATACACACCCTGTGATCAGGATCTTTGAACATTCCCAGCCACCACCTCTCCCCCGTGCTCCACCATGGCAGCTTCGCTCATCTGAACAGGGCCTTCTGCAGATACCACCCTGCAAATGGACAAAATCAACAACTTTCCACACATGCATATGCTCTGTGGTGCCCCCCCCACACACACACACCTTAAGGAATGGCCTGTCTGAAAAGATTAAGAAAGCTCCCACTCTCTTGGCATTCTTCAAAATATGCGAACCTGAATGATTCAGGTGGGCTTTTTTACTAGGCGCTAGGACTGTGCTGTAAGGAAATGGTTCAAAGAGATGCTTCCATAAAGGGATAGGCAGTGTAGACCCAGTATACTACTGGGTACTGTTTGTGGATGTAGATATGCTCCTAATAGTCATTAATGACATAATTAGTTATGTTATTAAGTAATGAACATAATTAATTATGTTTTGTTTCAACAGTGTTTCATCACTATATTCCTGTATTTGAATGTTATAGATTCTTTCAAATTTCTGCTATGCATAACTAGGGTTGCCAGTCTTCCATTGGGTCAGGGGATCTCCAGCTCCCACCCTCCATCCCCTACCCCTGTTTACCTAGCTGGCAGAGGGGAACATACCTCTCGGGGCACGCTCCTGTGCAACACAGCAACCCAATTCAGCCTGATTCGGGCCTGTTTCGTCCCAATCCAGCTGCTACAGAGCGCAACAGCATTTTCTGCACCCCACAGCGGCCCGATTTGGCCCCCTGTGGAGTGCAGAAGTGCTCCCAGAGGCGGCACATGGCCTGTGCAATGATGGCACTTCCTGGAAGGGATGTCATCACGCAGGTTGGGAGCACGTTCGTGAGGTGAGATCCTAAGGTACATGCCAGGTCTCCCGCCTCTTTCCGGGAGGATAAGGGGCAACCCTATGCATACCCTATTGCATTGTTTTTTTAATCTTCCAGCTGTCGATCATATTAATTGACACTGTGTAATCTGCATTAAGCCTCAATGAGAAAGGCATACTTTCAATAGCATCAATCAGTCCAAGGGACAAATAGCTTGAATGTCTAGTCGACAGAAGCTGGGCCTGCACTCATGATATTGGTCGGTGTTGGTGTATTCGATTTTGTTCTCCACTGTCTGCACACATTGCTTTTATGCACACAGATCATGTGGTGTGCAGAAACCAGATTTATACATGTATGCCCGTGCAGTTGCAGGTCTACTAATGCAAGTGGTGAGAACTGATGGATGCATACTAAAATTACCATGTATTTACAGTTTGTACGTGAATACGTATGAGCAAGTGCAGCTGCCTTGACTGGCAAAGTCCATCTTGTCTACTGAGGGCCAAACTACAGGTGATGAAAGACACAGGTTGGACACTTGTCAGCTTCCCTCAAGTTTTGATGGGAAATGTAGGCAGCTTGGCGGAATGTTGGACAAGTGACAGTTGAAAAGTCCATTGGACAGCAGTCAGAGAGCCAAGCTGCAAGGCCAGGTCGCCTCCATTTCCCATCAAAACTTGAGGGAAGCTGACAAGTGTCCGACCTGTGTCAGGCGTCACTTGTAGCTTGGCCCTTCAGATTGGGGTAGTGAGTGACTCTCCAGGTCTCAGACGGAGGTCTTTCACATTGCCTCTCCCCTGATATTTTTAACTGGGGTCTCGAGGACTGAACCTGGGAACTTTTGCATGCAAAGTATATGCTGCACCTTTGAACCGCAGCCTCGCCTCTGTGTGGATATTTGATATACAACCACAGATCTTTGTGCTAGGGGGCAGGGAATGTTTGAGTTTACTTCCTACAATAAATACAGAAGAAGAAAGGAACTAGAATGATGATACTGAAGCAGAAGGGTATAAAAACAAAACTAATCCTCTGTTACCAAAGGAATAACTTCTTTTGCTGCCTGTAAATTGTAATCCATAGTAAAGTGATAAAACAATGGTTATTACCAAGGATCTGTAAGCATCTTGAGATTTATAGAACCATAAGCTGCATGGAGGATAACTGTGTGAAGATTAGCTTGACTTAACTGCTTTATGTTATGGATCACATAACTATTTATTACAGAAACCTGATGGTAATGTGGTTTTAGCTTTGATGGATACTTGCTCCAAAAGCTAGAGGTATTTATAACAAAAAGGAAGGGAATGCAAGCCCTGTTGCTTTTGTATAATATGGAACCTTTTCTTATTTTTTTAAGCTCGTCTGATCCCTCAGGCTAGGGCAGTTACCACTATGTGAAAACATGAATAATATATCTAATTGAAATCAGTATAATGGAAGAATAGAGCTAAATGTTGACACCTCCTTTAAAATCCTTTGCTAAAGAGCAGCCAAAAAAGTTAACACACCTTCAAAAGATGCTTGTTTTTCCTCTGGCTTGTTTCCAAGTGAGAGCATTGTCGAGAGGGTGTAGACTTTCACTGATATTCCTGGAGAGTGGATGGGGCCAGCACTCAGTAAATTACGCTGAGATCCAAGAGCAAAGGATTTTGAGAATTTCTCCTAGTGATGTTTGAAAATGGAGGCACTGAACCTAGTTTTAGGGATGCAAAACCAAGCACAATCTTATGCGCTTGTGTTCACTATCAACCCTGTGCATTATGCACAGCGAGTGCAAATCTTCATCTGGCCATGAAACATAATAGATGACTTTGAGCTGGTTGCACACAATCAGCATAACTCAACTCACAGGACTGTTGTTAGGATAAAATAGGGGCGCTCCTTGGCAGAACAGCGGGATAAAAAAAGGAGATTATAATACTGGCCTACTTTAAGGCAAAGTAATATATGTGAGCTGAAGCATGCCTGGTATCGAGTATTGGAAGAGGGGGACCTGCAAGGACTTGGAGGGGGGCCTCTTTCCTCTCCTTCCCTCCCCTCTTGCTCTGCCCATTCATCTGGGCTGGTTATTTTTATATTTTGAGTTTGTGTACTTGTGGTGTGTGTATAGGGATCCCAGGTCCCCCGGTTAGGATGGGGGGATCCCTCGCTCCCCCCTGCCCCTGCCATCACTCACCGGACTGGGGGGGAAGGTGTAGGAACGGGCCTCCCGGGCACACTCCCAGGGCGGTGTGATGATGTCACTCCAGGAGGGACGTCATTGCACTGAGCTAGGAGCTCTCCCGCGCTTCGCAGTGGGCTGATTTGGGCCTCAAACAGGCTGAAATTGTGTCACTGCAAAGCGCGGGAGCACTTCCACTCCCTGCACAATGATGTCACTTCCTGGAAGTGATGTCATTGCATGGCCCTGGGAGCGCACACATTCATGTTAGAAGACATCACCAAAGGTGAGTGTCAGGTCTCCCCTCTTGTGTTGGGAGGCCTGCCAACCCCGTGTGTGAGAAGCTTGGGTTTGCTCACTAATGCAAGCCAATAAGAGGTCTGTAGGTTGCAGAGATCTTTTATTTGCTTAGTTTTATTTACATTCTACTTTTCTCCCTGATTGGGGATCCAAAGTGGCTTTCCCCCCTCCTCCACTTAATCCTCACAATAGCAATGTTGTGAGGGTAGGTTAGGCTGAAAGTCTGTGACGGGCCCAAGGTCACCTAGCTGGCTTCTGTAGCTGAGCAAGGGATTCGAACCCAGGTCGTAATCTGATACATGAACCACTACCCAGACCTCAGTGAGGCGCGGGCCCTCAGTAACTTCAGAGTCTTGCCCCAATTCCAGGGCTCAAATCCTAACATTCACTCCTATAACCCAGAAGTTGAATATGTTGTTATGTGAATGGGGTGGCCTTCAGTGTTCAGCCATAAATCTGACTTGCTGGCCGACGTGCCTGCCAAGTACAATTTGCACTACTTTTCTGTTTAGTTTAAGCCAATATTTACTTCTGTTCTCTCTGGCAATGCGAAACCCGCCTCTCTGCTTGATTGCTTTTAGTGCTCCTTGACCTTGTCCGGTGTTATGTCCCTAAGTTTAGGACTTCTTGGTTCTTTTGTGTGTTGAAGGTATCTTCTGCTTGCCACCAGGGAACAGAGGTTCCCCTGTTATTCCTGGGGTGACGAAGGCCAGAATCGTGACCCTGCTTGTATGATGAGGCACGTAACATTCTCTCTAACACAACCAACGACAGGGTGTAAATTGCATTTTGTTAGCCAATGTCATTTGTGGCGTGCCAAACGAACTTTCTTTTCAAGGAAAGCTACTCGGCTAAACTGATGCTGAAGCTAGCTTCAGTTGAGACTCATAAAAGTCTGAGTTATGAGTTTCGGGTTGCAAATGTGAGGAACCAGGCTTAGGTAGCCAATAAGTCTGCCTCCTGCTTCAAATCTGTTGTCAATTCAGAGCTAAACTACAAGAGAGGAATTACACGAGGATGCTCACGTGAAGGAAGTCACAATGTTAGCTGGGAAGCTGAGTTTTAAAAGATAGGTCGGAAGGCTTTATCAATTTCCTCTCTTCGCAAAGCCAGCAAAGATCACTCCTCAGAGGGTTTATTTCCTCTTCGCCTCGGGAGGGCTCAGTTTCACCTCCCCTTCTCAGAGGTGAAGAGGAAATAAACAAACCCTCTGAGGAGCAATCTTCGCAGCTCTAGAAAGGTGAAACTGACAGAGCCTTCCGACCTGTCTTTTAAAACTCAGTTTCCCAGCTAACATTGCGACTCCCTTCACGTGCTCCTCCTCGTGTAATTCGTCTCTTGTAGTTTAGCTTTCAGCTGGAAGCTGAAAACTGTAGGTGAGAAGAACAGTTAAACCATGCCACATGTTTTGCCAAGGCCAGCAATGAAGCAAGGAAAGGGTGCAAAATCCAAAAGCCCCTGCCTGATGGAGAGGCAGGAAAGATATGTTCTGCTGATGAGTGCCTTCCATTAATAACAACTGCACCATAGATCCAGTTTTATTTCTTGCCGGGTAGGATTCTCTGGCCATCCAAATCTGCCAGTTAACCCCTTTGATCAACCTTCTTGTTAAAACGATCAGGCTCCCATATCACAGCTCAGAGTTTACTCTTGACTCTTAGCAAACATGGCACACGGTATTGCTTGTAGGCAGGGGTCATTTCGTAGAAAAAGAGCTGGAGGAACTCATTAGTATAACTCATTAGATTATGCCACGCCCCTTGCCATCACCGGAAGTGTGTCATTAGCATAACTGATTTGCATATGCCACACCCCCTGACATCACCTATCCTGGCTGTTTTGGACCCAATCTTGGCCATTCAGGGCCAAAATTGGGCCCAAAATGGCAAAAAGGGGCTGAAAATGGCCAAAAAGGGGCCCAAAATGGTCAGGATCAGGCCGCTGCTGAGCAGGAGAGTGATCCACCACCCGTCAGAGGCCCAATCCAGGCCATTTTGGCCCCAATCCAGGCTGAAATGGGCCCAAAATGGCCGAGAGTCAGGTGGATGGGGCCACCTGACATGTGACCTCTTTGGGGAACTGTGTTCCTGCGCATTCCCCCTCGATATAAGCCCTGCTTGTAGGGACCGTCTTGGTTTTGGAACAGGTGCTGTTTGGTTGAAGATTTAAATTTATGAACCCCCCTCCTCCCATTGCTGACTTTCCCCCAAATACTTCAAATGTGTGCCTTTAAGTCACCTTTGAGGCAAAAAAAAATCCATCTGGGACTCTTCATTGAGAAGATACGTCCCAAAACTCTGGTTTCTCAAGCGGACATGGGCTGCCGGTGCATCTTGTATGAAGAATAAAAAGGATTATCTTCCTCCTCCCCTCTTTAATAATAGCAATTCAAATGTTACCATTATGTTTTTGAGAATACTGAAATGCAATTCCATTCGTCCCTTGGCATTTCAAGCACCTGCTACCTACTAGACCCTGCATGTGTGTTAAGAAGAATCTGGAAGGAGGTGGACTAAACTTCTTAAAAACCATCTCGCAACAATGTACAATTTGACATAAACATTTAGAAACTCGATTTGTGCTCATACGGCAAATGGAAGTACGGGTTCTGCGTCTTTGGTACCTTAAGTGTGGTCCCATGTATTTAGTGAATTACAGATTTTACAGTGACCCAAAATAGTTCTGCTTCACATCTGCAGATGGGAAATTGGAGATAAGGTTGAAAAGGGAAGCAAACTAATTGGAAGGCAATGTTTTTCTTTGACCTTTTGGCTTCATCAAAAAGAATGATTCATAGATTGGGGATGGGCGAGAGAAACTAGCTTAATTTTGTAGCTGAGCTGTTGATTGTGTCGTGCAACATCAAGCAGTAATTCATCCCTTAAGTTTCGAATCAAGACTTCCAGTGGCAGTATCTTGCGCTGTATCCTAAGACTGGCTAGCTCTAATCTCTGGTTGTGTAGATGGTAAGATGAACCTACAGGGTGGGTGAGATTGGATAGCTTTAAAGACATGTCTGTACTAGAGACAGGCTCACTTCCCACCAGGGAAAATTGGGAACCGATGCTCTGAGTTTGTGTGTATAAGCATACAAATACTAGGGAATCGGTAACAATTCGGAACACTTCCCTGAAATTACAATTTATGGGTTGCTTTGAGGGGAAGTCTTGTCAGTTAAACTACTATACAATCCTCTGTAAATATACTGCTATAAAATCCATTTTCTAGCATAGATCTGCCCTGAAGGAGGCAAGGGCAATAGCTGTGCGTTCTCTGTCTCGTGTAGCAAGGTGTGTCCAGATCTTGTGAACCTCAGTTTAGGCCTCAGCAGCTGAAGTGCCGGAGAGGGGCCAAGGCTGAGTTGAACTTGGCTCTTGATTCGTTCTTGTAATGATACCAGAAGGACTTTTTGCATTTTCTGCACGTGTAATTAGAAGGGACTAAAATCCTTTGAACATTAGCGTGCTTCCACCTTGCATTGTGTGTCAACAGGGTTTGCACACAAAACGTGGTTTTTGCTTCCTTGGCTTTCTAATGGGAATGTAAGCCTGACATTGACCCCAAGGCATTTCAAATGCCTCTCTTGCTTTTTCTTCCTGGTGAGCAGTCAGATGTTTATATAAATAGTATGGGAGAGGTTCCGAGGCAATTGAAACTTCCCATGTGAAGTCTCTGTGAAGGAGGTATGGAGTCAGGATGAGTTACTTAGTTTTCCCTGCTGCCTACCCAGGGCCATATTTAGGGGGGGACATGGGGGGTCACTTGCCCTGGCTGCTGCCAAAGAGAAATTGACAAAGCCTTCTGATCTCTTTTAAAATTCAGCTTCCCGGCTCCCTTCAAGTGCTCCTCCTCGTGTAATTCGTCTCTTGTAGCTTAGCTCTTACACACACAGTTCACTCCAGTCACACTTCTTTATTATTTTTTAATATCTAACATAAAAAAACTACAGAAGACTACAAAAGTATAAAGGGGAGGGGGGAAAAAAGGGAAGGGAGAACTGGGAAAAGGGAAAATCAACATCCAAACAACAAACACTACACTACATGTCTTGTATTCCCTTCATGCTGCAATTTTTCTTAAAAGTTAACTTTCTAATATGCTATCAGATTGGTAGGTCTTATACAATACAGATTATATTCAGGATCAGGACTTCTTCCCCCCCCCTTGCGTCTCGGTCTCAATTCTCTCTGCGCAGCTGGAGCAGCTGCGCCCGCTCTTTCCTCCCCCCCACTTTCCCCTTCAGACTTCGAACTTTCTTCCTGCTGAAACTCCTGATGGTTGAACAAAAAGTCTGTCAGCTGCGCGTCCGATGTGATCTTGTAAGTTTGATCTTTATATCTGAACCAGATGCCTTCTGGAAACAGCCATCTATACTTTATATCACATTTCCTCAAGAAAGCCGCAAGTCCTTTATACTTGAATCTTCTTTTACGAGCCAGAAATGGAACATCCTTCAATATTTTAACCTTATTGCCCAAATAATCCAAGTCCACATTGTCTAAGATCGTGTCCCGAGTCTTCTTAGATGAAAAGTCAATAATAATCTCGCGAGGCAGCTGCCGCTTCGTTGCATGCTTTGAAGATGTCCGCCGGACTTCCAAAATATCATTTTTTATCTCTTCTTTAGTTGCCTTTGCAAATGGCGCCAAAAGTCCAGACACCAAATCTTTTAAATTTTCACTTTGCTCTTCTTTTACATTTTGAAGACGCAATACCGTTTGGGCACGGTCCACTTGTAATCCTATTATTTGATTCTCCAAAAGCTTAACTTCCTTACTTGTTGCTTTCATGAGTACTGTGTTCTCGTGCGCAGACTGCTCTGCTCCGGTCGCTGTTTCTTTAATGGCTTTCACCTCGCTCTTCACTGAATCAACCTTTTGCCCCATTTCATTCAGTTTCGCTACAAAGGGCTGCACAGCATCGAAAACTGCTAGTCTCACCAACTCTTCCAAAGTTTCCCCCTTCCCCTGTAACGTCGCCATCACCGATTTACTCATTGCTGGGCTCTGCTTTCTCGTCGCCATCTTAGGGGGGGGGGAACGCCAACTAAGTTCCGAAACTCGGTGCAGGGGAAGAAGTCTGCGCCTTTTTAGCTTCAATTCCCACCGATCCTTCGCATACGCTTAAAAATCAGAAGGGATTCGCTTACTTACAGGTCTTCACCTTAAATCTGCTTATTGCCGTTCTCCACACGCGGTGCTGCGCAAGTCTGCCGGCCTCCGTTGGAGCAAGCGGGCAATTTACCCCCTGCATTACTTCCAGAGGGTTCTAACCGTGGCGCCCTGGATCCAGGCTCCCTCCCTGGGAGTCCTGGAGGTTAACCCTCGCGGGTCAACCGCCCAGTCAGGCTTCTCAGACAGTTCCCCCTGGACCTGCGGAGAGGAACATCCGACATGGCCGGGAAAACGAAACCATATCGTTTTCGATTCGACTCCAGTCACACTTCTCAACTCTACCTATTCTCTCAGAGCCAAACTACGAGAAATGAGGAGGAGCAGGTGAAGGGAGTTGCAATGTTAGCCGGAAGCCGAGTTTTAAAAGAGATGGGAAGGCTTTGTCAATTTCCCCTCTCTACAGAGCCAGGGAGATGGCTGCTCAGAGGGTTTGTTAATTTCCTCTTTGCCTCAGGCCGCCTCTGTCAACTACACCTCCCCTTCTAAGAGGCAAAGAAAAAATAAACAAATCTTCTGAGCAAGGATCTCCCTGGATCTGTAGAGAGGGGAAATTGAGAAAGCCTTCTGATGTCTTTTAAAACTCAACTTCCCCGCTAACATTTCAACTCCCTTCCGTGTTCCTCCTCGTGTAATTCGTCTCTTGTAGCTCTCAGTCATCAACCAATCACCTCACTCACTTATCCCTGTCTTTCACCCCCCCCCCATTCTTCTTCAGTAACACACCAAGCATTTAAAGAAACACACACTTAAAATCATTACACCACCTCTTCACTGCCTTTTATTTGATGATAATATACTTTCTCATGTCTCATTGCTCTGTCTTTGCATGCAGTTGGGGGATTAACACCTTGAATGTGAAAATGAGGTTGCTTGACTAGTTGTGTGTCACTACAGTGCTTGCTATTCGCTCCAACAGTCTCTGAACTTTTATTTTGTTAGCTGTTAAAGAGGAACTTCAATCCTCTCTAGAGATGGATTTATTGTGACAGAACTCCTCTCTGCGTTACTGCCTGCTCTTTTGCGTTCCTCTGGAGGGAGGTGCTTGGTGCCAGGCAGGCTTTTAAAGGTCTTTGTGTATTAACAGCTTTCTCATTCATCCAATTTAAATTGTTAACTCCCAGAGCTGTGGATTATATGCTCATCTTTTAAGTGTTCTGTTTTTCTGTTGAAGACTTAGTGCTTCGGCCTGCTATAGAGAAGCTGGTGGGAACATTTATTCATGTGGGTGTTCTTACAAATTGGTTATTAGGTCACTTTTTATAAAGTGTGATTAATAACAGATTGTTGCGTAGATGGTTGGTTCTTTGGTAGGCACAAGTCATGGGAAGGAGTCCATGTAAAAGTGCACATTTTCTTGGGGCGGGAGGGTGGAGAATAGACAGTCATGGCATCGTCGTTTAATCTATCTTGGGGCCTGATAGTTTTGGGGAGTGCTTCTCCACAGGTTTCTTGAGAAATGGGTCTCTCTATATGAGCCCTTTTATACGAGGATACTTTGATGCAATGCTAGCTGGGAAATGTAGTTTAAAGGACAGAGCCAAAGGTTCTGTCAGTTTCATCTCTGTGCAGAGCCAGCAAAGTGGGCTCCTTAGAGGGTTTGTGAATTTCCTCTTTGCCTCCCTGGCAGGTGAAATTAACATAGCCTTTGGGGAGAGAAAGAGGAAATTAACAAACTCTCTGTGGAGCACTTTGCCCTTTGCAGAGATGTGAAACTGACTACGCTTCCCTGCTAGCATTGCGTCTCTATTCACTTGAGCGTCCTCGTGTAAGAGGTCTCATGTAGACAGACTCATAACGGTGCAGGCAACTTCGTGGTTTCCTAAGTGTCCAGTTTTTTATATTCAGAGCTAGGCTGGGGCAGTCTGGAAGGCCTGTCAAGGCCTCTCAAGGCCTGGTGGTTAAATAAATACTGAACAGCAAGAGATCTGTCCAGCAGCACCTCACACAGTCCTGGTGAGAATTGGAGACTGGAAAGTCTCTAAGTTCTGAAAAACATTGGACAGGAGTGGAATAGGGTCCATAATCTTCTTGTACCAATGACTTACAGGCAGCATTTTATGGTTTTTTCCCCTGTTTGCCTAGCATCCCACCCAGGTGCATTCGTATGGCCCTGATTCTGATAATATTTGGAGTAAAGCTTCATCCTCCCAAGTAGGGCTCTGAAACTGTATCCCTCATGCTGCCGAGTGGGCCACATCCTGTGCAGTTGCCCTAATCAGGAATTTCCTGAGGGTGTTATGCCCACTATAGATGGGAAGTAACTAGGGTTGCCAAATCTGAATTGAGAAATTACTGGAGATTTGTGGTTGGAACTTGGAGAACTTGGGGTTTGGCAAGGAAGGGGATCACAGTGGTGTAAAATGGCCTAGTGTCCACCTTCCCAATCAGCCATTTTCTCTAGGGGAGCTGATATTTGTGTGGTGATCAGTTGTAATTCTGGGAGATCTCTATGCCCAAGCTGGAAGTTGGCAACCCTAGAAAAGACACATGTTATGTCTACCCCTCGCCTGAAATCAGGGCTTAACAAACCTGGGATCTGCATTAACCTCAAGTTCCCCAGGGCTGAGGTACCAATTAAAGCTACTCTTAGGGCCAAATAATACATCTGGCATTTCAGAGTTGTGTGTAGTTTGGCCCATGCCAAACTATATTTACAAATTATTTTAACATTCATGGGTGATCTTTTAATTGTTGGGAGCCTGTTGGTGAAATGAAAATGGCTTTTTAAATGAGCCAGTTTGGTATTGTGGTTAAGAGCAGCAGGACTCTAATCTGGAGACCCAGGTTTGATGCCCCACTCCTCCTCTTGAAGCCAGCTGGGTGCCCTTGGGTCAGTCACAGCTCTCTTAGAGCTCTCTTAGCCCTACCCACTTCACAGGGTGATTGTTGTCAGGATAATAATAACACACTTTGTAAACTGCTCTGAGTGGGCATTAAATTGTCCTGGAAGGTAGTATATAAATTGAATGTTATTATTATATTATTATTATTATAAAATCTTTTTGGAATGCTCTCCCTTTTATCACTTTATAACAGATCTCCACCCTCCCCCAATAATTTGGGCCCATCAAACCCTCAATGGATGGCTTTGTGATGCTCATTGAAGTTAATTATGTTCTTTAAAAAAATCACCATTTATTGATAAGCCTGAAGATTTCAAATGATGCAAACAGCTCTTTTGGCTGGGCGTTATTCTCACACCCCTATGGAACATCGCACCTGCATTTGTGGATTACCTACAGTGGAGAACCTTTCCCACTACCTACTTTATTGTCCATTATATAGTGTACCCAGAGCTAAATTCTCATCCAGAATCCCATCAGTCAAACACATACTCTGAAATCGAGAAGACTGTGTTTTTGTTACCTGACACTGATAACCATGTGTCCTACAGAGTCTCTCAGTTTGCACTCGCAACCAAAAAGATAAGATCTAAGGTAGCACTGAATGAGGTTGTTTCGTGATTCCTGGGATAGTTTGGCATACTGTACTGTTTTAATTAATTTTAATTAACCTTTACAAATTGTGATAATGGATTTAACTGTTTATTAGTCGATGTTTGGTAAATTGTGATGGCCTGTGGCTATAGACAATAAGCTGTCTTTGGATAAGCCTGAAGAGACCCAGGGAAGGCAAGAAAATGTATCCTCCCAATTAGAAACCGATCGTCATTTATGGTCACTTTGGAAAGGCCATGAAGGGAAGGGAGTCGATTTTATTTGCTTAGTATCCTGTTATCTGCCTTTCCTCCAATGCAGTCTCACAACAATCCTGTGAAGTAGGTCAGACTAGGAGAGAGTGACAGGCCCAAGGTCACTCAGCCAACTTCATGGCAGAGTGGCGATTTGAACCTGGGTATCTCTAGTCTGAGACTAACCAATGTGCCATGCCTTCAGTAATGTGCCAAAGTAATGAATTCTCTAACTTCCAGCATGCTCCACTACCATGAATAATGAATGCCCTCTTTGTAGGCAACTTAGAGAGGACTAGATGACAAATCTCCAAGTGCCAGGAGCTTCCAGTTGCTGACTGTAGCTGACCTGTTGTACTATTTGACTATAGTAAATCTTTCAGTTAAGCTTTCGGGAACCACAGCTCTCTTCATCAGATGCATGATGAAGTCATGCATCTGACGAAGAGAGCTGTGGTTCTCGAAAGCTTATGCTACAAATAAGTTGGTTAGTCTTAAAGGTGCTACTGGACTCTACTATTTTGCAAGTACAGACTAACACGGCTAACTCCTCTGGATCTTTCAGTTAAGGCTCGTTCGCTCTGTCCTTTGCTCTTATAACCTTGCCACCCACCTGCTTCTTGGTGAATTGCATATTTGAGGCATAATCCTTAAGAGTCATTTAGGCAAAATATGAACAATGCCTTGGCGTGGACTGCAGATTCTCATACCAGGCTCTTAAGTCCTTCTGCCTAATCCGGACCCTAATTCTTACCTGAAGCCTGCCTGCACTTTATTAGTTTATGTGGGTTTATCTCCTGCGCCAACCCAAAGCTGAACTCTGCTAGTGCTGTGGTGTGTGCCTAGCAGAGGATCGTAGAATAATTTTCATCTGCAGGGATTTTCTTCTTTTTTGTAGCTAGCAGGAAAAAGTTAACACTGAGGTTGTAAACTCATGAAATGGGATTTGTAACTGAAATGCAAATGCATGCATTAGCTGTCACACTGCTAACAGATATTTCTATGAAGCTTAATATGTAAAACAGATTTTAAAATTGGCTACTCCAGAAGCAGTGGTTTAATGCACTGGTTCCTTCCCTCTGCCTTTTGATCAGTTCTCAGGCAGCTTGGCATAACGCTGACAGAGGGAACACACAAATGACTTGCGATACTCTCTGCTTCTTCAGTGACATGTCAAAGAGAAACCTGTGCTCGTCCACTGTGCTGATAGATGCTCGTGCTCCAAAAGCATCAAATGTTCCTCTCTCCTGCCTTTTCAAGACTAACTTGTTCGAAAGTGCTTTCTAAGGTTCGCTTGCCAGCGGTGCGTTTTCATGGTGTGCAAGAGTGCTAAGGGAAATCCTCTCCTCCTGAATCACAGTAAGACGGATAATTGTTGACCCGCTTCTGTGAATTATTGAAAACCAAATCTGTGTTTTTTGAGTTCTGAATTGGTTCTTGGTGTTTTGGTGGATGCGCATTCTTGCAGAGATGCTTGAAACTGCTATTCGGGGGACAAGAAGCAGCGCATTGCTTGCGCTACAGCATGAGACTCCCACAGTGATGATGAGATTTCTGGACTTTTTTTCAGAGCTTTTTTTCTTGGGAAAGAGGTGGTGGAACTCAGTGGGTTGCCTGCACAGGGGGCAACTCTTGGCGGGCGGTAGTACCCCTGGTACCACATGCATGTGCGCAAAGTACGCGCATGCTCCCAGGACTGCACAATGACGTCACATTGGGTCAGCTGGAACAAGGGGAAGTTTTTTAAAGTTTAAATCGCCCTCGGCGAAAATGGTCACAGGGCTGGTGGCCCTGCCACCTGCTCTCCAGACAGAGGGGAGTTTAGATTGCCCTCTGCTCTGCTGGAGCGGCGCGGAGGGCAATCTAAACTCCCCTCTGTCTGGAGAGCAGGGGGCAGGGCCACCAGCCATGTGACCATTTTCAAGAGGTGCTGGAACTCTGTTCCACCGCGTTCCTGCTGAAAAAAAGCCCTGGCTGTTATGCATATTAGAAGGCTGCTTACAATCCTTGAGCTGATTTCAGTTGTCAGGAAGAGGAAGAAAAGACAGTTTCTCCATGTTAGGAGCTGCATCCACACATTGTTTGATATTGTGCTATTGTCATGCTGTGGCAATCGTTTGCAGCTGTGTGGACAAGACGAACACTTGCAAAAGATGACTGTAGAGTAACAATAGCACAGTGTCCGTTGATGCGTGGATACAGCCGCAAGCAGTCAGCTTCAAAGCTGGTTGGAATCCCTACTCTGCTATGGAAGCGCGAGGGGTGATCTTGGACCAGTCGCACTCTTTCAGCCAAATCTATCTCACAGGGTGGTTGTGAGGATAAAATGGAGGGGAGGCTAAGGTCCTTTGGGTCCCCATTGGGGAGACAGGTGGGGTATAAATGAAGTAAATAAAATAACGTTTCAGCAATGGCAAATGTTCTTAGCTGTCTGGTCTGGTGAATGCTAACTACATAATGTTGATGGATTTTATTTTATATTGTAGATTATTTTATCTTTTATATGTATGAATCTATGTGTGCTGGAATGCAGGCGGGGAGTCTGCCACGAGCCTCTCTGAACGTCCGGAGTTCAACCAAGCCGACGGGGGAGCAGGCAGGAAGCGTAGTCCAAGGATCCGAATGCAAGGGTCAGAGCCAAAGAGCAGTCAGAGCAGAACTGAGTCGCAGTAGAACCGGGCGGGTCTGTGCGCAGGTGCTTCTGCAACGAGGGGAAGGGCGTCCTGGCTTAAGAGCTCTCACCTGCAGGGCAGTGCTGCACCCTGTTACAACTCAAGGTCGTTACGTCGTTGTTTGAGGGCCTGAAGCCTTGCACTTCGCCTCCTTTCCTGGGCAGCAAGACACTGCCTCCCTCTGCGCTGCCTATCAGGTTCAGGGGAGCTGGGTGGAGATTCTGCCCTGGACTCAGGAGCTGGTGCAGGTAAGGGAACAGCCTCTGTCCCTGAGTCCGCCCGGGATTCCTCAGCCAGCTCTGGCAAGGGTTCCTGCTGCTCCATTCCCTTCTGGTCTTCCAAGCGGCTGCCTCTGGAGGGGCTTGGAACAGTCCCACTCCTGTCGTCCTCCCCGAGGTCTTCATCCTCTGAGGACTCAGAGGCCACAACACTATGATGTTGTTATCCATTCTGAGCCCATTTGCGGGAAGAAGAGGCTACAAATCTAATAAAATAAATAAAATAATGAACTCAAATGTGGGATATTCGCTCAAAATATGTCTCACAACAGCAGCAACAACAACAACATTCAATTTATATACTGTCCTTCAGGACAACTTTGGCAGCTTCACTTGAGAGGTTCGCATTGAAATGGCCCCTAGAAAGGTCGTACACTATCTCCCCATGAACATTTAAAAACTCAGTGGCATACTGACTTTTATATAAAATCCCTATTCAGGAGTCTTGTGCCGTCTTTCTTCAACGGTCTGCAGTTTCCCTGACCTGCTTTTTACCTTAGAACACAGAGTTCCACAGCTGGCCAATCAGAGAGGGGGGGGGTGCAAGCAGGCAGCAGCCTGCCAGCCACACAAGAAAGCCAGGCCCACAGGAAGATTGGCAGCCCTAGTGAACTTTTAGGGGAAGACTAGGAGGTGCATTTTACCTCAGGACACATCAATGACTCTCAATAGCAACTGCATACTGTTTAGAATGTTGGGGCAAAGACCAATCCAGGCACATATGTAAATGATCCTGAAAGGCTGGCCCAATCAAGGAAGAGTGGCCAAGCTTGCAGTGGGCAGCGGGGGTGGGGTGGGGGAAGCAGGCAGCAGCCTGCCAGCCCCACAGGGAAGCTGTATCCCTATGGGAAAACCCATTTTACCCCTTTTTACCGCCTTAGGGGGTGAATTTCTTAAAATCCCTTCTTAGTTGGTGTTTACGTCATGAAAAGAACGTTCTCCCTAAATTTCATGTTTCTCGATTCAGGGATTTGAGCTGGGCGATGATGAGTCAGTCAGGACACTTGTCTTTTATCCCTACAACAGTCACCCTGCGATTATCCCCACAACAATCACAGTGTGAGGTGGGTGCGGCAGAGAGGGCTCCAACTGACCCAAGGTCACCCAGCTGGCTTCAAGTGGAGGAGTGAGGAATCAAACCCGGTTCTCCAAATTAGAGTCCTACCACTCTTAACCACTACACCAAACTGGTTCTCATTAATCATTAGTAACTATTAATGGCATTTCAATGTAAAGGGCTTTGGATTTTTGCTGTAGACCCATATGGCAGCTGGTTTCTTTTGAGCTTTCTAAGAGTTTACACAATAATTGTAATCCAGAGTATGTTTAAATTTCTGTGACTTGATCCTGTTGGCTAATAATTGTGTGCCGTTGATTTGAAAACGACTCATGGCAATCCCAGAACGATGGGGTTTTCAAGACCAGCGATGGGCAGAGGTGGTTCGCTACTGCCTTCCTCCACGACGCAGCCCTAGTCTTCCCTGTCGTTATCCCATCCAAGTACTAAGCGTGGCTGACCCTGCTTAGCTTCCAAGCTCTGATGAGATTGGGCTAGTGTGGGCTATTAGGCTGGTATCCTATTGGCTACCTGTTGTCAAATACCTCTCTGTTGGGGGCTAGAAACTTCCTTGTTTTTTTGTGTGGTGTAGTACAACCGACTTGCATTCTTTTAGGGATTGATGACATGTGTCAGATCGTAGTTCAGAGTCTCAGAAGGCAACAAGCTGTGCGGGGTGATAAATGAAACCTCCCGTGAGCATAAAAGTCAAGATTCTTAAAGTCATTTCCCCCTCACGGCAATTAAAAGTAGGAACGCTGTAAGCATCTGGAGATGACGAGAAGGAAGGAATGAGACGCCATAGCACTATGGAGGCACACGTATGCCCCTTCGCCCCGCTTTTCTTCATGCCGCCCCCTTCACTAGCAAAAACTGCTGCTCTGGCAATATATTTGGATAGCTTCATTAAAGTCAAATTGTTCATGCTGTTTCTAGCTATTGTGCAACCCTAAACATAATTACACATTGTACATATTAAGAATCCATTTGCAGTGAGCTACAAAGCATTTTTTTTCCAAATTGTGGCTGCTGTTTCATTAACTCTTGCAGGGCATTTCAGGAACGGAAGAACGCCGTGAAGCCTTTTGTTTTCCAAAGCATCTGAATGAGTGTACAGAATGACTTCATCGTAGTTGAAGCTCCATGCAAGACCCTATAGGAGTGAACTTAAATCTCTGGAACCATTTCAGTCGCTTACTTTACAAAAGGCCTGATGTGGAACCACAGTATATTGCAAGCTGTTTACTTCCCACTGGGATGCTTTTTATATTCCCTTTAAAAATGAGCAGGCATTGGATTAACTTGTATGGTGCCATGAACTGTGGGAAAAGGAGGATCTAAATGATGAGGTTGAAAAAGGAGCTTTTGACTTGCATCAAACTCTTTAGACAGCTCTTGAGAGAGAGGCTGAGTCCCAGCAGAACGGTGGCTTCCTGTAAACCATAGTTGGGAAACTGGGAGCCACCTTTGCTAGGAGTGATGTTCTTCTTCCCCAGTTTCAGGATCAGTTTCCCTGTCTGGTTTTTTAGCCATGGTTTCATGTTATTATGTGCCGGGACTCAACTGTTGCCTACTAGATACCATGATTCTCTGGTAAACTAGATATTGCCTAGAAAAAAGGAGGAGGAGAAGGAAGAATGCAAAAACCTGCTTAGCCAGACCATGCCTTGCATCTTCTCCAGACCCCAAGGTGGGAGGGCAACCAGGAACGATAATTGTTGGATTGCGTACTCTCTAGCTGTCACTGAGTCATCTCAGGGGTCAATATGGCTAGGGGCTTTAAGCGTACTGTGCCCTACCCGCTATGGTTGCTGACCCTCAAAAAACACAAATCTGGCAAGGGGGAGGAGCCTGGGCCATTTAGGGGAAGATCATTTGGGGTCAAGAGGCGGAGCTCAGTGGTATAAAGGGGTTGAGATTTTGTGCTCAGCAGCAGCAACGTTTAAGGGAGTGGGAGGCAGAGATACCAAAAATTTTGGATGTGTCTGCGGTGTGTAGTGTTCACATGCTCCGGCTTTCTGAGACCAAAGAGGCACCATGAAGGAAGGAGAAGTAGAAAAAGTAGCACAAGACAGGTGCAGGGTTTAGAGAAGCAGGTGCGTTTTGAGGATCAAGAAACCTCTGGGCTTAAAACGAAAGGTGAAATTGGCGACGAGCCTCAAGCTGCAAAGGTCTTAAAGGTGCAGCACAGCAAATTTCTTTGCTTTAAAAGGCACTGAAACTAGCCACTCTCCTATTTCTTGTGGTATGTGAAAGAAAAAATACTCAATTTACACTGACTCAGAAGAGGGCAGAACCAGTAATACTGGTGGAAAACTGACCAGTTGGCAATCCTACAAATGTTTTTGCATTCTAAAATGTGCAGGAGTGATAAAGTACTCTCGAAAATTTTGAGTGAAGTCCAGTTATTCTCATTCTTCTCCCCACTTCTATTCCATTCTCACCTAAGTTAAAGGAGAAACTGGATCTGATTACATAGTTAATTAGATCATAACTCCCCCACCCCACCCCAAAAGGTCCCTGTTCCCAAGGAACTTGAACTCTAAAGTTTGACAGCAGGGAAGGATGGAAGAGGCAAGGGTAACAAGAAATTATTATCAGGGCTCATTTTGAGGGGGAACACGCCGGTACGCAGTTCCGGCAGTTCCCCAAAGAGGTCATGTCAGGTGGCCCCACCCACCTGACTCTCAGCCATTTGGGGCTTGTTTTAGCCTGGATTGGGGCCAAAACGGCCCAGATCGGGCCTCTGATGGGTTGTGGATCACTCTCCGGCTCAGAAGTGGCCTGATCCTGACCATTTTGGGCCCCTTTTCGGCCATTTTCAGCCCCCTTTTGCCATTTTGGGCCCAATTTCGGCCCTGAATGGCCAGGATTGGGTCCAAAACAGCCAGGATAGGTGATGTCAGAGGGTGTGGCATATGCTAATGAGTTATGCTAATGAGTTGTGCTAATGAGTTCCTCCAGCTCTTTTTCTATGAAATGACCCCTGATTATTATGATATGTGAACAGATATGCTTCACATTTATACTTTGCTGTGGTTGGAGAATGAAGATTTGAGACTTTATTGGGAAAGGGTGTGTTGAGAAAGAATATGTGTATTCTCGTTCTGTTAACTTACGATTTTGTCTTCCTAATTAATCAGTTAACATAGGCAGTTCTCTGCCTCAAGACTGACTTAGATGCCTTTTAAAAAATTAATATAAAGCACGGAAGATGTTAGCTGTTGTAGTGAAATGGAACCTCCATGTTGAGAGGCAGTGTACCTCTAAACACCAGATATTAGTGACAAAAATGGAAAGAAGTCTTTGTGTTGTGTTTGTGGACTCCCTAGAGCCTCTGTTTCCCCCCTCCCCCTTATTATGGATTTTTATGACTAATTTGGGGTTGATTGCTGATGGTTTTATTGGTGGTCTGAAGACAACATTGAGGAAGGCTGGTTTTGTTGATTTTATTGACAAATCTTTGTGCTTGTTGGTGACGTTTTTATTATTTGATATTTTTACTTCTGTGTTTAATTGCTTCGTAATTCTTTATTATCAACTTTACTGTTTTTAGTTACTACTTGAGGGCATTGCACTGGATAAAATCTATTTTAAGTAAAAATAAAATACGTGGAGATAAAATAAATCTGGCCATTGAAAAACAGAATGCTAGATGTGACCTGGAAAGGCTTTCTTATGTGGTCTGTGCAAGTGGTTTTTAACTTTTTTCTTTTTCCCTCTATGCAGTATACGAGGGTTTGGATTCCTGACCCAGAGGAAGTATGGAAATCAGCCGAAATCATCAAAGACTACAAAGAGGGAGATAAAACTCTACACCTGAAACTTGAAGATGAAACGGTATTTATTCAATGTTTACCCTACCTTTCCAAATGTCTAGATATCTTACAACAGTATACAAAAATGGAGAATAAAATCCGAGTTAATTCTATTTGTTTATTTACTTAACTTACGCTCCATTTTATTTACTTAACTTGTACTTCTGAAATTCAAGGTGGGTCGTGCCATTAAATAGTTCAATAAACAATATTATAAAAATTGTGTACATTTTTTCACAGACATTAAAAGTACAATCTTGTTCCCTTTATAAAAATGCCGCCCTCAACAATTCTGTTTTGCATATTCTGCAGAATGATAGAGGTGAGCAAACCACCCTCATCTGAGTGCTGGTATCCCTAGTTTCAGGCCCTCCTGGAAAAACTTTTATAAAAATAACACAGGTATGTTACAGATTTTCTGAACCATAACTGAAAACTGTAGGGACCCTATTACTCCAGTTTTGGTTCACCTATACGGGCTCCCAGTTTACTTCCAGGCCCAATTCAAGATACTGATGCTCACCTTTAAAGCTCTATACTGTTTGGAACCAGCCTACTCATATACGAACATACCCAACCACTGCAGTCCACCTTCTGAGGTTAGACGAGTGACAGCTCGGGACAGAGCCTTCTCAGTAGTGGCACCAAAATTCTGGAATTCTCTCCCCAGGGAGCTTCACCTGTCCCCTTTCTGTTGCTGTCTTCTGCCAGTGTGTAAAGACTTTTTTGTTCCTTCAGTGATCCTTTCTCCCTCCCCAGTGTTTTAACTGTTATTTCTATCTTCTTATCGATGTTAAGTTCTGGATCTAAATAATTTTAATGATGTATTTGTGTGTTGGTTTTAATGGCTTTGGAGATGGGATTTTAATTTGTATGTTTTAATGTGTTAGCTGCCTTTGGCCCTGTAAGGGCAGAGAAGTGAGGTCAAAATCCTGTAAATAAAGGAAAATGAATAAATAAATTCAAGAGGTTGGGGAACAACAGTGGGGAAAGCCCGGAAGCATACTGGCAGCTAATGTAGTTGTTTTAATATTGATGAAATTTAAACTACATCCAGATGTCATGCTTAACCGCAGTAAAGTAAATATGTTCATAGACTTGGCCTGTTCCCAGTTTCACCTGCTTTTCATCTTTTCCTTCTTGTTTGGAGAATTGTGGTTAAAAACTAATTTGGCGTACCTGTAATGTGGGAATGCCTGTGTGCAAAGTAATCAAACCTTAGAAACCTGAATGGGGGCAAACTCCAGTTATCTCACATGCCAACATTCATCCATCATTCATTACTGGAGTTAATTTTTAACTCCAGCACAGGAGGGACAGCACAGAACCAAAATGTCTGCATGAACCAGATATAAAAATAGACAAAATTGTAGATTAACCTGTCTGTGGTTAAGCTGTATACAGTCAACAGGGAGAGGGGGAAGCACCATATTTTGAATTAGTTGCAGCTTTGAATTTTCTTTAATAGGCTTTTCTGTATTTGCTTTTTTAAAAGAAAGTTTGCAGCTTCTGGTTTTGCTTGTTGCTTATTATTGTTTTGAGATGTGCTGGCGTTTGAAGGCCACCTAGTCAAAATTTTAGCTGTCCCAGTAAAAAAATGCATTTATCTATTGCATTTGTCTCCAAGGAGCTCAGGGTGGCATAGCCAATCTACTATCCTACATGGTGCCACAAGATTTCCAGGTGTGTTCAGACCAAGGGTGTGCATTTTGATATTCGCAAGTCGAAATTAAACCTGAAATCTCGTTTTGGAATTTTCCGGAAATGGATTTCCAGAACTATGTTGGCAGTCTCAGAATTTTGGGATAACGAAAACCATGTCCTTCCAGAGGAGTTTGCCGTGTTAGTCTGTAGTTGCAAAATAGTAAAGAGTCCAGCAGCCCCTTTAAATTAATCAACTTTATTGGAGCATGAGCTTTCAAGAACCACAGCTCTCTTTGTCAGATGTTTTTGAAATGGACTTAAGGTCCACCAAGGACTTAAAGATCACCATAGTTCAACAAAACATTTCAAAAACAAAATCCGACGGAAAGCTGCTGAATTAGAATTCATATGTAAATTTGACTTGGTCAGACTTGGATTGAATAGAGACTCGGGATGGTATTCCATTCAGATTCAGCAATAGAGGGAAGGGGTCACACCCAGCCTGGGATGCGCACTCCATCTCTTTCATGACTTTTGCAACTGATTTACATTTACTTGGCCCTCACTCCCTGCACTCTCTCCCTCCACCCCATACCACCTATCCAGGAATGTACTTACAAAGAAACACCTGTTTTTTAAATGGAAATAGCTGCATCACAAATGTAAGAGCCAAGGTTCTTTTCAAACCTTAGGTTGGGACATTGCACCCACTGCTCCACCTGAGCTACACCTTGTCATGTCACAGGGCTTTCCCCCAACAGCTTCAACCTGGTGATGTTCCAGGTCTCCTCCAGCCAATTGGAGAAGCTGAGGTAATGGGTTAGAGGAGATTGCTATGTCACCAACAGACTATTCTGAGCTCTTGGGAAGAGCTGTGGAGCTAGTATGATTGATGGAGGAGAGAGGTCCATCAAGGGCTATTAGCCATGATGACTAAAGGGAATCTCTGTATTCAGAAGTAATAAGTAGGAGTGTGTGCTTTGGGTTGCTGATTCGGATTTTTAACCTGAATTGGGCCCAATTTGGAAAGATTCCAGATTCCCAAATCGGCCCCAGAATTGCTGACCTGATTCAGGAATCCCGAAACAAAGCTTTCCGAAGCGATTCGTATCACTTTGGGAAGCTTCAGGCAAAGCGGCAACAGCTGCAGCATTTACAAAAAAGCATGAAAACTTCCCACCCCACTGCTTTTTTTCACCCTAATGGGAGGTGAGGAGGGACCCCCTCCTCCACCTCCCATCAGGTGAAAAATGTGGCGGGGCGGGAAGTTTGAAACTTTGAAAGCAATGCTTTTCTTGTCGCTTGCAAGAAAAGTGTTTCTGCTTTCAAGTGCCTGCTGCTTTTTTCAGCTGATGGGAGGGGAAAGAGGGGTTCCCTCCTCCCCCGTGTTGTTGCTTTCCAACACCTGCCGCTTTTTTCAGCTGATGGAAGGGAGAGGAGGGGGTTCTCTCCCTCTCATCGAGTAAAAAAGGCAGCAGGGTAGGAAGCTTGAAAGCAACACGTTTCTTGCCGTTTGCAAACACCTGCCGCTTTTTTCAGCCGATAGGAGGGGAAGGAGGGGTCCCTCCACCCTTCTCCATCGGCTGCTTGCTGCTTCAGGATTTGGGTCATCCCAAATTGTTTCCCCTCTTTTTTGGGTACACACCCCTAGTAGTAACCCTCCGAATACCATTGTGAGGAGGAAATAGCAGCAGGAAGCCTTGGCCTCTCTACCCTGCTTTGGCCCTCCAGGGGATCTGGGTGGCCATAGTGTAAAACTGGAAGCAGGACTAGATGAACCACTGGTCTGATCCAGCCGGGCTCTTTTGTCGCCCCCTCACACGCACTTTTCACATTCATAAATAATTTGTGTTGGATTGTCAATTACGCTGTCTGGATTTGTGAGATTAAAATATGGCAAATGTAACTGGTGGGATACTAATAGGCACCAGCACAGCGCTTTAGGAGCTCTTCAAAAACCATTTTGAAAATGTGATTTGCAGTAGCAGCTTGGAAAGGGCCTGGTACATTGGCTTCTACTAACGGAACATTGTGATGACAGGCGCGGAATCGATTGCGGTGACGAGTGCCATTTTGTCGAGAAGCGCCGAGGGAGCTCATGAAGTTACCGTGTGCCTAACCCACTTGGCTGCTTCGATGGCAACAGAAAATACATTTTCCCCTTTCATAAACATTTTTAATTGTTCAGGAACAGATATGCTGTGTTACTAAACTAGCTAACAGATGCAGCTTCTACAAACTGAACCTGCTCCAAGGACATGGTGAATAATGCAGAAAGCCTGCCAAGGAGTCCTTCCTGCTGCTAGCACACTATATATTACCCCGTTTACTAAGTGGGAAGTTGGGACCTTAAGAAGAAGAGTTGAAACTTGCTTGTTGCTGGCCTTCTTTTCTGTTTAACTTCCCCATCCCATTTCCAACATGGAGGGATTCCACACACGTTGGATAATGCACTTCCAATCCTCTTTATAGATCATTTGGAACGTATTTTTTTTGTGTGCGGAACAAAAAACCCACCTCAAACGATTGACAAAGTGCATTGAAAGTGCATTATCCAACGTGTGCGGAATCAGCCCATGGTCTCTGTGGCTTGCTTTCTTCAGCGGAACTCTAACATGGCAAAATACTGTAACTCCACAAAATCCTTTTCTTCCTGGACTGGAAGAAGGACACTGCCTGGCCAGCCAAACTCGGGGGCTCCTTTCCTCTTTGGCAAGGAGCTGTTCCCATGGATTTGAAAAGAGGGATTTCCATTCCTGGGCAAGTAGAAAGAGGCCAATAGGAGGCTTAGTCTTCAAGTCGTCTTTTGCCTTTGCTGCCTTTACCTTCCCTGCTTAGCAGAGGACGCCTTTTCAGTTTTAAATCAGTGCTGTGCTCCCGATGAACACGGTAATCTCATAGCCACAGAAGGTTGGGTAGACATCATCATGCATAAGTGCATGGAGTCCCCTTGTTCGCTGTGGCTGGCAAGGAAAGCTGCACCAAAGAGCTCTTGATGTGAACCTGCAAGGCAGTTCCTGCCATGTTGTCCCCAAAGCTTCCTGCTGTTTTCTGCACATGCAGTTCACCAACACAATGGAAAGCCCTCTTGTAGGTTTGAATACCACGACTGTCACGAGCTTTGCAGGTGGCCTTGGGTAAGCCCCTCCTCTCAGCCCCAGCTCCCCAGCTGTATTGTGGGGATAATAATAACACTGACTTTGTTCACTGCTCTGAGTGGGGCACTAATCTGTCTAGAAGAGTGGTGTATAAGCACAGATTATTATTATTATTAATATCAATTATTATATTACTATTATTTATAGTGATGATGATGATCTGCACTTATATAATGCTCTTTTAAACAGATAAATGTCTCACCCAGAGTGGTGAACAAATTAGTGTTATTTATTATCTCCACAATACAGCTGGGGAGCTGGGGCTGAGAAGAGTGGCTTACCCACCTACTGAGCTCATGGCAGTAGCGGGATTCGAACCAGTAGAGTGCTGATTCACAGCCGAACCACTTAACCACTATGCTACAGCAGCTCTGATGTTGAATGCGGCTTAGGCTCCTTTGGATGATTTGCATCTTACGTTTCCCGTATGGGGGAAAACATAGACTAGGATTCAGGCTTTGGCAGTTTACTTTTGTGATCTTTGTGGAAACAAGCAGTGGGTGTTTCTGCACAGGCGCTGCTGGGACAGTCTGAGATGGTTCTAGTTGTGCCTCTTGGGCCTTGCTTCAGCAGAATAAATCGGTGGATGGGAATGGAAATGCTGTATGTGCACTCATGTGCTTGGATTCTGACCTTTCTGGTCCCCCAAACTTCCGTTTTTTTAGAGATGGATCTGACCAAGGGAAGGTCAACTGCTGCTGCTCTGAGAAGCAAGCCAATCTGGATGTTCTCTCAGCTTGTTTCTGTTTTCGAAGACAAACCATTGCTCTATGGTAGAAAAACCAAGCCAGTGTAGTGGGAGAGAGCAGGAATATTGATGTACATTCTTGTTCTGGTATCTTGCTTGGTTTTGTTTATAGACGATTTCAATGGTAAGCTGGCTGCTGGGTGAATAAAACACTTTGGCTGAGTTCTAGGATCCTACAATTCCGCTACTGGTAATTTGGCATCCGGAGTGCTCCCGCTGAAAATCTGTGCCTATCCACATTTCTAGCCCTCATAGTGGTGGAGAAAAGGATTCAAAATATTTGCTGCTCAATTTTTCTAAATATGCTCTGCTTCAGGGGGTGGCATTCTATGGCTTTTCAAGGAGGCTTTTATTAAAAGCCATAGAATGCCATGCAAATAATAGATAATATTTGTATTTCATGGATTTTATTCATTTACATCATTTTATTACTGAAATACAAATATTGTATATTATTTGCATGTAGTTGTTCCATGTAGTTGTGTCTTTTGCAGGAGTGCATAACAAAGCATCCCTTTTGTAGTGAAAAAGCATCTTTATTATTACGTTTTTATTCCAACCTTCCTCCATACATCGCCCGTCCCCTTCTCAGTCTTTACTAGTTCAGCTTGCATTGGGAACTGTACTTGCATTTGAGATTAGCTTTTGGCCAGGGCCTGCCTTTGGTTAAGATTTCCCTTCGCTTGGAAAGCCTTGGAAATGTTTCTCCCATAGGAAACAATGGAGAGTGGCGGGGGCACCTTGTCCAGGGGCCTATATAATTCGACCCAGGGGTCCAATCTTCTTGAAACTTGGGAGTTATTTAGTGGATAGGAAAGCGTAGGTTCCCTGCAAATATGGTAATGTTTGCTTGAAAAATGCCCCACCCCTGCAGCCCCCAGATAAGGAATAATAGCCAGATAAATTTGGTATTCTCTAACTCAGGGGTCATTTCCTAGAAAAAGAACTGTAGGAACTCATTAGCATATCAGTTTAGCATATGCCACACCCCCTGACATCACCGGAAGTGTGTCAGAAGGCAACATCCACCCCTCAGGCCCCTTTCCGCAAAAATTTCCAGTTATTTCTTTAAAGCAGAATGAACTCAAAGTGGCTTACCCTCCTCTGGAGAACCAGCCCTGCTTGCACCCACTCACTCACTCTCTCAAGTCACAAATGAAAATAAAGCAGCACGAATTCCAAGCAGCTTACGTTCCTTTGGAGCTCAGCACCACTCGGCTTGCACTCATTCTCTCTCTCCGCCCCCCTCACGAGTCACAAATGAAAGTAAAGCAGCAGAGCAGAATGAATCCAAGCAGCTTACGTTCCTTTGGAGCCCAGCACCACTTGGCTTGCACTCGGAGGAAAAGGAATCACGTGGGTGGGGCCAAAACCCACGTGACCTCTTTTCAGATCTACCGGAACACCATTCCTGTGCGTTCCGGCTCCAAATGAGCCCTGCTCTAACTGGATTAGAGAGTTACCTGGATTTCAGGGATACTAAATTTCTTTGGTATCCCTGAAACCTGGATCCAGATCAATCGGGGTTTTTTTATGCACACCCCTATCCACTCAAAGTCTTCTGTGCACATGAACTGCAAAAACAGGTAATAACTCTCCTCCCAGTGCTGTTTGGGCATGAAAAACAGCTACTTAGGGTTGCTAGGTCAGCTTATCCTCCCAGTGTGTGTGTGTGGGGGGGGGGGGCTGGCTGGCACTCACCTCGTCTTCGCTCCTTGCATGCAAAGTGATGCCACTGCATCAGTGCAGGAGCCCACTGAGAATCAACAACCCCCCCTGGTATGTTCTCAGAAAACGAGGGTTTCAGATCACGTTGGGCCGCCATTCTCAATAAATGTAGTTCTCAACAAAGGCCTTGTGTTCAGCCAGACGCTTCTGCAGCATTTGGATTATCTATGGACACTTGTACCTTGAATATATACTCTTACAATAAAAACCTTTGAATCAAGAGATTTGGATTTCTTGCTGCAAGGGGTGGGAGATGAAATCAAAGTAACTTGACCTCCATAGACTGACACTAAGGAAGGTTTTTTGGAGATCAGCAGCCAAGTATTAGACACCACACTGGCATTAAGAGCCACTATACCTTTATTCCCCCAGCGGCGGATGCCAAAATCGTTTCTTTCAACTGTATGGTAATCAGGGACATGACTCAATTGGAGAGACGCCCACATAAAGTATGGCATAATTTGAGTCCATTGGATTTGAGTCCAGTGGCACCTTGGAGACCAACACAATTTTCAGAGTGTCACCTGAGAGCCAAGCTACAAGTGACGCCTGACACAGGTTGGACACTTGTCAGCTTCCCTCAAGTTTTGATGGGAAATGTAGGCGTCCTGGTCTTACAGCTTGGCTCTCCATTACAGCTGCAAGACCAGGATGCCTACATTTCCCATCAAAACTTGAGGGAAGCTGACAAGTGTCCAACCTGTACAGCCAAGGGGAAACCCCCCCCCCCGCCGCCCCGGAACCCAATAATTACACAAACAATTTGTAACAAACATATTGTGCATATGAGAATTTGTATATAGTATAATTTGAATGGTCACTTATGATATAGAATAACTAAACACTGTTTGTTACAAATTGTTTGAGTAATTATTGGGTTCCGGGGGGTGGGGGGTTCCCCTCGGCTGTATAGTGTTTTTGGAACCTTTCCTGTTTTGCAAAATCAAAAAGAGTCCAGTAGCACCTTTAAGACTAACCAATTTTATTGTAGCATAAGCTTTCGAGAATCAAGTTCTCTTCGTCAGATGCATGGTACAGAAACAGAGGGGAGGAGGGGAGGAGGGAGAAGATGCAATTGCGGGGGAGAGGGAGGATGCAATTGGATGGAGGATGCAATTGGATGGAGGATGCAATTGGAAGAATTGGATGGTCTAGCTGTTTTACTGCTACAAACTAACACGGCAAACTCCTTTGAAGCCTCACACAAGCCAACTGATCCCCACACCAAAAGGAGATGTTTACATTTACTAGCAAAGGAATGTTTTGGTTGCATCCTCCTTCTCCCCCCCTAATTGCATCTTCTCTCCCCTCCCCTCCTCCCCCCTCCTCTTCTATATTTGACCAGTTTCTGTACCATGCATCTGACGAAGAGAACTTGATTCTCGAAAGCTTATGCTACAATAAAATTGGTTAGTCTTAAAGGTGCTACTGGACTCTTTTTGATTTTGCTACCACAGACTAACACGGCTAACTCCTCTGCATCTATTTTGTGTTTTGTTTTGTGTTGAAGTGTCCAACGTGTGTCAGGTGTCACTTGTAGCTTGGCTCTCACTCTCAAAAGCTTACACTCTCAAAATCATGTTGGTCTCTAACGTGCCACTGGACTTAAAATCCTGTTATTGTAAATGGAGAGGCCAGACTTTATCTTACTGAAATGGTTCTTGGGCTGTTTCTTTCACAGCACGTCTGCTTTCCCCAGCTCTTGCCTCTCCCTGAAGAATGGGGAAGTCCTTTTTAAAAACCTGAGCAGTTTAGCTGGGGGAATTTTATGAAGCGTGCAGTTGTGGCATTTCCAACATATGGGCAGGCATATGGTATAGCTTTTTTTGGCTCTTTCTCACCCTGAACAGCCGAGCATCCAATTAAACCAGAGCAGTGTGATATTTCCTCCTTTTATCTGTAAACACCTTTTGTCTCCTCCCCAAGGGTGATACCCAGCCTGAGAAAGAGAGAGACGGGGAAGAAGCTTTCTGAGTTTAAACCAGGATCTGCCATATCGCATTTGCGATCAACCTAGGCTTCTGATTAATTTTGCACAAGTCCTTTGATACCTCTGACATCTCTGCTTCTCTGGCGGTAACGACAAATGAAGGGTGCTTGTCCAATCAGGAGAGCAGGAACTCCCAGGATGCTCATTTCATCCCTCATGCTTAGGCAGAGAACCACATGGATCACAGGGCAGGCAGGAACATCGGTAAAGGTGGACTGGCAACCACATAGGGATGCCAGACCCCCACCGGGGTGGGTGGGGGATCCCCTACCCCCACCCCCCGCCGCTGCTTACCTGGCCCGCGGGGAGGAGCACACCTTCCATGTGCACTCCCCCGCAACACGGCAAGCTCCTGTGCGTTGCAGCTGCCCAGATTGGGCCCATTTTGGCCGATTGGGCCCTTTTCAGGCCACTGTGGAGTGCAGGAGTGCTCCTGTGCTCCGCAGCAGCCCAAAATGGGCCTAATCCAGGCCGAAACAGGCCTGAAACGAGCTGGATCTAGGTCAAAACAGGCCCGTTTGGGGCCGCTGCAGAGCGCAGGAGCACTACCGCACTCCACAGTGGCTGGAAACGGGCCCAATCCATGCTCCTGTGGAGCGTGGGTGCACTCCCAGGAGCCACGTGGAAGTGACATCCTTGTGCACACGCATGCACCACCCCCAAAGGTAAGTGCCGGGCCCCAATCTCCCACTGGGAGGTTGAGAGGGCCTGGCAACCCTACAACCACACCAGGCTTATTCTTCCTCAGTGTACAGTCATGGATCTTTGATCCAGAAGTTGCATACTTCTGAATACCAGATGTCAACTGAAAACATTGGGAGTGGATGGGTTACTGCCTCCTTTGCAAGCCTCTGACTATACAATGTTAGAGACTGGAGTAGCCAGACCTTTGGTCTAGTCCCACAGGGCTTTTCGATTTTCAATCCAGTCCCATCAAATGCATTTCACTCTTTTTTCCTTTCTGTGCTGGAGTTCGTTCTTGGAAAAAAGGATTGGAATGGAGGACTGTGATAGGGGGAGATAACGATAGCAGACAATAGCAAAATGAAGGCAGATAAGCAGTAACAATATAAGAATTGCACATGTATGATTGTACCAAAGACTCATTGAGTGTGGCGTTTGGTTTTCTGACATGGACCCTCTGCATGCCCTAGGGTGCTCATAAGTGAAGCATGTTCTTTGGGCACTGCACTGGGAATTCAGAGGAGTATTGGCTCTGAACATGAACTTTTCATTTACTAAGCCAATAATCACTCAAAGAACCATTCTCCTTGAATTTCCTTGAATCTGAATTGAGTCCAGTAGGATCTTAAAGCCCAACAAGAATTCCACGGTATAAGCTTTTGAAAGTCCAGCACCCTGGAAATCTTGTAACTGCACTCAAATAATTCGAATCGCCTGTGCAGTACTTACATTACCACTGTCTGCCATCACTTGGCCATCATCTGCTACCACCATCTTCCCTACCGCATCCCTCTGTTCCCATCCTTTTTGCCGTCGTAGAACTCTGAAGCTATGTCAGTTCAGCTTAAAACAAATGGAGTGAAATGCATTTGGCATGACTTCTGTCCACACACTTGGATAATGGATCCACTGTGATGTCGATATGTCTGTGCCCACTGTGGCACAGGGAGGCTTTTGATGGCAAGTGAGAGCATTCCCTGGACGAAAACATACCTGTTTTTCCCCAGGGAAATTTCGTTTATTGTAGAAATTCAATTGGGAGTGGACCAAGAGTGTATGCAGCTGCCATCTGGATACCTGCCAGGTGGATACCTGAACTATCTTACTGTAATACTTCCCTAACACTGTTTTTTTAGGCAGGTTCTTTGTTTGGACTGACTTGATTTAGTTTAGAAGTTCCTCCTGATGTTTTATATCTACATCACTCTTTACAGAGAACTTCATGATTAAGACTTCTTCAACTGGGAGTGAATCGCCTTGTAAATAACTTGCTGGTAATTGTCTTCTCTCCAAGCCAGTGCACACATCTGTTTTTCCGTGAGAATCCTGTTTGTTCATTGAGTCCAAACCACCTCACACCGTTGCCTTGCCTGTGCTGTGTCCTGAAAATATGATTTAATTGAGTTCTAGAAAAAGAGAAATGTCCTGTGTGTGTGTGTGTGTGGCTTTCCTGTAACCAGTATGTGTTCTCCTATATCATTGCAGGTTCTGGAATATCCTATTAATCCCGAAGCCAACGAGCTTCCCTTCTTGCGAAATCCAGACATTTTGGTTGGAGAGAATGACCTGACAGCATTAAGTTATCTCCATGAACCAGCAGTCTTGCACAACCTAAAAGTCCGATTTTTGGAATCAAACCATATCTATACCTACTGTGGTGAGTATCACAATCTGTCCTCTCTTGAGAGTGGAAATACATATTACTAAATACCTGGAGTCGCTTACATTCAAGATTTTATGTGTAGTTCACATGCTGGCTGTATCTTGCTCGGTGTATGTGCATGCCACTTTCACAGGAGCTCCCTTTGCGTGATTGCATCTGCAAGTAAGTTGGGAGGGCAGAGTGCCGATTCACCTCTGTTTTCGCTGCAAGAACAAGTACTGTAGGCTCCTTTGACTTGCCAATTTTCATAGATGTGGGAGGTGGGGGAAACTGGGATTTTGGCAGTTCTAAGATTACCTGCAAGGCTAACAAAGAAAGGCAAAGCCAGAGCTATTTCTTTAAAGAAATGTAATGTAACAGTTTGCATCAATTTCAATTGTTATCAGAAGGGAAAAATGGAAAACACTCGTGCCTCATGATAAATGGGATACTTTTAGCCAGGGGTCATTTCATAGAAAAAGAGCTGGAGGAACTCATTAGCATAACTCATTAGCACAACTCATTAGCAGATGCCACACCCCTTGACGTCACTGGAAATGTGTCATTAGCATAACTGATTTGCGTATGCCGCACCCCCTGACATCACCTATCCTGGCTGTTTTGGACCCAATCCTGGCCATTCAGGGCCGAAATTGGGCCCAAAATGGCAAAAAGGGGCTGAAAATGGCCAAAAAGGGGCCCAAAATGGTCAGGATCAGGCCACTGCTGAGCGGGAGAGTGCTCCGCCACCTGTCAGAGGCCCGATCCGGGCTGTTTTGGCCCCAATCCAGGCTGAAATGGGCCCAAAATGGCCAAGAGTCAGGTGGGCGGGGCCACCTGACATGTGACCTCTTTGGGGAACTACCGGAACTGCGTTCCTGTGCATTCCCCTTCAAAATTAGCCCTGCTTTTAGCAGTCAAGGGGGAACTGGTATCAAACGTGTGAAAGTACTCATGCAGAGCAAATGGAAATGTGACTGTGTGTGAGCGCAAGGGAAGTTAGAGGGGGGATACGTGAAATGAGGTTGACTTGAGCGTAACTAGGTACTTCATAATGTGTATCTCCACCGTGAGTGCGTCTGTCTTTGTAGGGAAGGGGGTGAAAAGTGAGAGTGGGGTGAGCAAGCAGAGCTGTTCACAGAGGAAGGAACTCCCGGCTTCCTCTCTGTAGCCCTCAAAACTACAGGGTTCCTGGAACCCTGGAAACAGCATAGGGGTGAACGGAGCTCCAGCAGCAGAATCAGGGAAAGTCACTGGAAACGTTCACTCACTCTGAGTAAAACCAGAAAAGGAGGCTAGCATCTAAGGAGAAGTTTCTTATTTTTAAAAGACGAGGAACCTGGAATTGTAGCACGGTTGGTTGTTCTGGAATGAGGTGCTTTTGCAGAGCCCTGCATTGTTAGATTGGACTGCACCGTTTTTGTGGAAATAGGACATTTGTGTAACAGAGAGAAAAGGCTCTTATTCCTTTCTACCAATCTCTACTATCGCAAAACCATCTCATTCCCCATCAAGTGTGAAATAGGTGTAGTGATGGGTGAGAGTCCCTCCCTCCCTCTGCCATTCTTGACTTTGAATCAGGTTCCACTGAACTCCTTGCAAATAGTTTGGGTTGTAACGATTGATCAGAAACTAAAGGCATTCGGTGACATTTCAGTCATTGGAAGCAGCATGATATTCCACCCCTCCCCTTAGCTGCAGCTTTGCAGTAGTAGCGATGGAGGAAGGCAAGCAACGGCCTGGCCGGCAAAGAGGCTTCTTCCTCCCCCCCTCTCCCATCAAGCTGAGCACAAGTTGAGAGTGATTTGGCATATCCAGTGCTCTTGGAAATGTAGCTTTCAAAATTCCTAGGGTTCGAGATTGCTACACACGGCACTGTTTCCCTGTCCACCCCGGATCCTGTTAAAGCAGGTGTGTGCTAGGTTTTGAAAACTCATTCCCAGGTGTGTGCTGGCCCAATTTAGGTAGCCCCCGATAAAACCCTTGTTTGCACTTTTGTGGAATCTTAATGTTCTTAAAGAATTATCTGTGAAATCCTAAACAGAGTTACTCCAGTCTAAGCTGATTGGTGTAACTCTGCTTAGGATTTCACTGTATGTGTAAGTTTACTCAGTACACCCAAGTCAGGGAGAGGAAACTCTCACCTGATTCCAGGGCACCATATGAGCCAGAGAAGAACTTAGGTAGTATAATGAACAATCATTTTACACTGACGGCAGTTCGTGAATAAGTTCATACTCTGAATAGTAAAGAGTCCAGTAGCACCTTCAAGACTAACCTTCGTCATGCATCTGACGAAGAGAGCTGTGGTTCTCGAAAGCTTATGCTACAATAAAGTTGGTTAGTCTTAAAGGTGCTACTGGACTCTTTACTATTTTGCAACTTCAGACTAACTCCTCTGGATTCATATTCTGAGTTACCACAACACCCACTGTGGGTCAGATCATCTTTCAGTTGCTAGTGCTACAAAACCATCTGGTCATATAAGACCAATGACACTCTAACACTTAAGACTAGAGATGGGCACGAACCAAAATACAAACAAAAATTCATGACGAACCAGGCTGGTTCGTGGTTCGTGAACCAGTGGTTTGTCAGAGCCCATTTCTGATGAACTGCCACGAACTTTAGGCTGGTTCGTTTGGTTTGTTTTTTGGTTCGTCACTGCAGACAGCCTGGTGCCGATCAATCAGTTTCCTAGGCAACAGGGGATGGACTTCCTGCAGACCTTCTGCTGACCTGGAAGTGATGATTTTTTGACCTGGAAGTGATGATTTTCTGACCTGGATGTGATGTTTTCACGAACCAAACGAACAGGTTCGTGAAAGTTCGTGGTTTGTGAAATTTGACGAACTACAAACCACATGGTTCGTTTTTTTCCGGTTCATGCCAATCTCTACTTAAGTCTGTCCAAGGCAAAATTGTTACTACTATTTAATTCCTTCTTTAAAAATACATTCAGATAACAAAAATAAAAGAATGCAAGTAAACTAAGCTGGAGTTTGTTTTAACATTGTTCCTGGATGTTAAAGTCTGTGCAAATAAGGACTACTGATGCACAGTGCCAGTGTTAAGAATTCCACACCCTTCCCTTCTGGCTCTGATGTGGTTGTAACTTACATTCTGTTTGTTTTTTAAAAGGTATTGTGCTTGTTGCCATTAATCCCTATGAACAATTGCCAATCTATGGACAAGATGTCATTTATGCATACAGTGGCCAAAACATGGGAGATATGGATCCTCATATCTTCGCTGTGGCAGAAGAAGCCTATAAGCAGATGGCCAGGTAAGCAGACTATCCCCCCCTTCCCCCCCTCCCCACGCAACAAACTCCCGTAATAAAACCAGCCTGGCTTCTATTGTGTAGAAATAAATCCAGAGTCTTATTAGGAGGGCTGTGGAGCCGTTCATGATTTTACTTCCTTGTGACGAGAATTAACTGCTGAATTTGCAGAATCTTGTGAACTCAAACTTCGTTTTCTTTCCTTCTGAGCAAGTTTTTAGTCCACATGACAGTGAAGGTGGGAGGGACTGTGAACATGTATCTGTATCATTCTGCTGCACCCTGCTATCGGTTGTGCAATGACGAGTCCCCTAAGATGATGGATGGATATCGGTAGTGAGGAGGCCTTGGCAGCGAAGAGTTCAATGATTTGTTGGTGGTTTCTTTCTTCGTGTCAACTTGTCAGGTTTCATTGCCTCTAGCATGACTTGGCCCTGACCTGGATAGCCCAGGTAAGCCTGATCTCGTCAGATCTCAGAAGCTAAGCAGGGTTGGCCTTGGTTAGAAATTGGATGGGAGACCTCTAGGGAAGACCAGGGTTGCAGAGGCAGGCAATGGCAAACCATCTCTGTTAGCTATGACTTAAGGGCACTCTCTACCACCACCAGCACGACTGTACTCATCCACCATTCAGAGTTAACACATCATATCTAGCTCTTCCATCTTGCTTGCACAGGAAACGGGGGGGTTAAATGGGGGGCGCTCTGTAACCTGGGGTTGGGAAATAACTTGGAGACCTGTGTGGGACAGGCATAGCGAAGATCCAGAGAAGTTACCCATGTTAGCCTGTAGTTGCAAAATAGTAAAGAGTCCAGTAGCCCATCTGATGAGCTGTGAGCTCAGATGTCAAGGTCACGGCCCCGGCCATAAGCCATGCTTTACAAGCTTAATGGTTTTAACAGCCCCTGCCATACTTTAGGGACTTAATGGTAACTGTTCTGCTGGGGGCTTGATACTCATTGACAAGCTGTGTAAAATCCTGTGTGTAAGAGATCCTGTTAGCTGACACCGTTTCCTCCCCGCATGCCAGCCTGGGGAAGCAGGCAGAGAAACTTATCTGTCTGTGTTGAACTTCTGGTAAGAGAAGAGCCGTTGTCACAGATACGTAACCTTGAAGTTTCTGGACTTTATAAAAACATTATCTTGGCTCGCATTCCTGTAGATATCTACTGTAGCTAGATTCCTTCCCGTATTTGCTGTAGATAGAAAGGGGGGATTGTGGGGGGGGGAATGGGGCTGTGCTTAAATGTCTATTTGTTCTGGGTATTGGGAACCAGGCTTTTTTCCTGACAAGGAACATTCTGGATGCTGAACTGGGAATTATCAATAAAGCTTTAACTCATGCAGTCCTGGACTCTTGTAGTAAAGTTATTGAGATTCAGCTGGCAGATCCTTTACACCAGAGGACTGTGGTTCAAATCTCACTACTGCAGGGGTCATTTCATAGAAAAAGAGCTGGAGGAACTCATTAGCATATGCCACACCCCTTGACATTGCCAGAAGTGAGTCATTAGCATAACTGATTTGCATATGCCACACCCCCTGGCATCACCTATCCTGGCTATTTTGGACCCAATCCTGGCCATTCAGGGCTGAAATGGGGCCCAAAATGGCAAAAGGGGGCTGAAAATGGCCAAAAAGGGACCCAAAATGGTCAGGATCGGGCCGCTGCTGAGTGGGAGAGTGATCCACCTCCCATCAGAGGCCTGATCCGGGCCGTTTCGACCCCAATCCAGGCTGAAATGGCCGAGTCAGGTGGGCGGGGCCACCTGACGTGACCTCTTTGGGAAACTGCTGGAACTCCGTTCCTGCGCGTTCCCCCTCGAAATGAGCCCTGCACATCTGCATGAATTCACTATCAGTATAGATCCTATCCAGAGTTAATCCGATCTAATGGGCTTAGAGTGACTCTGCAATGGACTGCAGTGTTACTGGCTTTGGGCAAGCTGCTCTCTCGTCTACACAATGGGATCAGTAATGCTGGCCTACCGTACAAGGCTGTTGTCAGGATGACAATGGAACAATGTGTGTGAGGCAATGTGCAAGATGTAAGTGGTGATCATCAGGTGTCAGATCACTCTTCAAGTGCTGGATTACTGGCCTCTGCAGTTGTCAAATGGCATGAAACTTCTATGAGCTAACCTATCCATTATGTTTACTGGCAAATTGGGCTGGTTCTCCTTGGACCCGACATGCTTTCCTTGCAGTTGCACAGCCACTTGTGTGTGGGGTGGGTGGGAAATCCATGTTTGAAGTGCCCAGGAGTTCATTTCAGCTCAGAACTGTGATGCAGAGGAAGAAAAGACGCCTGCCTTCCTTTCCATTTTCTCGAGCTGAAATGGCCCTTGCAGGAAGTTATTTGCATAAGTTCAGAGCTCCGTGTAGAGTATTCCAAGCGTTTGCAGCTCCAAAGTTATGCAGTTAAGATCCTGGTGGGGCAGTTTCAGTTTGGGAAAACAATGTGGAAGGGAAAGCAGGTCCCTGTCCGTCCCCCACTCCACAGTTCCGAACTGAATTGGGCTTCTGGGGACTTTAAAAATGCCTTTCCCAGCAGTGGCTGTGTGACTGGTGGGAAAGCGTGTCAGGTCTGGGAATCCCAATGCTGCTTGCAAAAAATAATAACATATAATTTAGCCCTAAGTAGACCTGGTAATAAATCCCAGGATTTCCTGCCTCTCTTGGTGCAAAGAGTAGTACATGCCACCCATTAGGCACCGTTTTCCAGCTGCTTTGTACCCGGTTCTTTCCTGTTTTCTCCAGATTCCAGTAGCTTCCAGCTTTTTTGATGTCCTCTAGATCTTGGTTTGGAGTCAGGCACCCTAGCCAAGTCTGTTCACCTCACCCCTCATGTGGGTTGAGCAGATCACGGTGATTTCGATAACAGATTTTATTTCTTTATGTCACTGGTACACAAGGTGGGTTTTAAACCAACATTTTCCATTTAGGTTGGTTGTCCATAAAAACATATTGATTGAAAACTGAAAAAGTCTCTATGCAACCTTGTAGGTTGCATTGTAATTTTCTTAAATATTTAATGTATGTACCTTTTAAAGAAAATGGCACATTGTGTATTTTTAGGTAACTCAGTGGTTGTGTCCCCAAATAGGGTCATGTTTACAACTTGCAGCCATGGTAGGTTTTTGTAGAGAGGTGGTGGCTGAAATCCACACCTAGAGGGGGCTTCTATCTTCTTTATCATGTAACCACCCAAACCTTCCCTGCCCCACCCTACAAAAAGGTAAATAATCTCAACAAGAAGCAAAGGTTACCAGGCAGCAACATCTTTTCCATCCTGCCTTCTGCCTGCACGCAATAATATTCATCAAAGTAGCCTTCTGTAATCCATTTGTGTAGCCAGCTGGGTGACCTTGGGTCAGTCACAGCTCTCTTAGAGCTCTCTCAGCCCCACCCACCTCACAGGGTGTTTTGTTGTGGGAATAATAATAACATACCTTGTAAACCGCTCTGAGTGGGTGTTAAGTCATCCTGAAGGGCGGTATATAAATCAAATCTTGTTGTTGTTGTTGTTATAGTCAAGGAAATTGATCAGTCCCAGATATGCTTCTGAGATTTTCATGCATCTATTCCAGTTGTAGAATTTGGGTTTCAGTGCTGCACAGTTTGGAATCTTTAGTGTAGAATGAAAGAATCCTCTTGAGCTATCTGAAAAGGTTAGCCTGCCCTTTGGTATTCAGAGAGAGTTTGTTTCCTCTTTTTAAGTGTCCTTGTTTAGTGGCGGGATATGGTGGCACATCAGCAAATTCTGGGAACTTGCACTGGAGTTTTTAAATAGGAGCGTTTGTTTATTTCTTTCATTTGAAAGCAAAAGCATTTTCTGTGCCTCCTTATTGATCCTTTTCTTACATTTCATCGCCGTTAACTCCCGTTGCAACTTTATCATTGTGACAAGGCGCTCGAGCCGAGTTCAGCACTGCTGCTCCCAGGTGCTTCTCGCGGGGCTTAATTGGGGTGTGTGTGTTGAATCCACCCGCTCCTGCCCCCAAATTGGCTCAGGCTGCAGTCAGAAGTTGCTGATGAGTTGGAGTTGGCAGCGGTTTCCGAGAGATGGGAAATCTCCACAGCCAGTTTCATCTTCTGAGCAAGGTTAGGGAAGCTGAGCCTGCAGAGTTCCCACATTTGCTCCCTGGCGGACCACTTAATACCAAAATATCCTTATGAAGTCAGACCTCAATACATAGAAACAAGAAGGGAGGAGCAGAAGCAGAGGGCCTCATTCTGCGAGGCACTGAATCACTTATGTGTTCTGTGAAGGCCGAGGTTTGAGACAGACAATAGATCGAGTTTTTTGTGCTGTAAGAAGTGAAGGCTGCTTGAAAGAGAGGGTGGGTAGTCATGGTGTGTATCTTCCCTCCACTTACCGGTACAGCGGTTTTGCAAGTCTTTGTGTTGTTTCAAACCCCTCCAGGTCCTGTTATTCTGAAGGTGAAAGTGGGACAAAAGAAGTCATGTACTTTGTGAGAGTGTGTTTGTGTGTGCTGTGTACACACACCTGCCACTGGAAGCAGCATCCCCCTTATCAGTTCTTTAAAAATGTCTCCTTCCTAATAACACTGGATGATTATTCATCTTAGGGGCAAAGAACCTGTTTAACATGTATTATTTAGGGGATTTATATACCACCTCTCTGGAGTCCTGCTGCAAACAGTGTATAAGAGAGTGAGGGAATGATGAGCACTCCTAACTGGAGATGGGCACGAACCGGGAAAATGGTGTTCCGTTGCAGTTTGTGGTTCGTTGCATTTCACAAACCACAAACCAGCATGAAATTGCCGGGTCCGCGAACTGGTTTGTTTGGTTCATGAATACGTTACTTGGGGGGAAGCAGACGATCTGCAGAAATCCCGCCCCCCCCCCAGTTGCCTAGGAAAGTGATTGATCGGCGCCAGGTTGTCTGCAGTGATGAACCGAAAAACAAACCAAACGAACTGACCTAAAAATCATCGTGGTTCGTCTCAGTTCGTCAGAAATGCTCTCTGATGAACCACTGGTTCGCAAACCAAAAAACAGCCCAGTTCGTGATGAAATTTGGTTCACATTTCGGTTCGTGCCCACCTCTACTCCTAACCCTTTAGCTGCCTTCAGCGTGTCCTACCCCTGATTCAAAATGTTATATTCGCTTTTGCAGAGTCATGGTTCAAATCCGCCTGAGATGAAAAGTCACTAGTGGGTGGTGGGACAGTTTGAAGTGGAAAACTGTTGGCCAAGAAAGGGATAAGCACCCCAGCTCCATCCTTCTCTGCTCCAAATCTTTCTGCTACTGGAGACATTTTTCATTCCCTTAAAAAAATGTACGTTCCCAGAGTCAAGGCATGATGTGTTTTCTCCTTGGAGTGTATTCTTTCTGCTGTTGTGTGGTGGTGCAAGGGACAGCAGCATCGGGCTTAATATATTCCCATGCCTTGCATTGCTGAGACGATTTCCTGGTGGGGCCAGATAGATGTCTCCCTCTCAACACCAAAAGCCATGAGCAAAATCTGCTGTCGGTAAGTAACAGAAGAAAACTGTGCGTGGCAGAGGGGCAATGGAGCAGAAATCCAGGCCTGTATAAAATAATGGCATTTAATTCCTAGAAAACAATTAGAATTTCCAGGGGTAGCAGAAGCACTGTTGTAGCCACCATTCTTTAAAGCATGCAACGGGTGTTGTTTAAATGTCTCCAGATGGTGTTTGAGAAAACACGCAGATCCCTCCCCCCCCCAGCGTTCCGTTTCTTGGAGCATGTTCCAGCCACTTGGAGCTCCAGGGGTGCTATTTCATGCACACTGGATGCTATCTTGTACAGCTCCCTACCAGGTTGCATACTTGGCCAGCAAACATATATCTGAAGTTGGTGCTTTGCCCCCCGGCGTGGAAGTAGGGCTGCTTAGGGCAGGGGGTTAGTGTGCCAGAGGAGATGTCTGGGGAGCTGTTGTTAGGCCTGTTGTGTGGCTTAGCCCATCACACCGGGGAGAACAGTTGTCTTGGCTGGATCTGAAGCTACAGGCTGTGCGTTACAGCGGCCAGCTCTCGGGAACTTGTTACCTGGATCCAGTCGAGACTTGCGTTGCTGGTTTACTTTTCCCCAGCGTACTTTGCAATGCAAATTAATGGAAGAAATGCAATGGGAAGTGATCATCATGTCCAATAAGAACTTGTTAATTCCCAGGAATCCCATTAAGCCTAACAGTCGGATCCTTGCTTTCCCAGAAGGCCACTTGCAGAGAGAGGGAGGCCCAAAACACCTACCCTCCCCAAAGTAATTGGCAAGTTTCCCCAGCCAGCAACTCTACCTTTCCAGTTGCACATTCCTGTCCTTGGTTTTCCATTGCGGGAGCAATTTTATGTGCTGCAAGTTACAGAACACAACAGAGCTTTCTTAAGTTCCCTGTGCAACATTTAAGGGGAGTTGTACGCCTTACCTATGCACAGTTGCTTTAGGGTCAAGTTACAGGGGAAAGTTGTTGAAAATATAAGATGTTTTTCACACCAGGTATGACTGACATTGCCAGGGCTTTTGTGAGTAGTTTCCTTGAGTGTGGCAGTGACTGAACATAAGTGTCTCTGAGCTCCTGGCAGTCTGGTATGAAGACTCTCGTGTTGCTTGTTAAGCGGTAATGGCTGTCCTGGATGGTTTTACTCTGCTCTTTAGAGAGGGGACTGGATGATCTGGACATCTAAACCACGCAGCTAGACATCTGGCCGATCTCCTGCAGGACCACATCGGGAAAACCTCGTCTTACATCAAAGATTCAGCAGATTTCATCAACAAAATCAGTTCTCTGAAACTCTATCCACAAGACATACTTGTCAGTTTTGATGTTGTATCCCTGTTTATCAAGGTTCCAGTAAAAGACACTATTGCACTTATTAATCAGATTTTCCCAGAGGATGTAACAGCCTTATTCCACCATTGTCTGACAACCAGTTACTTCCAATGGGACAACGAATTCTATGAACAGATGGATGGGGTGGCCATGGGGAGCCCACTCAGCCCAGTTATAGCAAACTTCTACATGGAACATTTTGAAAAAACAGCTCTAGAATCAGCACCCCACAAACCCAGTGTATGGTTCCGGTTTGTGGATGATACATTTATCATTTGGAGCCACGGGGAGGAAGAATTGATGGGGTTTTTGAATCATCTCAACAACATCCACCTCAACATACAATTCACAATGGAGAAAGAAATCGAGGGAAAACTCCCATTCCTGGATACCTTGGTCATCCGCAAAGCAAACTTTCAGTTAGTTCACAAGGTCTACAGGAAACCAACTCACACTGATCGGTACTTACACAAAAACTCCAATCACCACCCCCGACAGAAAAGAGGCATAATGAAAACATTAGTGGATCGTGCAAGACGGATATGTGAGCCGCACTTTCTCAGTGAGGAAATTAATCATCTAAACCACGCACTTCAGGCAAATGGCTACTCCAGAAATGAAATCCGAAGAGCAATCAAACCCAGGATGAATCAAACAACCAAGGAAAAACAGTCTCCTACAGGAAAAGTGTTTTTGCCATATATCAAAGGAATTACTGATCAGATGGGAAAGCTTATGAAAAAGCATAACCTTCAAGCAGTATTCAGACCCACCCGAAAAATACAACAGATGCTACGATCAGCAAAAGACAGTAGAGACCCCCTCACCTCTGCAGGAGTATACTGTATACCCTGCAGCTGTGGACAAGTTTACATCGGGACCACAAAGCGTAGCATCCAGACAAGAATAAAAGAACATGAAAGACACTGCAGACTTGGACAACCTGAAAAATCAGCAGTGGCTGAACATAGCCTAACGCAAACAGGGCACAGTATCTTATTCCAGGACACCAAAATACTGGACAACACTTCCAACTACTTTGTCAGACTGCACAGGGAAGCCATTGAAATTCACAAGCATAAGCAAAACTTCAACAGGAAAGAAGAAACCTTAAGAATGAACAGAGCATGGTTTCCAGTTCTGAAAAACACCAGGCTAACAAAACATTCTATCCCCGACAATAGCCCTGCAGAGAAGATTAGCACATCAAGTACCAATCCATATGCAAAAGAACCTCCTCAGGATACAGTGAAGCCTCCCGCCATTAGCATTCCACACCCTGGGAAACTCTTACAGGATGACTCAGCTCAACCCCACCCCTCCTGAGTAGATACAAATGACCTACATCTTTTCCACACTGTGACACTGAGAGATCTCTGTCTTTTGGTGCTACACCTCTGAAGATGCCAGCCACAGCTGCTGGCGAAACGTCAGGAACTACAATGCCAAGACCACGGCAATACAGCCCGGAAAACCCACAACAACCAAAGACCAGGGTTGCAGAGGCAGGCAATGGCAAACCACCTCTGTTAGTCTCTTGCCATGAAAACTCCACCAGGGTTTGCCATAAGTCGCCTATGACTTGAGGGCACTCCACCACCATTTCTCATCTTTACCGAAAATAAGCAAAGTAATTTTCCCATTTCTTTTCAAATTCATTAATGGGTCTTCTATTTATATAATTAGTTAATTTTGCCATTGTGCAGCTTTATCTTTTGACCCCCCCCAAGCCAAACTTTGGCCTCCAGCCCTGTGAGGTGGACCAACGGGGGGTAAAAAACAAACCCTTGTCTTACTGGGAAAAAGTGGAGCTGCTTTTATCCCCCCCTTGGGAGAAACTTATATATACCCATAGATTTTCTCTAGCTGGGGTTAAAAGTAGCTTGAGGAAGGAGAATAACATAATCTGCCTTGGGCATAAATGATTTAAATAAATCAGGCTTGATAAGATGACAATTAACGCTGATGGACAGTTCAAACTAGAGTTGCTAGGTGCCCCTGTCCTCCCAGCGGGAGGTGGGGGCACTGGCACTTACCTGCTTCGCTGCCCGTCATACGCAGAAAGCGCACACTCCCAGGTCCACGTGATGACGTCACTTCCAAGAAGTGATGTCATCACACAGGCCGTGATCACCCCAGGAGCGCTCCTGAATCAGGCTGGATTTGGGCCAATTTGGCCTGATTTGTGCCCGAATTGCTATGGATCGGGCCCAAATTGGACTGGAACAGGCCTCTGCAGAGTGTGGGAGTGCTATTGCACTCTGTACCGGCCCGATCCAGGCCAATTCAGTCCCGAATCAGACTGGAAAAGGTTGCTGCAGAGCGTGGAAGTGCTCTTGTCCTCTGCAGCAGCCTGATTCGGACCCGATTTGAGCCCGTGGGAATGTGCCATGCCCCCCAGAAGCACACTCTGAGAGGCCCCTTCCTCCCCTGCAGGCCAGATAAGTGTGCGGGGTGGGGGGTGTGGGTGGAGGGTGGGAGCGGGGAATCCCCTGCCCCCAGTGGGGGACTGGCAACCCTGATTCAAACTACAGGTGCATGTATTTCAGTTTTCTCCAAAATTTCTGTTTCTGTGAGGATTTTTTCCTCACATGTCACAGATTTCCAGAAATTCTTCTTCTCTGGGCTAGTCCCTCTGTCGTAGCCTTCACCTGCTTCACCGGGTTGTTGTGAAGATAAAATGGGGGAAAGGAGAGCCATGTGCGCCGCTCTTAGCTTCTTGGAGGCAGGCTGGGATAAAAATGGATAAACAGAATTATGATTTAAATCACAGGACAATTCACATAGGACGTAGGACAATTCATTCTATTTTTACAACGGAGTGGAGCTTGAACACTGAATGTGGCTTTTGTGTCTGAAGACATGGGAAATATTTGCACAGAAAAGCTTGTATGATTTTATGAGCGGCGGGTGTGGCCTACACACAAAGGTCTTGCGCTGCCTTATGATTTAAGGAACGATTTTGAACATTTTGCATAATTCAGATATTTCCGCCCCTTTATCTTCAGTCTATAATACCTATCATTGTTTTCCCTGTATAAATTGAACATTGAGGTGGGTGGGTTGTTTTTTTTTAAATCCGTCAGTTTTAGCCTTGAGCTCTGCTCCATTTGAAAGCAGGTTTAGATGGATTAGCTGTCTAATCCAGTATGACATGTCCTTTGTATGCTGTTTGTTTCGGAAACACTGGACTGACCCAAATTGTTGTGTTCAGACTGCTGGCCCACATGAGGTTCAGTTGTGCTGTCCCTTGCGTGACACAGTTCAGACGGGAAAAGCGGAAATGCACGAAGAAGCCCTATAGTTGTTTGTTATGTGAGTTGTTTCTTTTGTTCTTGCAAGAAGCATCTGAGCATGCTCCATAAATGTGGTATGTAGAAAAAACCTATTTGGCCATGGCTGGGTTCTTTTGCGGGGCGTTGATGTAAACTTAACAAGATCCATTGGCTGGAAGTCAAAATTACATGAATTCATAATTGAAGCAAGATCTGTATTGTTCTTTTTATTATTTTATTTATACCAGTTTGGTGTAGTGGTTAAGAGTGTGGGACTCTAATCTGGAGAACCGGGTTTGATTCCCCACTCCTCCACTTAATGCCAGCTGGGTGACCTTGGCTCAGTCATGGCTCTCAGAGCTCGCTCAGCCCCACCCACCTCAGAGGGTGACTGTTGTGGGGATAATAATAGCATACTTTGTAAACCGCTCTGCGTGGGTGTTAAGTCATCCTGAAGAGCGGTATATAAATCGTATGTTGTTGTTGCTGTGGTTATTTATAGTCCGACTTTCTTGCTGACACTTGAGGCCAATCAGTAAAGAAAGTTAATTAAAGTAACAAGGGAGTGTGTGTGTGTGTGTGTGTGTGTGTGGGTGGGTGTGTGTTTAGGTGTGTGGGGCCCATTTTGTACCCTGTCTGGGCAACTGAATATAGATCCTCCCCAGAATGGTGGTTTTAGAAATGACATTTTTTGAAGTAGAACCGGAATCCAATGGCACTGTAAAGATTAAGAAAAAAATATATCCTGGATCAAACTTCTGAGAGTCAGAGCACATTTCATTACCTGCATCTGCTGAAGTGAGTTCTGACCCGCAAAAGCTTATGTTGGAATATATTTTGTCATTCTTTAAGATGTGCCACTGGACGCCTGTTTTATTTTGTTGCCACAAACTACCCATCTGGAATTCGTTAAAGCCATTTATATCCTGCTGGTGCCACCTGAGAGAAGAGGTCCAGAGGTGGATTTCAATATTATTTAAATCAGTATTGATTGGGAAAATGTATGAAGTAGCCATAAGAAAAAATAAAATACAGAGACAGCCTTTGCTTAAACCTCGAGTTGTAAATGGCGGTGGATAAGAATGGTCAAGCCAATCCAAAACCGTGAAGGATAACCAGAAATTAATCAAGACAGCAGTTGCAAAACAGTCAAAAAATTGCAGAGCAGGTTCTATATTTAGCAAACTCAGTAAAACACCAAAGATCAGCATAAAGGGACCATTTCCAGCAATCAGCAAAATACTAAGAAAGAAAAAGTAGTGCAAACAACTCTTGGGAAGGTATTCCTGATTTGTACCCGCTGTGCAAAATGTGCACTCTTTTTAGGGCTGCCCCCCACCCGTAGAAGAAGATTCTCTGTTAATGACTTAGATGCCCTAGTGGATTTCTGTGCGAGACTCTGAATTGTGTTTGCCTGTTCCTATGCGCAGAAAGCAAAAATCATACACGAGATGAAATGTAAATATAATTGCCGTTTGTAATAGGACACGGGTGCCTGACTCCATATTGAAAGAGGGATTATTGACATGACAATGGGAAGATGATCTTATTTGACTGCCCTCCAGGCTTCCTTATTTCCCAGAAATGTGCTGTTGAGCCTTCAGATTTAAAATAAAATAATATTTAACATGCGCGTTGGCAGCATTGGCTTCTGGAATGTTGACGAGCTGTCGGTTCATAAAAGGAGGAGAATATAAGAATAGGGATTGGAGTTGAATGGTAAATCTCCTCTTCAGTTGGAAAGCATTGGGAGGGGAGACTGCAGCCAGCTCTTATAACAAGAAAATGTGGGGGGGGGGGAGGAATAATTTCTTCAAAGAGAATTTAAAAGAAAAGCTAAATGTGAAGATGGTGCTTCGAGGTTTAGCAGTGCGCTTAAGCCAGTTGGAAACGGGGGTGTTTATGCCTGCCCAACTGCACACTGGATTGTGACTAAAGAGTTCTAGGGAACAACCCAAGTGCCAGAAATGTATAATAGGCTCTTTGGGTATTGCATGGATCTTTTGGGTATTGCAATGTTAAGCTGATCCCCTGGGATGTGATGCAGTTAAAATTAAGCACTTTTAACTTGCATTGATCTGAGCAGGAAAGAGAGCGAGGAACATGTAATTGAAATCAGTGGAGCTTAAAAAGTGCTCCTTTTAAAGTAGCCACCATCACGCATGTCTTGGGCAATGCCCAGATTAAACTATTGCGTTGCAATAGTGGTGAGTGGCTGTGGCTCAGTGAGGAGAGCAACTGCTTGGCATGCAGAAAATCCTAGGTTAATTTCCTCTTTGCCTCTGGAAGGCTCTGTCAGTTTCACCTCCCCTTCTAAGAGGCAAAGAGGAAATAAACAAACCTGAGCATTGACCTCCCTGGCTGGGTAGAGAGGGGGAATTGACAAAGCCTTCCGATCTCTTTTAAAACTCAGCTTCCCAGCTAACTTTGCGACTCCCTTCACGTGCTCCTCCTCGTGTAATTCATCTCTTGTAGCTTGGCTCTAGTCTTACCTGAGACCCCGGGAGAGCCACGATCACTGACTAGATGCTACTGAATTTGGTGGACCAATGGTCTGATCCAGTATAAGGCAGCTTTGTGTGTACTGTTGTGTGTACTTTGTATGTACTTTAAGGGTTGCCCTTAAAGATTGTTTGGAAGCTTCTGCTCATGTGAAATGCCGCGGCTGAAGTTGCAGCTGAACTAGGATTTAATGGAGGGAACCCATTCTCCAAAAAAGCCAGAGCTTTGCTGACTGCTTTTTATTTTTATTTACAACTGGTACGTACTTTATAGACTGTCTTTCTCACCGAGACTCAAGGAAGATTACACAGTGTGAGTCAATATAATCAGTGGCTTAGACATTCAATAACAAAGCAGTAGGTTACGGATTGCAGAAACTTACAGACAGAAATCTGAATGCAGAGCTCAAACAATGCCAAAACAAACTTTAGAGAACTTTTTTTAACTTTTAAAATTTTTAAACTTAACGGCTGCTCTGGGGCGATGGTAGTGCAGGCGGGATGCTTTAACCATTTTCCAGCTTAAATTCACACAGGCAGGCGCACACACACACACACCACCACCACCACCACCACCACCACCACCACCACCACCAAGCTACTCTTTGTTCCATACGAGAAAATTAGCAAGCTTAACTTGCCCCTTGTAGGAAAAGCATTGGCTTTGGGTAGCAGTTTTTAACCAGGGAAGTAGTATTTGTCGGAAAGGAATTAAACCTTTTTCCTTAACCACTGCAGTCTTTTTTTGATCCTACTCCCCCTCCCAAATCCCCAGCTACCATTAAACCTTTTTTTAAAATGCAGGAGATGTGCTAATGGATCTCCCTCCATCATGTCTAATTTGGCTCTAAGAGATTACTCTCTCGATGGCCCGGCTGGCTTGTTCTCCCCGCCTTCCTCCCCCGCTTCCCCTAGTGCAGCTAACTTGGGAATGCATCCCTGTCCCACGTCCACCTGTTTCACTTTCGTGGAGGACATGTTTATTGATGAGGCATTTTAAGGTTCCTCTACTCGGGTTGCATAACAGTCCGGCTGCGGTTTCTTCCGAAGAAAAGATTCTACGGCTTCCCTATGGATGGTCTCTTTCCAGCAGACTGCCGTATTAATCTTGAGGAAGATGCGTACGAAAAGGTAGCAGTGCAACTTTACTGCGGCGGAGAGGAGCATGAGTAACAACCGGCGCCTGGTCTGGCATTTCACCAAATCCCTTTGTAATATCGGCTGTAGAAGTGCTATCAGTCGAGAACTGCTGACATTACAGCCTCCCCAATAAGACGGGAAGCGTTTGCGCATTTTCAGCGTGTGAAAGAGAAATGTGTCAGGTAAACTATCTATCTGGTGACCTGACTGGTACATGGGAGGCTTCTTTCAGAAGCGGTGTTAAAATTGTAAAGCAAGTATTGGCACCGCTGGCTGCCTTAAAAAGCACATAGGAAGTTGGAAAGATGTCTGATAATACAAACAGCAGAAGATAATCAGTGCTGCATTTGCAAGATCGTATGTCAGGTCTGCCGTCTTGTTCATTTGAGGAGCCTCCAATTGACACATTTTGTTTTTGGAATGTTAAAAGTCAATACTTTGTGGTTTTTACCACCTTGTTTGCTAGCGGACTGGTAATTGCATGGAATAGAATGCCACCTTGACACTAAGAGCAGAACCACAAGTGACAAAAGGCACAGGTTGGACACTTGTCAGCTTCCCTCAAGTTTTGGCGGGAAATGTAGGCAGCTTGGCGGAATGTTGGCCAAGTGACAGTTGAAAAGTCCATTGGACAGCAGTCAGAGAGCCAAGCTGCAAGACTAGGATGCCTACATTTCCCATCAAAACTTGAGGGAAGAAGACAAGTGTCCAACCTGTGCCTTTTGTCACTTGTGGTTCTGCTCTTAGATAACCTGTGAATTTTTCACTTTCAAGTTGTTTTGCACAAATGTGCAACTGAGCTGGGAAAGCCATTCCGTGGAGATGCTGATCTCTTGAAAAACAAATGCGTGAATGGAGATTAAGTCACAGCATTTCTCTACGTCCTTTTAAAATGAGAATTAAATTCCAGAATTCACGCAGAGCCCAGATGCTTCTGGGGGAATAGCCAACCTATGGCAAGCTGAAGACCATAGTTGATGCATGGAAACATATGGGAAGACACAGTCCTTTCAGATGTGTGGAGCTTTAAAGCCCTTCATGACGTGGGGGCTGCATTATTCAGGAGAGCTTTTTTACTCAGATAATGACGGGGGGGGGGCAACGTATCTGAATTTAAGTAGAATCTGGAGCAGTGGTCCATCTAGTCCAGTATACAGTTCACACAGTGGCCACCCAGTTACTCTGGAGGGCCAACAAACAGGGCCTAGAGTGCAAGGCCTCCTCGCTGCCTCCCAGCACTGGTTTTCAGAGGTATACTGCCTCTGGATGTGGAGGCTCTCAAATCAAATTTTATTATTACGGTCATAGACCAGCAAGCAAGATACAATGGACAGTAAAACTTATGGGTAAATAAAACAGCAGGGCAATAAAACAGTACAGTGGAATGACACATTAAAATTATTTTAAAACCCAATACTACGTAAAACCTAAACCAGCATAAATACAAAATTAAGAAAACTCCGGTGGTTGTTGTGGATTTTCCAGGCTGTATAGCCGTGGTCTTGGCATTGTAGTTCATGACGTTTCGCCAGCAGCTGTGGCTGGCATCTTCAGAGGTGTAGCACCAAAAGACAGAGATCTCTCAGTGTCACAGTGTGGAAAAGATGTTGGCAGGTCATTTATATCTACTCAGGAGGGTTGGGGTTGGGCTGAGTCATCCTGTAAGAGTTTCCCAGGGTGTGGAATGCTAATGGAGGGAGGCTTCACTGTATCCTGAGGAGGTTCTTTTGCATATGGATTGGTGCTTGATGTGCTAATCTTCTCTGCAGGGCTATTGTCGGGTATAGAGTGTTTTGTTAGCCTGGTGTTTTTCAGGACTGGAAACCATGCTCTATTCATTCTTAAAGTCTCTTCTTTCCTGTTGAAAGAAAACTCCCTTTAGTTAGTAATATAATGTCTCCTATCCGAATCTAGCAGCCATCCGAATCTAGCAACCTCGTATGTTACATCCTGTTTCTTAAAGGACAGCATTTTCGAAAGAAGAAGAGCTCTTTGTCTTCCTGGGTACACTGCAAGTATAGGCATTATATAGACTGTTCTGATCTGAATTGTACATTTTACGCTTTCTTTAGTCGCCAGTAGGTAGTAGCCAGGGATAGACCTGTCTAGTTCCATGAATCTGTCTAGTCCCTTTTTAAAGCCATTGATGGTTGTGTACATCACAACCTCCATGGATATCTCTTGGAAGTGTGCTGCTTGTGTCATGCTCTCATCTGCAGGCTATGTGGATTTAACCTCTTAGTGTGAGCATCAGTGGTTTTGCTTCTCAGGTGTTGATCTTGGGAGGGCAGCAGAATCTCTTGTTTTTGTTTGGACCAGTTAAACACTCTCAGCCCAGCCTTACCCATCTGAGTTGTTGTGAAGATAAAACAGAGAAGAGGAGAACCGCGTAAGCCACTTTGAGTCTCCATTGGGAAGAAAGGCAGGGTATAAATTAAGCCAAATGATTCAGTATTGATATAATGTCCTATCAATCTGTGTACCATTTTAAACCTAACTTTCAGGTTTAAAGAGAATAAGTCTCTAGCCCCTTTTGTTGCAGAGATATGCTTTCTTCCTTTTGTCTCCATAATGAAAGGGGCTATAGGTTGTCCTTAAAAAAAATGAAAGCTAGGAATTCACAGACTGCATTTCCCCCTATGCTCCACCATGGTAGCTTTGCTCATCTGAACAGGACCTTCTGCAGATACCAGCCTGCAGTTGGGCAAAATCTACAGCTGCCCGTACCTCTGTGGTAGCCCCCACCATAGGAAATGGTCTGCCTCAGAAGGTCAGGAAAGCCCCCATACCTCCTGGCTTTCTGCAAACTATGCAAAACTGAGTTATGCAGGAAAGCTGTTTATTCAGATAATAAGGCTATGCTGTTAAGAAATGGCTCAGACAGATGCCTTGGTAAAGGGATAGTGACTGTAGGCTGTTCTACTGGGTACTGCCTGTTGATGTACATTTCAGCATCTTTAAAGATGTCATGTTTAACTACTTATGCTTTGTTTCAGCAAAGTTTCAGCTATGCTCCATCTCTGTGTTTGGATTTATGATTGTTTTTAAATTTAGCTGTTGGCAATGTTGATTTGCGTTGTGTAAATCCGCCTTGGGTCTCGATGAGAAAGGTGGACTATAAATAAATAAATATAATGAAACTCAACTGTTGATTTAAAAATTAAAAAACTGAAAAAGCCCTGGTGGCATGGGTGGGGTGGCTGCTGGCGAAGGACTGTGGCAGGCAAAACGACGGTGAAATGAGCCCTATGGAAACCCATTGCTTCTGCAAACATAGCAGCCAGGAGGAAACTATACAAGTGTGTCCCTTGGTGGCAAACAACAGAATCAGGTAGCCTTGCCAAGCAGCTGGAAGAAAATTCTCAAGCCAGCAAAATAGTATCAGTCTTAATAAGCAAAGTTTCAGGTCCAGGAGTATCTAAAAAGACCAACTAGATTTCCAGGTTGGAAATCTGTCAATGGGAGCTCTGACTCTCGAAAGCTCCTCCCCTGGAAATCTAGTTGGTCTTTTTAGGCGCTGCTGCACCCAAATCTTGCTCTTCTACTAGAGACCCACATGGCTCCCCCCCCCCAAAACAGTCCTCATAAGTGTTTGCAATTGTCCCGGTGAATTGGGGGTGGGCGGGAGAAAGAGACCTGTTTCTTAAAGGATCAAGATCGAAAGCATGGCTTGAATCGGAAAGGCAATTAACAACGTGTTGAATTGGGCAGGGGATAAAAATCTGCTGATGGAAGAGCCATAAATATTGGGGGCGGGTGGAGTCCAGTACCAGGAGAGTTTTACTGCTGAGTAAGATGGTTAGGGGAAGGTCTACGGGGATAACTGATGATTTATAAGGTGCAGCTGTCCGAGCGATGAAATTTGGGAGAGTTAAGTTGCTGCTCTTCTTGCAGACGTAACTCATGTACTCTCTTTCTCGGCATCTTTATCATTTCATCTTTATTGCAAACTTTTGTCAGTACTGCTCAAGTGTATTCATGACATCATTGTGGGGTTGCCATAATTCAGAATAGAAGCGCCGCACTAGGGAAGTCGGGTCCATGACTAGGCAGGCTTGAACAGTCAGCCAGGCAGGGGGCAGATGGACAGTTGATAAGCCAGTGGCACAGAGAGAGAGAGAGCTTAGTGACTTTCCTGGGCAATTACTCACCTGTGCAAAGGAAGGCGGTGGATCTGGAAGTTTTGTATTGGCCACTATGGGGGCTGCCCGCGCACTGAATACTGGGGCAAACCCCTTTCAGGTTGAGAAAATGGCACAGGGACTTCCGGTTTGGGATTCATGGAGGTCTAACGCAGCTCCACTTGCGGAGCTGACCGGACTGCCGTTTTAACCGGCCGGAGGGGTGAAAATAACCCGCGGCCGACTGCTCTCAGGCGGGGAGCAGGCAAAGAACGCTCAAGACCCTAGGGTGAGCTAGATCTCGGACGAGGGGGGGCTGTACGCAAGGAGTCTCCCCCCCGGTCCTTGAGGTCCCACCTTGCGACGGGTCGGCTATAATCTCTGCGGCAGTTTTGGGGCCAATTCGGCTGGCATAAGACCTACATACCCAAGCTTCGATCGGGGAAGGAAGTCGAGGGGAGAATTTAAGATCGAAACAGCGATTACAACCCGAGAAAGTTGAAGAGAAGGTAAAGATCGCTATCTCTTGAAACGGGACAGATTGATAAAAACAGAGAGGAAAGAAAGTAGATTTTTAAACTGCAACAGACTAGTGAAAAGGAGGTGAAGACTCGGCAGGAGTTGTATTTTAAAAGAGACTAAATTTAAAGAAGTTATTGCAAAAATCGGACTATTGTTTTGAATACCTGTGGTTTTGGAGCTGTGGGAAAAAGACACCATCGCGAGACCTGCTGTGGGAAGACGGGAGACAGGAAGTGCGTAACAACAATAGAGTGGCTGGAGGGAAGCGGCCCTTGCCGACGGACAGGAAGTAGGGAATCGCCATTTTTGAAAGGGGAAGGGTCGCGGCTTCAGCGGAAGAGGAAGTAGGCCATCTTGGATTACAATAACATAGAGAAACCATAGAGAAAAGACGCCCGACATTTTGGATACAAAAAAAATTAATTTTGGCAAAGATTGGGACATTTGAAAAAAAAGGAAAACGTTTAAATATACGCCACGGAGCTAAGGAAGAGAGCAGATTCGTGGGAGCGAGCTAAAGCAAGCCCCACGATGTCGAAAAAAGAGTGGCAATCGGCAATAGAAAATTTGGACAAAAAACTTATAGACATGATGAAAGAACTTAAGGACACGAAATTGGAGCTTATTAAAGAGGTCAAAGAAGTTACACAGACAGTAAAGTCGGAGCTGTCAGAAGTGAAAAAAGGCGTGGAAACGATTAGTAGTGAATTACAAGGAACGCAGCAGAGAGTTAAAACAGTAGAAGACGCGATGGAGAATTTAATAGACACGCAACAAACAGAGATGAGACTGGTGAAGGGGAGGATGTCAGTTGCAGAAACTAAACACATGGAGAAGCAGCTTCGTTTTCGTGGTCTGCCAGAAGTGGAAGGGAAGTCAGCGCAAGAACAGATGACTGAGGTGTTGGCTGATTACCTGGGGAAGGAGGAGGAGGAAATTGTGGCTATCCTAGATGTGGCGTACCGTGTGAACTCGAGAATTGCAACCCAGAGGAAACTACCAAGGGATGTGATTGTGCAGTTTACAACTAGAAACATGAAAGAGAGGATTGTGACAAAACAATTTCAAGATCCATTGGAGATTGATGGCAAGACGATTATCATAATGAAGGAACTGCCCAGATCAGTGTTACTGGACAGGAAAAAATATAGAGTGCTAATTCAGACTTTGAAGGACATGAATATTAGATACAAATGGGAGTTACCGGAAGGAGTGTCCTTTGAGTTTGGAGGGGCAAAAAAACGCATCAGATCTGAGCGGGAGATGGAGAGATTTATCAAGGACAATGAAAAAGACTTACCAACAAAACTATGAATATGGAGTGTAAAGTATTATCTTGGAATGTAAATGGACTAAACTCACCGAATAAGAGGAAAAATATTTTTCATTGGCTACTAAAACAAAAATGTGATATTGTTTGTTTGCAGGAGACCCATATTAGAAAACAGGATGTAAAATATTTAAAATCTGGAAAATTGGGCAAAGAATTTGTAGCGGCCTCTAACAAGAAAAAAAGAGGAGTGGTGTTGTACATAAAAGAGGAGCTGCAGCCAAAATTTGTTATGAGAGATGTGGAAGCTAGATTTGTAGCGGTGGAATGTAATTGGAATTTAAAGAGAGTGTTGGTAGTCGGACTTTATGCACCTAACGGTGCAAAGGAAAGCTTCTTTGAGGATTTAAGGAAGCATTTAGACGATCTTGTATATGACCAGATAATTCTTGCTGGAGATTTCAATGGAGTGACAGATTTGGAACTAGATAAAAAGACTACAACAGCACAAAAGAAAAGAGGACTATTACCAAAGCTTTTTTTTGAGTTGATTCAACAAGAGACTCTCGAAGACGTATGGAGGAGAGAATATCCTAAAACCAAACAGTTTACTTTTTATTCTGCAAGGCATCTTACATTATCAAGAATTGATATGATCTGGGCCTCAAAGGACTTAGCGTTATGGACTAAGGAGGTAGAAATAATGCCGATGGTAGGCTCAGATCACAATCCAATTATGTGGAAATTTGGAAAAAGGAGAAAAAGGAAAGCCTGGAGAATAAATGAGGACTTGTTACAGGAAAGTGAAAATATGGAAATATTGAGAAGAGAGACAAAGTTTTTTATACAATACAACGTGAATAAAGAAGTACCAACCAGTAAAGTTTGGGACGCGTACAAGGCGGTTGTAAGGGGCATACTAATGGACTTAAATGGCAGAGCAAGGAAAAAGAAAGAGGAGAAAAGACAAGAGATTGAGGAGAAAATAAAGGCCAAAGAAGTACAGTTAAAAAAGAGACCAGGGAAAAAGAAAATACATCAGGAAATTAAAATTCTTCAAGAACAGTTAACAGCAATGAGTAATAAAGAATTGGAGTGGAATTTTAAAAGACTGAATCAAAAAACTTTTGAGGGTGCTAATAAACCTGGGAAATATTTGGCATGGCAATTAAAGAAGAAAAGGGAAAAGAAAATAATAAATAAAATCTGTGAAGAAAATAAAACGTACTTGGAGCAAACTACCATTAGTAGAGCCTTTTATAAATTTTATGCTAAGCTGTATAATAAAAAAGAAGTAACCAAAGAATCAATAGCATCATATTTGGAGAAAACCAAACTTCCAGAGATCTCGGAAGCTTGGAGAAATAAGTTGAACAGTGAAGTAACTGACGAGGAAATAAGTAAGGCAATACAATCCGCAAATCTAGGAAAGGCGCCAGGGCCAGATGGACTTACGGCTAAATTTTATAAGACAATGGCCAACGAACTGGCACCATTCCTAAAAGAGGTGATGAACGGAGTTTTTAGGGATCAAAGAATTCCAGACACTTGGAGCGAAGCGAATATATCATTGATCCCAAAAGAGGGCCAAGATCTGACCAGCGTGAAAAATTACAGGCCTATATCATTACTTAACAATGATTATAAAATTTTTGCGAAGATATTGGCGGAGAGACTGAAGGGGTGGCTCTCGGAAGTTATAGAGGAAGAACAAGCAGGCTTTTTGCCGGACAGACAAATAAGAGACAATTTAAGGACAGTGATCAATGCTATTGAATACTATGACAAGCGTTGTGATAAAGAGGTTGGTTTCTTCTTTGTAGACGCTGAAAAAGCGTTTGACAATTTAAACTGGGATTTTTTGTTTGCCACTATGGAAAAGCTACAATTGGGAGAAAGATTCATCAGAGCAATTAAAGAAATATATAGAGACCAGACTGCAGCAATTGTAGTGAATGATGAACTGACCAAGAAATTGACGATTCGTAAAGGAACAAGACAAGGTTGCCCGTTATCTCCATTGTTGTTCATTTTAGTATTGGAGATTCTGATGATACAAATACGACAAGACGAGGAAATACGAGGAATAAAAATAAAGGACTATTCATACAAGGTTAGAGCATTTGCAGATGACATAATGTTAATTGTAGAAGATCCATTGGAGAACATGCCAAAAGTGATAGATAAGATCAAGGAGTTTGGTGACTTGGCAGGTTTCTTCATTAACAAAAAGAAGTCAAAGATACTATGTAAAAACATGACTAAGCAGAAACAACAATTGTTAATGGAAACAACGGACTGTGAAGTAACTAGTAAGGTGAAATATTTGGGAGTTGAGCTGACTGCAAAAAATATAGATTTGTTCAAGAATAATTATGAAAAATTATGGACTCAGATAGAGAGAGACTTGATCAAATGGAATAGACTGAATTTGTCATGGTTGGGCAGGATTGCAGCAGTTAAGATGAATGTGTTACCAAGAGTAATGTTTTTGCTACAGACAATACCAATCATCAGAGACTCTAAACAATTTGAAAAATGGCAGAGGAAAATATCAGATTTTGTTTGGGCAGGCAAGAAGCCTCGAGTGAAAGTAAAAGTTCTACAAGATGCAAAGGAAAGAGGCGGAATGCAACTGCCCAACCTGAGACTTTACCATGATGCAATCTGCCTAGTTTGGTTAAAAGAGTGGATGACATTAAAGAATAAGAAACTATTAGCCCTAGAGGGATATAAAAAAATTTTTGGATGGCACGCATACCTATGGCATGACAAAGTAAAGGTCAACTCGATGTTCCTGCATCATTTTGTAAGGAGAAGTTTATATACAATCTGGAAGAAGTACAGAACTTACCTACAAGAAGGAACCCCCTTGTGGGTGGTTCCATATGAGGTGATAGATCCGAGAGCTGTTGATAATGAACAACAATGTTTAACGTACAAAGAAATAACTAAAATTGAAGTATCTAAACTTAGAATAAAGACGCAAGAGGAACTATCACCTAACTATGATTGGTTCCAGTATAGACAGATTAGAGACTTATACAATTCGGACTCTGCAAAAGGGGGCATACGAACAGAGAACTCGGAACTAGAGCAGACCCTTCTTAAAGAAGACAAGAAAAGAATATCCAAGGTATACCAAGTACTGTTGAAATGGTATACTGAGGATGAGATAGTTAAAACACAGATGGTGAAATGGGCTATAAATTTCAATAAAGAAATAACAATGGAGGCATGGGAATACTTGTGGAAAACTACAATGAAGACAACGACATGTATTAATATTAAAGAGAACATTTTCAAAATGATCTATCGTTGGTACATGACACCAAAGAAGATTGCGCTAGGGAACCTGAATACTTCTAATAAATGCTGGAAATGTAAGAAACATGAGGGCTCCCTCTATCATATGTGGTGGTCGTGCGAGGTAGCTAGGCAGTTCTGGGGGGAAATAATAAGAGAAATGAGTGAAATTTTACAGTTTCAAATAAATAAGAACCCAGAACTCCTGCTGCTAAACTTGGGAATGGAGGGAATTCCAGCCCATCATAGGACGTTGATTTTCTATATGACTGCAGCAGCTAGACTTTTGTATGCGCAGAAATGGAAAGTACAAGAAGTGCCAACTATTGAAGATTGGATCTACAAATTGCTGTATATGGCTGAAATGGACAAGATGACAAGAAAACTGAGAGATCTGGACTCAGGGCAGTTTAACACAGACTGGGAGAAGCTGAAACAATATTTGGAGAAGAAATGGGAGGTGGGAGGAAAACTGTGGCAGTTTGAGAACTACTGAAGTATAATAAAAGTATAAAAGAGAGGGGTGACTTTACCGGGGGAGGAAGAGAAATGTGAATTTATAAGCAGTTAGACTAATTGATTGAGATATATATAGATATGTATAGGTTAATTGATAGAACATTGATAGAGAATAATTAATGATAAGGTTTAAACATGAGGATTGAGTAATTAACAATATTTTCCTTCTTTGATAAGATTTATATGCACCAAACTGAATGTATAGAAGAGTTAAATTGATTGATTATGCGAGGAGTTATATAGAATTACCATAAAAAGATGAAATGAGTAATATATAGAGAACAAATCAAATTGTTTGATTTAAATGTGGGAAATTTTTATGGTCTATGATATATAGGTTTATATAGAAATATTCAAAACTGGAAAATGGGATAAATTGTTTATCTAAAGACGTATAGTTTGGGTGTATAATAAGTAAAGGAGTTAAAGATGTACTGCTTAATATAATGGAGAATGTATATCTGTTTTAGACAGAGGAATTTAATAGAAGAAAGGGAAAAGGGACAGAGGGTGGGAAAGCTGTTGGAAGTCAACAAAAGGGGGGGAAAGGGAGGGGGTTAGAAACGAAAAATTAGGGGAAAATTGATTGTAATGTAAAAATAATAATGTTCTAACCCAATAAAAATTTTTCAAAAAAAAAAAAAAAAGAGAAAATGGCACAGGGAGAGGAAGGTTGTGGTGCATTCTCCCTGCAACACTGCATAAGCGAGTTTCCACAAAGAACTCGCTGATGTTGTCTGATTGCAAGTCACTGTGGCAGTCATAAAATCATAGAGTTGGAAGGGTTCATACAGAGACCATCTAGTCCAACCCCCTGCCCAGTGCAGGATCAGCCTAAAGCATGTCTGACAAGTATTCATCCAGCCTCTTCTTGAAAACTGTCAGTGAGGGGGAGCTCACCACCTCCCTAGGCAGCTGATTCCACTTTTGAACTACTCTGACCGTGAAAAAGTTCTTCCTAATATCCAGCCGGTACCTTTGTGCATGTAATTTAAGCCTGCTGCTTCGGGTCCTACCCTCTGCTGCCAACTGGAACAGCTCCCTACCCTCCTCCAAATGACAGCCTTTAAAATACTTAAAGAGAGCAATCATGTCCCCCCTCAATCTCCTCTACTCCAAACTAAACATTCCCAAGGCCCTCAGCCTTTCCTCGTAGGGCTCAGTCTCCAGACCCCTGATCATCCTCCTCGCTCTCCTCTGCACCGGTCACAAGTGAAACATCTGATTTGTCCCTCGGCCTCTGACTTAACAGAGTTACGGCTTGAACGTTGACCATTAGGAGAAACTTTGTAACAGTATCAGCAGTGGGATAGTGGAACCAATAGCTTGGAGGTGAGTGGGCTGTCTCTTGTAGGAGAGCTTCAGGCAGAGGATGGAATTGAATATAGCTGTCCCTGCAGTGTGGGTGTGCAGGTTGGAAGTGAGTGCAGATTTTTGGAGGGGCTTGACAGTGCAATCCTAAGCAGAGTTACTCCAGTGCAAGCCCATTGATTACACTGGATTGCACTGTGAGTATACTTACACCTGCGCAAGATTGTCAGCATCCCAGGCAAAGCAAATCTATCCCAGGGAGTATCATAGTTTGGGGACGTGCTGAGCTTGTTTTTGATCAGAGAGGATTTGTACTTTATCTGACTCAGCTCCGAGGCAGAGAAAGAGTTAAAAAAGATTGCAGGGTGTTCAGTGTCTGAAAGATGAGTACAATGGAATTTGCTGATTGGGTTTTTATTACAGCCAGTGATCTGTGTCCTGCATCTCGACAATAATACACAGAACGGTTTAAATCCAGAGAGCTGGAAGGTCGTTATGCCTTTACGGTGCCTGGAGGGATTCCTGCGAGGAATGGCTATGGGTTGGTGGTTCCTGGAATGCTCCCGCATCAGAATAATAAACATTTAGGGTTTCCTAAAACCCTAAATGCTGAAGGTGAATGTTTCTGTAGCCCATGCACAACGACATTTAAAACAGAGGAACATTGGTGACTGACTCTGGGAAAGATGTTCAGGCTATGCAAATTGATATGCAAATACTTTGACTCCTGCAATATGCTGTTTTATATTGTATTTCTCAGATCCAGGGCCTTTAAAACGTTCTGTGTTCATAGAGCCCTTTGCTTGTCGACTTGTCTGTGAAGGAACCCCTGAGCATCTGCTTTGAAGACACCAAGCGATGTGGGGGACCCTGGACATATTCTCAGGTGCAGACATAGATCCAGAGGAGTTATCCATGTTAGTCCGTAGTAGCAAACTAGTAAAGAGTCCAGTAGCACCTTTAAGACTAGCCAGCTTTGTCTGACAAAGAGAGCTATGGTTCTCAAAAGCTTGTGCTACAATAAAATTGGTTAGTCTTAAAGGTGCTACTGGACTCTTTACTACTCAGGTGCAGACAGTATGCATAGGTCATGGCAACACCTGTCAGGCCTTGTCGTCATTCCAGGTGAACCAAGTGTACAACCAGTACTCCTGATGCAGAGGTATGGAGAGCAGTTCATTTTTCAGGCAAGCTTTCCCACCATTACTGATCTTCTTGATGAGAAAACCTCCATGGAACTGCAAGGCTCCTGGTAAACCGGTTTGAAAATACTGCTGTGCATTGATTTAATACCTTTATTTACAATCCACCTTTTTCAAGGCAGATTATGTGATGTAAAACAATGTAATCAAATAGCATGAGCAAACTCCTAGGCGATGCAATACGACAAAGGTTGCAAACAGTGCATAAAAGTATCAGACATGGTACATAAAGTGCCAGCACTTTGATGAGTCCATTCTGAAATGTTTGTGAAGCCTCGCCAAGAGAAGACGTTCGTTTCTAGGTATCACCACCCCTTGTCCCTTTGTTAGCGTGGCTGTTCCTCTGGAATGTTTCACAGGCCTTGAATAGCTAACCGAGCAACAGCTGCCTGCTACCAAAAGAGGGAATGGAAGAAAATCAACTTCCGAGGTTTTCTGGACCGCTCTGCTTGGAACATCTACGTAACTTTCTGAACCATTTTACAATCTCAGTCTTTTAAAAACCCCTGGCCGTGGTGCTGAAGAAAAACTCACCCTTTTAATGTTTATGAGGCGAAAGATTTTGTGAAATTGATTTTCTTCTCTTCTTTTGTAGTTCTGGGAACAAACAGCAATATAACTGCCTTTCATCTAAGAGCAGAACCACAAGTGACAAAAGGCACAGATTGGACACTTATCAGCTTCCCTCAAGTTTTGATGGGAAATGTAGGCAGCTTGGCGGAATGTTGGACAAGTGACAGTTGAAAAGTCCATTGGACAGCAGTCAGAGAGCCAAGCTGCAAGACCAGGATGCCTACATTTCCCATCAGAACTTGAGGGAAGCTGACTAGTGTCCAACCTGTGTCAGGCGTCACTTGTGGTCCCGCTCTCAGTTTTGTTTTAATCCCATGATTACTAGAATGGGAGAGAGATACCTTTGCTACCTGAATGGCTCTTCAAAGATGATGCTTCTCAAGGGGCTACACAGAACTCTATGTCAAGATGCTGACAGCATCAGCCATAACCATACTGGGAGGGGGGTTCAGTTTGGGGCTAGAGATTATGATGTTATGGTTGTCTGTTGCAGCTGTGTGTCTTTACTTTCCCAGAGTGTGAATTCTTCCTGGAGTTATCTCTCTTAGACTATGCTTGCTCCTAGCTGCTGGGAAAGGAGCCCACATAACCTTGAACCCTCTGTCCTCCCCTGTTCAGATAGTTCCTGCCAGAATTAGCCAGCCTCTAGGAAGAGCCCCGTGGTGCAGAGTGGTAAGCTGCAGTACTGCAGCCCAAGCACTGCTCACGACCTGAGTTCGATCCTGGTGGAAGCTGGGTTCAGATAGCCGGCTCAAGGTTGACTCAGCCTTCCGTCCTTCCGAGGTCAGTAAAATGAGTACCCAGTTTCCTGGGGGTAAAGTGTAGAGGACTGGGGAAAGCAATGGCAAACCACCCTGTAAAAAGTCTGCCCAGAAAATGTCGTGATGCAATGTCCCCCCTATGGGTCGGTAATGACTCGGTGCTTGCACAGAGGACTACTTTTACCTTTTACCTAGGAAGGGGGGGATGTTAGCCTGTAAATGATATATGTTCTTGATATTTGGTTGTGCCTCATTCCTGACAATGAACCTTGTAAGATCCTGACACTGGCAACTTTTCAATAAAGCTCTGTTAACCCAGCGGAGTCTTTTGGAAACCTTCTTGGCAGGCCCTTACACTCTAAGCTAAGGACCCCCCCCCAAAAATGTGTTAAGGGGGCATCCCAGGGAAATGATTTTCCTCAAGCCTGTGCTGTACTCTGAAAGTTGTATTTTGTGCACGGAGTTGAAGAGTGCCGGAGGACAAGTAGCAGGCATGGCACGTTGTGCAGTAACTTTTCAGTCGTGGCACAGGCTGTACTTAGCATCGCTTGTGTGAGGCAGGCTTGGAGTGTCCCGGGGAGCTGTCAGGTTGCATTAATGCCTTGGTACCCAATGCAGTGTCAATAGCACGTGCAAGGGAAGCCAAGCTGTGTAAAGAACGTTCCCTTGCCAGAGCTGACAATGGTGGGGAGTCTGGTGGGGAGTCCGGAAGAAACTCCGAATTCTCTTCTCCGCGGTTTGTTTTCTGGGTAATATTTAGTCAAATCCTTCTGTTACCTTTGATGTAGAACCATGTATCATAGGAGCAGCAAGATTTATTGTCACTCTCAACCCTGCATCATCATCATTGGTGGCACATGGAAAATTCCAGCATCCCAGTTGCATGTCATGCTTATTTTTTTCTGAAGTGTGGCTGCCCCACCTTTCCGTCCTGCAGTGTAGCTTGCAACAAGAAATTTGAACAATGCAAAAATAAACAAATGGTACAATGAGCAAAACACCCAAACAGCCACCTGTGTATATTTTTTTAAAAATCAGCTAAATTCAGCATAAATTTGCCAGACCTAGTGCAAAGAGAAAACAAACAGCAGTTAAGTATTAAGTGCCCTCTTTAAAAAAACACAGTTTTCAGCAGATACTGCATCGCTAGGGAGCCAGATGGACCTCTCTTGGCAGGGGCCTTCCACAGCCACGGTGTTTATTTTTGCAAGAGAAATCTTTCTTGCGGCTGTCCACCCTTGCTTCAGATAAAGGAGGCAGGTAGAGCAATCATATTCTTCAGTGCCTGTAAGATATCGGAATCTTTCCTATCCATTATTTATTCCACTCTTTCTCCAATAAGGTTATGGCAGCACACATGATTTCTTGTCCTCCATTTTGTCCTCTTAACAGCCTTCTGAGATATTTTTAGACTGTGTGTGTGTAACTGGCTCAAGATCACCCAGGGAGCTTTGGGCCAAATGTGGACTGGAATCCAAGTCCTCCGGATGCTAGTCTGATGCTGTGACTACTGCGTGACGCTGGTTTATCTGGATAGACCTTTCTTCTACAAATGGGTTTTATTCCTTTTTCTAAGTGTAAGGAAGGCCATACAAATTGAAGAGAAAAATATTTTTTGGTATATTTCACTTTTTTATATTATTATTATTATTATTATTATTATTATTATTATTATTATTAACATATATACTGCTCTTCTAGATAGATTAGTTCCTGACCCAGAGTGGTGAACAAGTTAGTGTTATTTTTATCCCCACAATACAGCTGGGAAGCTTGGCCTGAGAGAAGTGGCTTACCCAAGGCCCCCTCCTGAGCTCAAGGCAGTAGTGGGATTCGAACCAGCAGAATCCTGATTCGCAGCTGATCCACTTAACCACTGTGCTACAGCAGCTGACTAATTAGATTTCTTTCCTTGAAGAGTTTTAATCGAGAGGAAGCTTCTCCGCATGGTCCAATTCACTTGCCCTCTTGGTTTCTGTTTGTGGGATCCATCACCTCCTAATCCTTGAATTTTAATTAATTTAATGTATTGGATTTTTGTGCCTGCCCTCCCTACAGGGGGGGGTCACAGCATTATCTTAATAAAACAAGTTAGAATAATGCTATACAATGACAAAATAAATGAAACAATTTCAGTACAAAGTTAAAACGACATGTCTAAGATGCAGCATATGATGTGTTTACCACCGTACACCTTCCACTCAGTATTGTGGGGTAAGGCAAGTGGGTCGCCAAAGTGTGTTAACAAAACAGGTGGACCAAAGGCCACAGTAGAGAGGCCAACTCCTCAACTACAATCCTAGGCCTGATGGAGCAGCTCCATCTTACAGGCCCAGTGGAACTGTAACAAGTCCTGCAGGGCCCTGGTCTCAACAGAGAGCCGGGGCCAAACTACAAGTGACAAATGACACAGGTTGGACGCTTGTCAGCTCCCCTCAAGTTTTGATAGGAAATGTAGGCAGCTTGGCGGAATGTTGGACAAGTGACAGTTGAAAAGTCCATTGGACAGCCGTCGGAGAGCCAAGCTGCAAGACCAGGATGCCGACATTTCCCATCAAAACTTGAGGGAAGCTGAATAGTGTCCAACCTGTGTCATTTGTCACTTGTAGCTTAGCCCAGAGTTCCACCAGGCCAGTGCCAGGGCTGAAAAGGCCCTGGCCCTGGTCGAGGCTAGGCAAACATCCTTGGGGCCAGGGATCACCATCATCTGCAGAGAGCCAGTGTGGTATCGTGGTTAGAATGTCGGACTAGGGTGTGGGAGAATGAAATCTGAATTCCCACTCTGCCATGGAGAAGCTTGCTGGATAACCTCAGGGCGGTCACACACATTCTGCCTAACCTACTTCACAGGGTTGTTGTGAGGACAAAATGGAGGAGAGGAGAATTATGCAAGCCACCTTCGATTCCCATTGGGGGAACGGCTGCGGTATAAATGAAGTAAATAAAATAAAATGATCTTGTACAAGATGTATGATCCGCATAAAATAGGTGGCACCTTTGCCAGAATCCTATGCAGATGGCTCCAAATTTTGGTCTCAGAAAGCGCAAGGCCCTCTTACAAAAGGGTTTTGGTTATTATTCTGCGCCCCAAACAGACTCCTCTCCCATAAAAGGACTCCCCTCAATGCATTTGCATTAACTGTTTAAAAGCAGCCGTAAAAACCGATCTCTGCTGCTTATAGCCAAGATGGCATTTTATCGACAGCAGCGATAAAACAGAACCAGAGCTGGAAGTGTCGCCCAGAGACGAGCTCAGTGTTCCAGGCTTAGTTCCTACTTTTCACTCGTAGTTCGAAGGAGATTCAGAACTAAAGGCAATTAGGCTTGAGGGGGTATGTACATATGTGTACAGGGAATGCATCCTTCTCTCCCCGAATGGGCAGGGAAGCCATAGCCCAGGGTAGGGCGAAATGGCCATGGGCCAGATGACCCAGGATGCTGTAAGTTCTACAGAGCAGCCATTGACTGGCCTGTTTATGATTCTGGGGTGGGGCACTGGGAAAGCTTTAACCTCCTCTCTCTGTCTGGCTCTCTGTCTCTCTGTCTGTCTCTGTCTCTCTTTGTCTCTCTCTCTCTCTCACACACACACACACACACACTCCCAGGAACCCTGGGAGAAGCTTTTCCAACTGGCAAGACTCTCTCTCTCTCTGTGAGAGAGAGAGAGAGAGAGAGAGAGAGAGAGAGAGAGAGAGAGAGAGAGAGAGAGAGAGAGTCTTGCCAGTTGGAAAAGCTTCTCCCAGGGTTCCTTAAGGTCCACTAGAGAAGAAAGTCAAGTACAATACAGGCAATCACCCCTCCTCCTTTGTGCATGGTGGGGGGCATAAGGCAGTGCTGGGGTGAAGGGCGCACACATTTTCAATTGAGTTCCTGTCTGGTGTAGTGGTTAGCGTGTCAGAGTAGGATCTGGGAATCCCATGCTTGAATCTCTGCTTTGCCATGGGGGCTTGTTGGGTGATCTAGGCCAGTCAAACATTCTCAGCCTAACTTACCTCAGAGGGTTGTTGTGAGGATAAAAATGAAGTAGAAGAAAACTGAGGAGAAACTAAATAAATTGAGGAAGAGCCGAATCCCTTCCTTTCCCTGGGCCTCAGCCCAGGTGATGCCCCCTCCTATTACAGGTTTTAGTTAGGACCAAATAAGATTGTATTTATTTACTAGCTTGATACTCATCACTACAGTATTTAACTACTTTAAATCCAGTTATAATACTTATGGGTATGGTAACATTTTGGGGTTTGTTTGTTTGTTTTAAGTTGCCAACCCTAGTGAACTTTTAGGGGAAGACTGGGAGGTGCATTTTACCTCTGGACACTTTCAATGACTCCCAATAGCAACTGCATGCTATTTAGAATGTGGGGAGTGAGAACCAATCAGGCCACATATGCAAATGACCTCTGTGTTCCAACTGTCTTTAGGAGGGATGAGGTGTGGAATGCTGTGAGCCCCAATCAGCCCGCATATGCAAATGACCTTGAAAGGCTGGCCCAATCAGGGAAGAGTGGCCGAGCTGGCAGTGGGCGGGGCCACAAGCAGGCATTAGCCTTTGGGAAAACACATTTGACCCCTTTTTACTCCCTTAGGGGGCAAATTTCTTAAAATCCCTTCTTAGTGCGTGTTTACATCATGAAAGGAATGTTCTTCTCAAGTTTCATCTTTCTAGGTCCAGGGGTTTGGGCTGGGCGTTGATGAGCCAGTCAGGACACTTGTCTTTATATATAGAGAGAGATTTGTTTGACTTATGTCTGCAGTTCAAGTCCTGGAACGCTCTTGCAGCACAGTCTTAAGATCCATCTGTGCTGTAGCTTTCTCTTAGATGCCGTCTTTCCTGGGGCAACTGGAGAAACCCCCTCTCCATTTTTGCCCTGCCCTTCCTCCTGAGGGCTCAGGAGTGGCATGCATGAGTCTCCCCTCCTCTTTTGTTGGCCTCACAACAACCCTGTGAGGTATGTTAATCTAAGAGAAGGTGACTGGTCCAAGGTCACACAGTGACCTTCAGAGCTGAGTTGGGATGCTTTTATTTACTTCATTTATATCCACCTTTCTCCCCAGTGAGGACCCAAAGCAGCTTACATCATTCTCCTTCCCTCTGTTTTATCTTCACAACAGCCCTGTGAGATAGGTTAGGCTGAGAGTGTGTGACTGGCCCAAGGTCATGCAGCAAGCTTTCATGGCAGAGCAGGGATTTGAACTTGGTTCTCCCAGATCTTAGTCCGACACTCTAACACAGTCCGACACTCCCAGGGTGAGTGTCGGACTGTGTTAGTCTGACACTCTAATCACTCACACAGGGAGTGATTCTGCACACGTTGGATAATGCACTTCCAACCCTCTTTATAGATCATTTGGAACGGATCTTTTTGTGTGCGGAACAAAAAATCCACCTCAAACGATTGATAAAGTGCATTGAAAGTGCATTATCCAACGTGTGCGGAATCAGCCAGGGTCTGATCCCAACTTGCTGTCCCGCTTCTGGTCCAGTATGGTAACCATTGCGCTGCTCTGGCTTAGTGAGGGACTTTAATAGAGATTGGAGCTTTGCAGCCAGATGTGCTTGTCTGGCACAGCCTGTTCCCAAGAAAAGGATGTGGACAAAGAGAAGCTGCATAGCTCAGTATGCTTTGGCTGGATAGTTTATCACCTGTTCCACTGTCATCACGGCTGTGTGTGCTTTGTGCTAAAAAGAAATGCAAATTTATGTGCCAGGGTAACTCAAAGCCGTGCGCCCAGGAAAAGCTGGATTCGGTTTGTTTATCTTGTGGAAATAAATTTGCCTATTTTCCAGTTTAGTATAAGTTTGGCTGATCATGAAGTGGGCAGGACACTAAAACAACAGCCATGGGCTGTCACAAACCCCCACTTTGCCTTCAGAAGTTTGCTAGATCAGGGATTGCAAATCTTTGGTGAGGTGTGGCACCCTATTTTTTTTTCTTTTTAACACCCCAACTTCTTCTAAATAGAATACATTTCAAATTATTGTATGTGGTATAAAACAATCTCAATTTTGAACAATCTCAATTCAGTTAGGAACCATAATATTAATGTAGTATCACATTAGTAAATTATGTATCCCAGCATAAACAAAGTTCCATTCGGAGAATACAGTTTTCTAAGCTCCATTTTTGGAAGCTAAGCAGAGTCGGCCTTGGTTAGTAATTGGATGGGAGACCTCCAACGAAGGCAAGAGTTGAAGAGGCAGGCAATGGCAAACCACCTCTGTTAGTCTCTTGCCTTGAAAACCCCAGCAGGGGTTGCCATAAGTCAGCTGTGACTTGACGGCACTTCCCACCACCGCTTTCCTGCTGTAGCCCGTAGTGCTCACCCAAATAAGCCATTTGCAGAATGAAAGGGATCCTCTGGGATCCATTAACAATTTTGAAAATCTGTCAGAAAAGAATGGGGTGGATCCTACCAGTCCACTGAGAAAAGATTGAAGCTTTCCTCTAAATTTAAGTGGCTCTTCTCCTGGAAGAAGGCCAGACTCGCACCAATTTCATACATTTATCTTTTTAGATTAGAATAACAACTGTAGTTTTGTTTTGAGAATTTTTTATGAATTCCACAATATTCCTTGAGATAATAGTTAAGATGCTGGAGTTTCTGCAAAGCCAAAGTTTGGGAGTCCCTTTCCCAGACATCCCCTTTGAAGAATACCCTCCAGTCATAAGAGCTAGCAACTTGGCTTTTTTTATGTGTTTCTTTATGTGTGCAGACGTATTTCTTAACATGAACCTACTGTGAGCTTTATCACAGTAAGCTATTGTTCAATCAGAGCTCTTCTTTTTTTCCGGTTGCGGAAATACATTCAGCTGCCATGAAGCATCAGATAACATAGTTTTCACAGCGCTTTTAAAAAAGTAATGGTAGTCCTTAAATTATCTTCAGGGGGTAGGTGAGATAAATGTTATGTCTCTGACAGTGTAGTAAGACTTCTTGGAATATCAACTACTGTTCTTTGTGGTGCTTCAGCGATCCTTGGATGTTGAACTTCAGATAAATAAGAACTGCTAAAGTAGTACCGCTAATTCAGTTTAATCTTCCACCCAAAGATAAGAGAGGCTGCCGACAGGGTAAGCCAGTAAGTTGCTCCGGAAAGCCCCCCTCCTGTCTAGGAAATGGTTTGTCATCTCCTTATTTGTGGCTGTAACCACAGCCCTTACGTTCCTAGGTTTACAAAACTATACTTACAATGGAGGCTCTTACCTGGACAGCCCAGGTGAGCCTGATCTCATCAAATCTCAGAAGCCTCAACAGGGTCGGCCTTGGTTAGTAATTGGATGGGAAACCTCCAATGAAGACAAGCATTGCAGAGGCAGGCAATGGCAAAATACCTCTGTTAGCGTCTTGCTAAGAAAAACCCACTAGGGGGTCTCCATAAGTCAGCTATGACTTGAGGGCACTGTGCACACTCACACTTACAGTGGAGAAAGCAGATTGAGAGGGCTTTTCCTCTCACCCCAATAATACTATGGCTCTTGGGTACCCGAAAACATTGATGGGCAATAGATTGAGGACAAATACAAAAGGGGCTATACTTCACTCAAAGTGAGCAGTATATGGAATTTATTGCCATTGGATGTAGTGATGGCCACTTGCTGAGTTGGCTTTAAAAGGGATTAGACAAATCCCTGGAGGAGAGACTTTCATCAATATATTAGCTTCAGTGATATGGAACCTCCGCGTTAAGAGGGGGTAGAGGGAGCAGCAGCAGTGGAGAAGGCATTGGCTGCCATACTTAGCTTGTAGAGTTGACTGATGTGTAAAGCAAGATCTGCAGGACTGTCTCTCCCCGTATGTGCCCCAGAGGACGCTCCAGTCAGGAGATAAACAACTATTGGTGGTCTCTGCCATAGGGAGGCCCGCCTGGCCTCGACTAGAGCCAGAGCTTTCTCGGTCCTGGCTCCAACCTGGTGGAACTCGCTGTCTAGTGAAACCAGGGCCTGGCAGGATTTACTATCCTTCCGCCAGGCTTGTAAGACAGAGATGTTCCGCCAGGCATATGGTTGAGGCTAGGCTAGGCCGCCACCAGCCTGGATAGAAGAGGAGAAGGGAAGACTGGATCCCTCCCTGTTAGAGCCGTCCACCATCCAGTTTAAATATAGCAGATTAATGCCTTCAAATTAGCTGATTGCTGCAGTATATTTTAACTACATATTGTATTTTTGTATTTTTTTGTGCTGTTCATTGATTTTAACTGTTTTTAAGGTGTAAATTATTATAAATGTTTTTATTTGATGTTATCCGCCCTGGGCCTGCTTATGTGGAGAGGGCAGAATAAAAATTGGAATGAATGAATGAATGAATGAATGAATTAATTAATTAATTAATTAATTAATTAATCAATCAATCAACTAGATGGACCATTGGTCTGATCCAACAGGGGTGTTCTTCTGTTCTAGAATAATCCTCTCTTGACTGTTCAGTTGCTGTCTGGGGAAGAACAAATGTTCCTTACTTTGCATCTCTTTGTATAGTTCTATGCTTTTTTGCCACTGGATTTGTAGATTTGTATTGATTACATATGTTTTACAGTTTTCATATGCCACATATAGCTGTGTACATGCCATTTATACATCATACACAAATTTTGAAAGGGTTCATGTTGTGAAATGGTGCTTGAAGTTGTAATGGGGCTGGATGAGGATGAACAAACCAAAGCTTAATCCTGACGAGACAACCTCTGTCTGGTTCCCTGGCTGACCAATGATGTGAGATCTCCTCTATTTTGGAGGGTGTTAAACTCCCCCTGAAAATTCAGGCACACAGCTTAGGAGTACTGCTTGACACAGCAGTCACCTTAGAGCAATCACCTTAGAAAGTTAGGTGGCTGCTTGCGGTGGCTTGGAACGTATTTATCCATCTTTAGCTCATGAGCCTGTGTCAGTCTTATCTGTCCACAGGGATCCATGCTTTAGTTACATCTAGATTGAATTACTGCAATGCACTCTGCTTGCGGCTACCTTTGAAGAGTGCTTGGAAGCTGCAGCTAGATTGCTGATTAGGGTGAGCTATCGGGAGCATGTGTGTGTGTGTTATGTGCCATCAAGTCGCCTCTGACCTATGGCAGCTCCATGAAGGAAAGACCTCCAAAACGTCCTATCATTAGGACTTGCTCAGATCCTGCAAACTGGAGGGCGTGGCTTCTTTTATTGAGTCCAGCCATCTCCTTTTACTTCTTCCTCTTCTCCTACTGCCTTCTACTTTTCCTAGCATTATTGACTTTTCCAGAGAATCTGGTCTTCTCATGATGTGAGTAAAGTACGATAGCCTCAGTTTTGTCATTTTAGCTTCTAGGGAGAATTCAGGCTTGATTTGATCTACTACCCACTTATTTGTCTCTTTTGCTTTCCATGATATCTGCAGAACTCTCCTCCAGCACCGCATTTCAAATGAATCACTGGCTAATGCTTGCAAAATGGGGAATACTGTGATATAAGTACGCAAGGTACATAATAATACACATTTGGTAAGACTTGAGAGGAAAGTACCATTCCTAGTTGGATACTACTTTGCATTAATCACCTCTCATTTTCTTATTCCATCAACATGGGGAATAATGTATTTTTATTTATGTAGAACATTGTTATCACACCTTTCTGCCCAGACAGGGCCCTCGAGGTGGTGAACCGTTAAAAGATCAATACCGATAAGCTTTAAAAACAGTAAATATGTGATCAACTATTAAAACAAATAAGGAGGGTCCATAAGGGAATGCTGAACGAGACGGAAAGACCTTCACCAGCTGGCAGAAGACAATTATAGAGAGAAATTGACTCCTCTCCCTGAGGAGGGAATTCCAGAGTTTCAGTGCCACAACCGAGAAGGCCCTTTCTCAGGTTGACACCCATCTACCCTCATATGGTGGGGTCATCTGGTGCAGGGCTTCTTGAAGATGATTGTAAAGGTTTGCACGGGAGGGGGCAATACTTAAAGTATGCAGGCCCCAAGCCTTACAGGACTTTAACTATCAATACCAATACTGTCTTCCTGGTGGGAGTTGGGGGACCTGGTATGTACTTTACCCGGGACCTATGCAGTGGTCTGATTTGGTCCAATTTGGCCCCAGTTCGGGCTGATTCGGGCATGAATTGGGCCACTGTGTGCTCCTGCGCTCTACAGTGGCCTGATCTGGGCCAGTTCAGGCCCGAGTTGGCCCGGATTGGGCCTGAATTGGCCCAGAATGGGCCGCTGCAGAGTGCAGGAGTACTCCTGCGCTCCAAGCAGCCCAATTCGAGCCAATTCAGGCCCGAATCAGGCCACTGCAGGAGCAGTCCTGCACTTCACAGCAGCCCCATCCAGACCAGATTGGGCCCGCAGGAGTGGTCTGAGCCACCTGGGAGCATGCCTCCAGAAGGCTTGTGCCTCTCCTGCCAGCCAGGTAAGTGGGGGTGGGGAGTGGAGGGTGAGATCAGGGGATCTACTGCCCTCACTGGGGGACTGGCAATCCTGTAACAGCAACATGAATTGGGCCTGAAAGCAAATTGGAAGCTGATGTAAATGGAAGAAGACTGGAGTGTATGATCTCTACTGCTGACTTGAATAATAAAGTGGTTTAATCTAAGAAACACAGGGAGACTTTCTCAGTAGCATAAAGGTGTGATGGATCCATCCACTTTTGAATCTTTATTACAGTATCCTTTATGTGGGCTTACAGCCTGAACTCCGCATGTCGCCTTCAGAGAAGCCCTGGGGAGGCACTTGAGGATTGATGAGCTGCGTTTTCCCTCTTATTGTGTAAAGCATTAAAGACCGACAAAGACAGATGGGAATCGCATGGTTCCTTAAATGCAGAGCAAAGTAATTAACCACGATCCATTTAGAACCAGTGGAGGTTGCTGTTCAGGGAACTTGTACTCATTTATTACAACTTCCTAAACTTGGAAGTTTACTTCCTTTTGCCTTGAACATTTCACCCCAATAATTGGAGATCAGTGTTAGGTGCCTGGGCCTGAGGGCACATAGGTATCTTTGGGACATGGAGGTCAGAAAAGAGGTAGGTTGGCTGGTGGCCGGTAGCCTTGAAAAGAGAGAGATTGGTAGCCTCTCCCAAGAATGAATTGCTGGAAGTTGACAGGCCTGAGAATCTTTACATAGGTGGGTAGCACTTGTTTTACTACCCCGTAATGTCTGACTTCCCAGGACATGTCTGTCTGTCTGTCTGTCTGTCTGTCTGTCTGTTTGCAAGATTCCCAACAACAACTTTCTGCCCTTGTAGGGCCTCCAAGGTGGCTAACCAATTAAAATCTCATCTTAAAAACCATTAAAATTGGCACACAAATACATCATATAAAACAATTTAAAACCAAATTATAGGCCGTGTTATATACACCTCCTGACTGAAATTACCTGTAATCTCCCTTTTAGCTAGCAACTCTAGTGGTGTAGGTTGCACAGAGCAAATGCCTGATCTACCGTTGTTAACCATATGGAGCATGGCCTAGCTGTGATATCAGTTGGTTAAAGGTAAAGGTAGTCCCCCTGTGCAAGCATTGAGTCACTACTGACCCATGGGGGGACATCGCATCCCGACGTTTTCTTGGCAGACTTTTTACGGGGTGGTTTGCCATTGCCTTCCCCACATAAATCTGCACATTTTTTGGTTGTTTTAGGTTTCCCCTAGTGTGAAGAAATCCACATTCTTTCCACCTAACTCCTTTTTTGTAGAACACAAGCAAAAAAACATTTATTGACTTTATACTCCATTTTTCTCCGCAGTGGGGACAACATTCTCCACTTCTCACAGCAACCTGTGAGGTAAGCCGAGAGTGTGTGACTGGCCCAAGGTCTCCCAGCAGGCTTCCATGGTAGAGTGGGGATTTCAACCTGACACTCTACATCAGTGGTTCTCAACCTGGGGCCATATGGCCCCCCAGGGGGCCCCAGGATATTACAGAGGGGGCCACAGGTAAAAATTGCATAAATGGGGGGCCACGGCATGAGACTAGGGGGCCACAGAGGGAAGTGAGAAATGAAGAAAACAGAGAGGTGACCGAGAAAACAGAAAAGACAGTGTGTGGGGTGCGGTTTCTTCATGCAAGTGTAACCCTGAGTCCACTAGGGGGAGCTAAAGAGCAGGGGTATTCCATATAAGGAAGAAAAGGCGCAATTTACAAACAAGACATTGAAATAGCTACCTTCAAGTACAACACCTTTATTGGCATATAAAATAGCTACCTTTATACCGGTAGGACAGGGGGGCCACAGGAAGGAAACAAGGTCGGAAGGGGGCCATGGTCGGAAAAGGTTGAGAAACACTGCTCTACATCGCTACACCTCACTGGAAATGAGTTTTTTTGGTCAAATTTTAGTCAGCAAAAATGCTCCTCTCTAAGTTCGTCAGCAGCCTAAATAGCCCAGCTTAGCCAGAGCTCATAAGAGCTTGGAAGCTAAACAGGGTCAGCCACAGTTAGTACTTGGATGGGAGACCACCAAGGAAGGCTGGGGTAGCTGTGTGGAGGAAGCCCGTGGCAAACCATCTCTGCTCTTTTCTTGCCTGGAAGGCATCTTGGATGGGGTTGTCATAAGTTGGTTGTGACTTGAGTCTGTCACTGTTATCTTCCACTCCGAAGAGAGGAGGTGTTGCCAGGCAATAATCACCTGACAAATAACACCCATTGAGTAAATATCAGCCGGCTTTCTGAGTCATCCACAAAATAACAAAAGAACGATTGGTCAGCAGCTGCAGGTTAGAACAAAAAAGTTACCTGACCTCAAACGCTGAATTTTCCTCATTTGTCTATAAGACAATCATGTTCACCAGCCTCAGTTATTTGCTTCTTAAAAGAACCCAGTCAAACCACCAAATGTGCAAAATTCTTTTATATCTCTACAATTCTGTCGCTTTTTAAAATCCTGCCCTACCCCCCAAGGAACTCAGGGGAGCGTACATGGTTCTCCGCTCCTCCACTTTACCTCACAATGACCTTGTGGGGTAGCTTCGGCTGAGAGAAAATGACTGCCCCAGGGCAACCCAGTTGGCTCCATGGCTGAATGGGGATTTGAAGTCGGGTCTCCCAGGTTCCAGTCTAACTCTCACACTGCTACACCGACAGAATGACAATTCTGCTGTTGACAATTTTTGAAAACAAAACAGCAGATACAACAATGGCTCAGTGGGAAAGCTCCAAAGTTTCAGATAAACAAAAAGCACAATGAAATAGAGAGATCAGGGAAGCATATCAGCCTGACATTAAGTGGAAGGGAATCTCCCAGTTTAGGAACTACCTCTCAAGAGATTGTGCTTCTTGTTATTAACAGTGTGAGCTTTCTAGCTGATAGAATTTACGGCAGGGCCTCAGGACTGGATTCGGGCTGAACGGAGGACATCATACGGTGCCGTCCAATAAACCTCCCAACAGGCAGATACAAGGCAGGTAAAGATGGAGGATTCTGGGGGTGCTGCCTACCTGCTTGGAGGATTGGGGCCCCTTTCTACTTCCTGCACTCTCTTATCTTGCTTATTTGGCCTCTGTGGCAGGGATAGCTGTTTGGGCACATGGAAGTGGGAAGGTTCCAGAAGCAAGCAGCAATTACCACCCAACCTCAGATGCCTTCTTGGATTGGTCCACAGGAGGAGCCACCACTGAAAATGAGGGGACGCCACCCAGCAGGGCCCGCCCCCCCTAGAGGCCCACTGAATCTCCCAGAGAGAGGGAGTGCAGGCAATAGTAGCTGCTGCTGTCTGGGGTAGGTTAGCGATCAACTTGACCATAGAACATCAGTACAGGTACATTTCCCCAAATGTGGCATGGATCAGCTCCCCAGGTCATGGAAGAGAGTGGAACAGGGGGAGACCGGACTTAATCCTCCTCTTTCTGCGTGCTGTGTTCCCAATCTGAATTGGCAACTGAGAGTGGGGGTCATGAGGGCAATATATCAGGCAGTTGAGAACCAGTGCGGTGTAGCACATAAGAGGATTAAGATCTGGGAGACCCAGGTGTGAATCCTCACTCTGCCATGGAAGCGTGCTGGGTGACCTTAGGGCCAGTCACACTCTCTCAGCCTAACCTACCTCAAAGGATTGTTGTAAGGATAAAATGGAGGACAGGAGAATGATGGAAGCCATTTTGAGTCCCCCTTGGGGAGACAGGCAAGGTATAAATGAAATAAGTAAATAAACAGGATCTCACAAGGTGGCCTGACGCTCTCTCTCAGCTTTCCCTTCTATCACTCCTATGGGACTAGTACTGGCCTACCTTATAGGGTGGTTATTAGGGTGGCAAGAAATTAATATGTGTTGAAGGGCATTGAACAGTGAAAGCGCTGTATAAATACTTCATAATAGTATGATAGGAGTGGGTTGGTTGTTATTAAATGATCCAAATCCTTGTGTTGCTGTTTTCTCAGATCTTGGCTGCTTTCCCATATGGGGGCGTTGATTGCTTTCAGAGTTATTCCTGTGGTACAGTGGAATGTCGAGTAATCCTATCCCTTACAAAGGCAGTGTTAAGTAGAAGCTTGATAAAATGTACATGGTAACATCATAGCAAACGGTGCTAAGAATCGATCATCTCAGACATTATCTGCCTGCACGCAATCGAAAATAATATGAACATCGCTCGATACAGTCGCGCTGTTTACAGCATGCCCCTTGAATACCATTCCGTGATTTATTTACAATATTGGCATGCCGCTTTTCAACCATAATGGCTCTCAAAGCAGTTTGTGATAATACTAAAAATATCCATTAACAGAGCATGCTGCTTGAAACGATATCACCCATTAGCAAACAAAGCGAAACGGCAAGTAAACAATGAGGAATGCACACAGAAACTATTTATTTCATAATTGCAAACCCACATTGATAGTTGAAAGAGAATCTAATATCTGTCTTAAGATTTTCCTGAGAAACCCATCTGGATCTTTTTCTAATTTGATTTATCTCTTTCATATCTATTCCTTTCCAGGAGTAATTTCCTGTAGAGAAAGATACAGCACTGAAATGATCTTTCCCCCCCGTGAATATCTTGCAAAGCAATACTTAACTGTATGCATATTGCTGTAAGACAGGTGTATGTGTGTGTGTGTGTATATATATATATATATAAATTAAACAAAATTTTATTAATAAAAAGCATACAATAAATTACAAGATAGCATAGATTAACAAGTCACAGTTGGTAACTAAAACAAAACCAATAACCAAATAACAATACTATATACAATGTAAAGTAACAGTGATAAGGCTTAAATTCTAAGAACTACATTATAGCAATTCAAAAACACATTTGTGAAACTTTGACACAGCCCAGATATTATTGTTTCCCAGATATTCAAAGAATTTAGACCATTTCTCCTGAAATCAGTGCTTTTGGAAAGTGCTCGGCTTGATAAATTTTGTCACTCAATTTTTCCGTAATGAAATGATCCCAGATCTTGTTATGCCAGACAGATAATGTTGGAACACTATTACTTTTCCAATAAGTTGCAATAACACTCTTTGCAGCTGTTAGCAGGCTTGTTATAAGTCCCTTTCTTATTTTGGGAATGAGTAGGTTGTCCCATTGATCCAAAAAGATTAATTCAGGCTTTAGAGGGACTGTGTAGTTATTGATGTCTTTAATCGAAGAGGAATATATTTGACCTAGAATCTGGAATAGGCAGAAGTTTTTGGGAGAGAGAACTTGCACTTGCTGGATTCGTTGGAATTCTGGCCTGCTGCGAAGTTTGTCTACTTGGCTTGGGCACCCATAATGATAAACGGATAGATTGATGCTTATGCCACCCATAATGATACATGCTTATGCTCATCAGGGCCCCCCTACTGGTTCAGTCTGATGGTTCATCTAATCCAGCATCCTGTCTCAGACACTGGCCAAAACCATTGCCCTAGAGGGCCAACAAACCGGACTCCAAGGCCTCTCTGATGCTGTCTTAGCAGTGGGTTTCAGAGGTTTGCTACTCTAAATAGGGAGGTTCTTTTCGGTCACCATGATTAGTAGCCATCGATGGACCTCTCCCCTGTGAATTTAATTTAGAATCATAGAATCATAGGACTGGAAGGGCTCTCCAGGGTCATCTAGTCCAGCCCCCCGCTCAGTGCAGGAAATTCACAACTACCTTCCCTCACCCCGCCCCCCCCCCACACAGTGACCCCTGCTCCATTCCCAGAAGATGGCAAAACACCTCCAGGATCCCTGGGGAAAATTGCTACCTGACCCCCAAGGTGGCGATCGGCCTTACCCTGGGCATGTAAGAAGGGGCCACGAGAACTAAGCACTGATGCAACCCTTCCTGCCCTCCCTCTCATGATCTGAATTGCTGATACCTCTTAAAGCCCTCTCTGCTTGCATTCATCACTGCATCCTCTGGCAGTGAAACGCACAGTTTAATTTCCCATCGAGTAAAGAAGTATTTCCTTCTGAACCTATATTGCCCATCCACCTCTTTAGGTTCCCTCCCTCCCCAAATTCTAGTGTTAGTTTTCTAACAGTGGTCAGATACTTTTGGGGACGAAGGGATGAAGTCGACAGTGCTCCTAATCGTGTGGCCTTTCAGGCATTTGAAAAATCCCAGGATTAAATCAAAGGGGGAAATGTTGCGAGTTCTAATGATCACTGGAAAAAGATAAAATGTGAATTCGCCTTCTCCTGAAGGCTAAAGAAGTGTGGCATATGCTTCCTGCAACTTGTGATGAATGAAGTGCGTAACTGTGTCTTGTGAAGAATTAACTTTTTAAAGACTATATTCCTTCCTCTTAGCTGTTGGCCCTGTTACTCCTTTGCTTCTCTTGTTCAACTTTTTAATAATAATAATAACAACTGCACTTATATGCCACTCTTCTAGACAGATAGTGCCTCACTCAGAGCAGTGAACAAGTTAGTGTCATTATTATCTCCACAATACAGCTGGGGCTGAGAGGAGTGGTTTACCCAAGACCACCTCCTGAGCTCATGGCAGTAGTGGGATTCGAACCAGTAGAGTGCTGATTCGCAGCCGAACCACTTAACCACTGTGCTACAGCAGCTCTCAGCAGCTTTTGGGGATGTCTTCTCTTGGACTCAACATGTTTGCATCATATTGGAGCTCTTCTGTTGCTGAAATCATTGTCCAGGGTTTAGGACTGGAAGATAGTTCATTGGTCATGGAATCCCCCCCCCCATTTTAGCCTCACAACCATCCTGTGCAGTTAGAGTGACTTGCCCCAATCCCCCAGTGAATTTTGTGGACTCAGTGGAGCTTTGAACCTACCCAGTCCAAGATAATACAGTACCTGCTGACAGCCAGTTTGGTGTAGTGGTTAAGAGCGGTGAGACTCCAATCTGGAGAACCAAGTTTGATTCTCTGCTCCTCTGCTTGAAGCCAATTGGGTTACCTTGGGTCAGTCACAGCTCTTCCAGAGCTCTCTCAACTCCACCCACCTCACAGGGTGATAGTTTTTGGGGGATAATAATAACATATTTTCTAAAATGCTGTGGGTGGGTGTTAAGTTGTCCTGAAGGGAGGTATATAAATCAATTATTATTATTATTATTATAAGTAATCTTGCTGACAAAGATCCAGAGGAGTTAGCTGTGTTAGTCTGTCGTTGCAAAATAGTAAAGAGTCCAGTAGCATCTTCGTCAGATGCATCTGACGAAGAGAGCTGTGGTTCTCTAAAACTCTTGCTGACAAAGGAATCAATCCTTCTTGGCCATTGGCACTGAGTAAATCGGCTTGCTTCAAACTTCTATGCACGCTTGGTGCCCCCAAACTTGCGGAGCTGTCGTTTCAATAGGGGAAACCATTATCCGTGGGAAAGTAGGTGGATGGCTTTGCTTCACAGCAGAACTGGGTGAGCTGGTTGTTTGACTGTAGAAAGGCAGGTCATGATTCATATCTGAAGAATGTACAGGCCCTATGGTGTGGCACCGTAATTTCCTAGGACCTGAAACAGAGAATCTGGCGGGGTGGAATGCCTGAGCCCTTGGGACAAATTTCTCATTTGCAAGAGAGGCAGGGACAGATGTTCTCATGCTTCTGCCGTGACAAAGTTCAGCATCACAAGTCACCTGTGTTAAGTGGCAATTAAGCAGTTTACAGGCAGGTAATCAGCCCATCGTACAGCCTGTTTCCAGACTGCTTTGTGAATGTGTTCAACAAATACTCTGAACCCACGGACATTTTTCCAGCCCACCACATTTCTCTCTCACCCTTGCCATTTGCAGTGGACTGGGAGGGGGGAAACATCCATTCTTCTTGTTTACCAGAGGCTCCCTGCCTGGTCGCCTTTTACTCTCCATAGGTGACCAAGTCTGTAGCTATTAACTGTGTTAATGGTCTGCCTAAAGTAATGCTGAGGGTTAAGCAGGCTAATGTGCGTATATACTATTTATGTTTGATAGATCCATCGGTGGATTTGATACATTATTGGGTCATTTGCACATTTTGCAAAATTAGGATTTAAATGCCGGAGGGCGAGGGCTAGGATCTGGCTAGAAATAACTGGCAGGCAGAGCAGAAATACAGAGAGACATCATTAACCTTTGTAATTAGCCTATCCATGGGCTGTAGAGTAAATTAAATGGCAGACATCTGGAACGGTTCTCTTAGGTCTTGGAGATCAGCGACAGGGGAAGGGACTTTGCTCACCTTTGGCCAGCAAGAGTTTTAAAAAGTGATTACCCAGTAAGTAGATGTTTGATATTTTCTGGCAGGAGATGATTCCATAGGACAGCTTCTAGGGGCACCCAGGAAGGACTTTGTCAGCCATGTCTCAAAAAAGAATTCTGATTTGGCCATTGTTAACTTTGCTTCAGGGTAGTGTATTCTTCAAATCCTGCACCCACCACAACCCAAAGCAAGGAAAGATGGTGATTAAATGAACATATTTATTTACATTATTGATTTTTTTTACTTTTTTTAGGGGGGGAGTGTCCCCATCTTGAGATTAGAAAGATTCTTATTCGGCAATACCATTACCTTGCATTGCCTGCAGTGATCAAGTGAAGGACACGCGCATGTGAACTCGGTCCAAAGGGCCTTCCATTTGCCCTTGCTCCATTATCTTCTATTAAGCTTCCCTTTAATCTTATCTGTGCTGCATGCAGCCCTGAACTTCATACAATCTGTTCTCTATCTTGAGAGCCCCCACCCCGCCTCAGGTTTCATTTACTTGCCCTCTTTTGAACTCTCTGTTTTCTCAGACTTTCCTTATGTGACAAGATGATCCAAAATTCAGCATAGCATTCTAAGGAACTTTGCATTCTTGATCTTGCAGCGATATGATATGATTTCCAAGTTTTATTCTCGGAGACTTCTAATACTTCACTTTGCTTTTCCTAATGTCATGATTAGAGGTAGGCACGAACCAGGAAAATACCAAGCCGTGCAGTTCGTGGTTTGTTGTGTTTCACAAACCATGAACCACGAACTTTCACGAACTTGCCCTCGCTCGCGAACTGGTTCATTTGGTTCGTGAAAACGCCATTTCTGGGGCAGCAGAAGGTCACTTCTGGGGCTGCAGAAAGCCCCCCCCCCTGTTGCCTAGGAAAATGATTGATCGACGCCAGGCTGTCTGCAGTGACAAACCAAAAAACGAACCAAACAAACTGGCCTAAAGTTTGTGTGGTGGTTTGTCAGAAATGGGCTCTGACAAACTGCCATTTCGTGAACCGTGAACCGGCACGGTTTGTGACGAATTTGGTTTGTATTCCGGTTCGTGCCCATCCCTAGTCATGATCATTAGATACTTCAGAGTTGCTTGAAAGAAAATGTTTCCTCCTTCTCCTTTCTGTTCTTGTTGTATACGCCAGCATTATTGATGCTGCTAATTTCTGTCGCAGCATTTAAGTTGGCAAAACTTACTGCCAGCCCCCCCCCCCCTTACGAGGTCTGATTCACAAATTTCCAGTATGCCGCTAGACTGCCATGATTAACAGTAGTATGTGAAAGGCATCTGTTGGAGAGGAGCACTGTGCGTAAGCTGACTGTTGGGTGACACGAATCCTCTGTCCTTCGGCTTTGGTCTGTGATGGCTATTTGACACATGCGAGTTGTCAGTGCTACAGTCAATGAGCAACTAATGGGCCACGCATGGATGAGCATGGCTATAGTCCCCTTTAAAGATTAGAGAACTAAATGTGGAAGAAAAAAGAATTGCCTGCTGGCCGCTTCTGGTATTCTTTTGTCCCTGCTCATGTAAATATATAAAGCTGGCCCATTGAAGCCATCAGTTCCGATGGGCAGTGGCTCCCCCAGGCAGAGAACATCATCCCTAGCTCTTGCCATATGAAATCCTGTAATTAGAGATGTCTGGATTGGAACTGGGACGCTTGGCATGCAAAGTGTGCACTCTAAACTGGGGCTCTGCTCCTTCCTTGCAATGTGTTAAAGGCACAACCCAACTCAACTCAAAGGTCACAAGACCAGCCAAGTAAAGTACAGATAAAAAGAGCAGTTTTTAAATACTTAAAATGGGTAAATACATAAAAGATAAAATCATATATATGTATATATATCTAACAGTTAAACTCACTCACTTCATTAATTCACTTCCCAGCAACAACCAAAGAATGGAGAGAGACATGGGCACACGTCCCAGTAATGTTTGAATGGGTTGCATGCACCTAGCTTTCACATCATACTGGGTTCTTGCTGAAAATGTGTGCTTGTCTGTGTGCAAATACTTTAGGTGTTACTAAGATGTGCATAAAGTATTGCTGGCAGCATCTGAAAGATTGCCTGGTGCATTCCTAGTGAAACTGGTATTTGCGCTGCACCCAATTCCAGGGTTTTCCTCTGCTTTGGCAGTTCTGAATGTTTCTTTCCTGATCCTCATATTACCTTTGTTTAAAGTGTAAACCAAAGGTGTTAAGTACACCTTTTTTAATGTGTCAGGATAATTAGTGGGGGCGAGTTTGGGTGTTTGAAGACAGTATTGTGCATTTATTAGGGAAACAAGATTGGGTGAACTTTCTTTTGCCTCTCCACTATGTCATGTGTGTGCTTTAATTGGGAGGAACTAATTCCAAAGAGCATTTCAAACAATCTGCATATTGTCGGTTCCAGAGGAGGTAGAAGCTGGCCTGTTTTCCCTTCAGTGTTCAGTTTGAGCTTTCGATTGTTTTTGTATGCATTTTAGCCGGGGCAGGATGTTGGAATGGTAAGCAAAGAGATGTTTTCTCTGACCGTCCTGTTTCAGACCCAAATGGTTAACTTGGCTAGAATTGGAGCACCTAACTTGATGCTTTTGAGCAATCCAAGGGGTCAGTAGCTTAGGCTAATCCTTTGTGCCACTTCAGAAAAAAGTACAACTTGACAGGCTGATTGTGTTAGCAGCAACAGGCGTTGCCTGGGTCTTTTTAGCACTTCATCGGTGCAGATACTGTGGATTTGACCACGATGTGAATGCACGGGTTACTTTGTGCGTGCACTCCTTAAGAAGAGAAAGCGCACAGGGAACACTGACACCTGCGTGTGCCACAATATCTAGAGTGTGATGGTTAGTGCGTCTGGCTAGGATCTGGGAGACCCAGGTTCAAATCCTCACTCTGCCGCGGAGGCTTGCTGGACGACCTTGGGCCAGTTCCCTGCTCTTGGCCTAAGGTATGTCAAGGGGTGGTTGTTAGGATAAATGTGCGTAGAGTGCTGTCAGCTGATTTCTTCCCTCTGGGAAGCTGGATGTATATAAAATCTGGCATAGAAATTCCCTTTCAGCACTATACTTTTTGACTGTGGTTACCAGTGCGAGACCTGACAACTCGCTCTTCCTTCCACTGCTCTTTCGGGTGGCAGGAGAAAAATTGTTTTTGTAAAAAGCTGCCAGTTATTCCTAGAATATGACATCACTTTTGGTTTCCCGTGGAAGTGATGTATTGTCACATGCAATGCGGGTGCCCCCCCATGCTCCCCCCCATCTCCTGCCTTGTGCCAGCTGGTTATAGGGGCGGGGTGAGCATCTCTCCCAGGACACTTTTGGGAGCGAATCCTAGGAGGAATTCTGCTGTTTTTCCATCTGCAAAGTGTCTTGACAAATGATGACGCTGCTTCATGCTTCAGAGTGTGACTGACTCACATTCCCATAGAACGCTGCATTCGGTTTCCATCAGCAGTCAGCCTCTGAGTAGCTTACAAGTAGGATATGATGGGCATTTGTTGTCCCTTTCCAGCACTGGATAGTCTGAGGTACACTGCATCTGCATGTGGAGGTTCCATTGAGCTGTCATAGCTAATATTAATATAATATTTATGAATTTCTCTCCAAACTGTAAAGCTAATGGCCATCACCAAGGGTTGCCAGGTCTTCCCACCCCCCGGGTGGGAGGGTGGAGGCCTAGCATTTACCTTGTGTGTCCTCCTTGCGTGCTTGCTCCCAGCCTGAGCGATGACATCACTTCCTGGAAGTGACATGATCGCACAGGCCACGAGCCAACCTGGGAGCACTCCTGCACTCTGCAGGGGCCATATCAGGCTTCTGTGGAGCACAGAAGCACTGCTGTGCTCTGCAGTGGCTCATTCAGGCCAATTCAGCCCCAATTCGAGCCTGATTCATTCTGATTCAGCCTGGATTGGGCTGCTGCAGAGCATTGCTGTGCTCTGCAGTGGTTCGGCCCCGATTCAGGTCGATTTGGCCTGGATCGTGCCTCTGCAGAGCACGGGAGTGCTGCTGTACCCCGCAGTGGCCTGATTCGGGCTAATTCTACCACAATTCAGGCCTGAATCGGACTGCTGCACTGCGCAGGAGTGCACCACGCTGCCTGGGAGCGTGCCGTGGGAGGCTCATTCCCCTGCCTCTCCTCTCCGCCCGCTGGCCAGCTAAGCAGGGGTGGGGAGGTGGAGGGTGGGAGTGGAGGATCCCCCGTCCCTAGTGGGGGACTGGCAACCCTACTATCACCACACCTTTTGGTCGTCAATTGTGTAAAGAAGTACTTGCTTTTCTCTACTTGAACTTCTCACCATTCGGCTGCATAAAAGAATACTGAGCTGCTTTAGCTAAGGGAGTGGGGAATTGGCTTTCTGATATTTCACCTTTAAAAACCATGCACACCCCACTGAGCTGTCGGTTGGCTCTTGTACTGCTGGGATATGGAATATTACACGTTAGCAATTGATCATCTGAAAGTGAAACCTTTTACTGCCATCAGGAGACAACACGATGTCCTCGCTCTGATTTGTGTTTGCCGTTTGGGGCAAAATAATAGGATTTGGAACCTATGGAACCCGCTTCTTCCTACATAATTTAAAAGCGCTTTCGGGGAGGGGGACTCCACAGGCCCCTCCTCTTTAAGTTCCGTGATGTGACTGTCAAGGATATTCCATACAATCTGTATCATCGAGCATGGTTACATCTTATCTATCAGAGCGGAAGTTCAGTAATTTCTGAATCATTAAGATCCTAGTTGGCAACTAATTCTTAAGACGAGCTGCATTTTGCCTACAAGAAGACCTAAAGAGCTGAAGGCGTTGGCTCCCATCAGAGGCACTGGCAGTGTTCTCTTCTGCACTTCAGCTTTTTGTGAAGGTCTGGAAGCCCTTGAAATTCACAGTTCCTAGGATCTTTTTTCCGGGAGCATCCTCTAGGTCAGGCTTTTAGGATCTGATGGAAGTCTGGGAGGCAGCCCCCAAGTAGGGGCAGCTCAGAGTGGGCTGAAGTTCTTTATGAGCTGAGCAAAAATCAAAAGGGATTTTGGCTTTGCGTCATAAGTCAGTTGAGCTTCGCCCAATTGGCAAGGGGTTGTTTCCAAGCTCCCCACCCCATCCCCAAAACTCAACAACATTGCTGATTTATAGAATGCATTCTGTTACACTGCTGCTGTATTCTAAAATCTCTACCAGGCTCAATTCAAGGTCATGAGTATCCAGGGGTCATTTTGTAGAAAAAGAGCTGGATGAACTCATTAGCATAACTCATTAGCATATTCCACGCCTCTTGCCATCACCGGAAGTGTGTCGTTAGTATAACTGATCTATAAACTGCGATAAGGGACATAATCGTTTATTAGTCAGTGTTTGGTGAATTGTGACGGCCTATGGCTATAGACAATAAACTCTTTTGATTTAGTATAATTGATCTGCATATGCCACACCCCCTGACATCACCTATTCTGGCTGTTTTGGACCCAATCCTGGCCATTCAGGGCCAAAATTGGGCACAAAATGGCAAACAGGGCTGAAAATGGCTGAAAAGGGCCCAAAATGGTCAGGATTGGGCTGCTGATAAGTGGGAGAGTGATCCATCACCCGTCAGAGGCCCCAATCCAGGCCGAAATGGGCCCAAAATGGCCGAGAGTCAGGTGGGCTGGGCCATCTGACATGTGACCTCTTTGGGGAACTTCTGGAACTGCTTTCCTGTGCGTTCCCCCTTGAAATGAGCCCTGTGAGTATCATATACAAAGCCCTTCATGGTCTCGGCCACTCATATCTATGCCTTCTTTGGGGTAGCTCCCGCCTTATGGAACAGCCTGCCTGAGGAAGTCAGGAGAGTTCCTACTCTTCTGCCTTTCCGTAAACTATGCAAAACTGAATTATTCATGAGGGTTTTCTAGCCAGACATGCGCCTACTAGGGAGTTTTCCACGTTGCTAAACATGCCATATAAATGAGTTATGCTTTGTTTCAGAAAGATGTCATCTTGTTTATGCTTGTTGTTTTCAAATGTTCTGCTGCCATACCCTATAGTATCTCTTTCACTTGTTTCATGTCTGTACCCCTATATCCATGTCATTGTCCTAGGTGTTGAACCATTGCTAATACTGTGTCTTGATGTTATTTTGCAAATGCTATAATCATCACTTTCGTTTCTCTCTCTAGCAGCCTGAGAGCACAGCTATGTTCTCTCTTTCTTTGAAGCTCACTGAAGTGACCTTGCACTGTCTGAAAAGTTGCCGTTTCTTTTATGCCTCTTTGTCCTTTCTAGCTGATGTATCAACTCCAGCAGAAGTTCCCAGACTCCTTCCCATGCAAACTTGTGGTTGGGAAGGGGGGAAATGATTGAGTATTTAGAGCTGTACTTTTCTCAAGTTTCTATTCCTATCAAGGAAGCATGTACTGCTTGGATACTTTCTTGCCTCTGAGTAATTCTATGGACATATATATGGAAATATTGGATTTCTGAATAAAAACCATTTAACCAAGAGCTTGGACTTCTCGTTGCAATGGTACAGAAACCTGTTTACCATTTCCTGTCATCCATAGCCTGACAATTTGGTCCAAACTGTTGTTCATTATTGTACTTTGCTCAGTGATTCTCCTAGTTGTTGATTATACTGTATTTTCACTTACATTGTGTAATCTTCCTTGGATCTGAGTGAGAAAGGTGGAATAATGATGATGATGATGATGATAAATGGTTATCCTAAGCCAAGGGTCTCCAGTGTGGAACCCATGGGTGCCATGGTGCCTGCTGACAAAGTATTTTTAGAAAGTAGATGGGACCAGGTGGAACTTTTGCCCAGCAGATCACAGCAAAACTGGAATAGCTGTTGTGGGTGCAGGAAACTCCAGATTCTCCCAATCCAGCCCCGTCCTCTCCCAATCCAGATTCTCTCAAACCAGCCCACCACATAAGCACCATTTCCCCTGCCCAAGCTCTCATGGTGGTCGTTTCCCCTCCCCATGCCGCTGGAGATTGGGGGGGGGGCGGGGTTGAGGTTTTTTAAAGAGGTAATTGACATAATGTTATAACATTAAATCAATATGTCAATTACTAACTTTTTTTTAAAAAAAAGTGAAAAAGCCCCCTGAGAAAGCTGCAGTAACAATGGGAAAACCACATGACGGTGGTGTTGTATGGTATGGACCTTGGCTGAAACAGGTCTAGTTTTGCCATGAAATGTGAATCCAGTAAGACAGCTGGATTCGTTTGGGGACAGGGAAGGTGTTTTCAGTGCCTGATTCACAGAAAAGTCCCATCTAGTAATGCTAGGCAGAATGCCAATCAGTAGTCAGTGTTGGATGGCTGCAGACTGCAGAGTGGAATTCCCCATGATTCAAAGCAGGCTGAGAGACCACGTATGATGACTTCGGAAATTGTGCCTTGTTTATTCTCTGATGCATGTAGAGCTCATTTTTATTTGGGGGTGGTGGTGGAAATCAACTTGTACTTCTGCTTATAAAAATAGATAGCGAGTGTTTGGTTTCATTCAGGATGGCGCTGTTCACAATGTCAGGCTTTCTTGCCTAGCAAGCAACGAGCAGTCAGCTAGGGCAGCTGAGTATGTGAGAGGCAAAGCAAGAATCTTGAATTATTTAGTTCATGGTATTTTACTTCATTTAATAAATAACAATAGTAATAATAACAACATTTGATTTATATAGTGCCCTTCAGGACAGCTTAATGCCCACTCAGAGCAGTTTAGAAAATGTTATTATTATCCCCACAACAACAATCACCCTGTGAGGTGGGTGGTGCTGAGAGAGCTCTGGAAGAGCTGTGACTGACCCAAGGTAACCCAGTTACCTAGATCTGAGTCTGACACCCTAACTGCTACTCTACACTGGTTACTTACTGGCAAGTCCAACATTCTAGCCACTTAATGCTGTAGCATAGTGGTTAAATGGTTGGGCTGCAAAACAGTACTCTGCTGGATTGAATCCCACTACTGCCATGAGTTCAGCAGATGGCCTTGGGTAAGCCACTCCCCTCAGCCTCAGCTCCCCAGTTATACTGTAGGGATAATAATAGCGCTGCATTTCTTCACCGCTCTGAGCAGGGCACTAATCTGTCTAGAAGAGAGGTGTATAAGTGCAGTTGTTACTGTTGTTGTTGTTGTTGTTGTTGTTACACCCCACACTTACAGGGTTGGGACTGAAGTTGGATGGAGATCTGCAAGATCCAGGCCAAGCAGCACCTTAAAGAACAACTAGATTTCCAGGGTATGAGCTTTCGAGAGTTGGAACTCCCTTCGTCAGATACAAGGAGTGGAAAAAAGAGTTCTTATAATCCAGGCAGACAGTGGGAGAAGTTTTATAAATGAGAATGTCAGGAAGCTAGCTCTTATAAATGTTGTAATTAGCTTGAAAGAGCATGGGTGTGAAGAGCAGAAAATTAGCATTTGTGATGGGAGAAAAATCCAAAGTCCCGATTCAACCCTGGTGAGTCCATTGTTCCAAATTTGCAAATGAACTCAATTTCACCAATCTCACATTGTAATTTTCCTCTGAAGTTTCTCTGCTTGAGAACTGCTATTCTTAGGTCAGTGATGTAATGTCCTGGAAGATTAAAATGTTCTCCCAATGGTTTTTGGATGTTGTGATTTTTTTATATTAGATTTATGTCCATTCATCCTTCTGAGAATGGACTGACCAGTTTGTCTGGTATAGAGAGTGAAAGGACATCGCTGACATTTGATGGAAGATGAACAAGTGAATTAGAGCCGAACTTAACGTGATGAGTTACTAGAGTTCAACACGTGTCTGCTTACCCCAAGGTTTAATGGGAAGTGTAGGCATCCTTGCAGCTTCAAGTTTAACATTTACAGTGCGGCAGGGATGGAAGTGCAGGTGTGGGGCTCTTTCCAGGGGCCCCCCTTCCCCTCTGCTGGGTGTGTGTGTGGGTGGTTCAGGGCCCCTCTCCTGCCCCCCCTTCCCTGCGCAGCAGATAGGGCCCCTGGCCCCTGCTAGCTGCTAGTATGGCTTCGGGTGGGGACCGGGCAAAGAGGTCAGCAGACAGGGCACCCGGAGCATCGCTGCATCTCCTGCCCTGCTCACCCGGCTCCCACAGAGCAACACCAAGCTATGCAGCTTCAGGCGGGAGCCAGGCAAGGGGGGGGGAAATGCAGCGACGCTCCGGGCGCCTCCCCCCCCCACTAACAACTAGCAGGGGCCTGGAGCATCGCTGCATTCCCCCCTGCTCATCCCCCCTGCTCACCCAGCCCCTGCCTGAAGCCACGCTACGTGGCCCGGAGCTGTATTGCCCAGCGTCGCCCTACGGGGCTGGGCGAGTGGGGGAGGGAAAATGAAGCAACGCTCCGGGCAAGCAGGGGAAAAGGCCGAGCAATGCTGGGCTATGCAGCTCCGGGCCATGCAGCTTCAGGCAGGGGCCAGGCGAATGGGGTGGGGTGGGGGAGATGCAACAACGCTCCGGGTGCCCTGTCTGCTGACCTCTTCACCCAGCCCCCACCTGAAGCCACACTAACAACTAGTAGGGGCCAGGCGCCCTGTCTGCTGTGCGGGAAGTGGGGGGCAGGAGAGAATTTGTGTTCATGTTAGGAAGTACATTATCTTGAGTGAATTGTTTAAGGTTGGGGGGCTGTCTGTGAGCAAGAAAAGAGTTGCCTCCCAATTCCTGTGAGAGAGCAGTGTAAGGTCAGGGGCCGATCCGCAACAGGCTCAGTCCAGAAGTCAGTCAGCCACACACCAGGGTTGTAAACCAAGGAATCCATCCAGCATGACCTTGGAAAGAACATTAAAGCAGGCTGAAGGGCAAGTGTCAGACGGTGAGGGGTAGGGGGAGAATGAAGTTGGTTGCTGGACTATGGAGAAACGGGCCAAAACTCTGGAACAAGGTGTGTGCTGCCCAGGCAGGAAGTGCTGAAACACAGACCTAAGAGGCTCTGATTCAAATCCTGGCTGTTTCCAGCATTAGGAAAGGCGAGGCAGGCCTCTTCCCTCCCTCCCCACCAGGTGTTGTCACCATGGAGGCTTATTGTGCCCGCCATCAGAGGTTCCTCAAGTGGCCCAAACGTAGCCCTTTCCCCCAATCTTTTCCCTTTGAACTGCCTGTTAATGGCTGGGCATTGCCTGTGTGTGATGTTTACCTTATTACCTCACTCAGGTAATAGGGCTGTATTGTAAGGAAATGGTTCTGAGAGATGCTTTGATAGAGGGACACGGACTGTAGTCTATACTTCTGGGTTGCTGCAGCTATGCTCCTGCTGACTAGCTTCCATATCATTTAATACGTCATGTAAAATTGCTGTATGCTTTTTTTCAGCTCTGTATTTGGAATTATGCTTGTTTTCAAAATTGTGGAATCCAGTCCCTGTTGTATGGTTTATGGAATGTCCCAGCTTTTGAGCATACTGACTTATACTGTGTAGTCTGCCTTGAGTCTCAGTGAGAAAGGTGTGGTATAAATAACGTGCGTGTGTGTGTATTATGTGCCATCAAGTCACTTCCGATTTATGTCGACCCTATAAATGAATGTGCTTCAAAATTTGGATAAAGGGCAGGATAAAAATCCAATAACAAATTATATGTGGGAAATGCATTCGCTGACTGATCTTCAAAGATGCAATTAGCTGTTGCTGACAGAGCTGCCCCCAAAGTTTTCCCCCTTCCAGAACGGATTGTGCATTAATTTCTTTCAGCAGTATGACTTGACTTGGCTGCTGTATGGTTGCCAGCTCCAGGTATGCAAATTCCTGGGGATTGGGGGCCAGGGCCTGAGGAGGAAAGAGAGCTCAGCAGGTTACGGTGCCATAGAACCCACCTTCCAGAGCAGCCATTTTCACCAGGGGAACTGATCTCTGTGGTCTGGAGATCAGTTGTAATTTGGGGAGGTCACCAGCCCCCACTTGGAGGTTCACACTAATTAAAGGGGCTCCCCGGAATGAGATCACCAAAGTAAAGATATAAATCTTCCTTGGGAAACTAACACCAGCAGCTAATTTCTTATTGCCTTTGAGAAACTGTGGCAAGAATCTAACAAGCGACAGTTTTGAAAGTTCCAGGTAGTTCCTGCTGACCACTCTGGAAGATCTTCTCATACAGCAAACCTGAAATCAGGGTCAGATCAAGGGGGGGGGAAGGGGGAAGTCTGCCCCCGGCGCTGACATGAAGGGGGTGCCGGGCGCAGCTGCCAGCTGCCGGGAGCGCACGGGCAGCAGCGTGGGCGGCCTCCCAGCCCCCTGTGCTGCCTTTTGCCTGCCCCGCAGGACAGGGAGCAGCCGGCTTGCCGCGCACCCCCATCCTGCGGGGGAAGGCAAAAGGCAGCGTGGGGGGCTACCCTCTTCAAATAGAGCTGCTTCTATTTGAATAGGCTTAAGGAACCCTGCTTTAAGATTGATTTAAAACCAAAGATACACTGTGGTAATAGAATCCAGATCCTATGTGTTTGGGCTGTTCTTTTCGCCTCTGGGCTAATCCAGGAGAAACGAAGGGTCTTCCCAGGGGTCATTTTGTAGAAAAAGGGCTGGAGGGACTCATTAGCATAACTCATTAGCATATGTCACGCCTCTTGCCATCGCCAGAAGTGTGTCATTAGTATAACTGATTTGCATATGTCACACACCCCTGATATCACCTATTCCGGCTGTTTTGGAACCAATCCTGGCCATTCAGGGCCGAAATTGGGCCCAAAATGGCAAAAAGGGACTGAAAAGGGGCCCAAAATGGTCAGGATCGAGCCGCTGATGAGCGGGAGAGTTATCCACCACCCGTCAGAGGCCCGATCCAGACCGTTTCGGCCCCAATCCAGGCTGAAACAAGCCCAAAATGGCCGAGAGTCAGGTGGGCAGGGCTACCTGACATGTGACCTCTTTGGGGAACTGCCGGAACTGCATTCCTGTGCGTTCCCCCTCGAAATGAACCCTGGGTCTTCCAATGATTCATTTAAATAGAATATGTTATTGCCAAAATGTAAAAATTTTTGTTGAAATTTGAGACAGAGGAAGAGCAAGTGAAAGAATCTGTGATCAAGAGTGAAATCCTAAAGACACTTTCCTGGGAGTAAGCCCCATATAATAACATGGGACTTACTTCTGAGTATGCCTGCTTAGGATCGCTCCCAGAATGTGCTAAAAAAATGGATATAACATACAAATGGAACACTGGGAAATATGTGGTTAAAAGGGTTGAAATTTACATTAAGTGCAAGTCTTAAAGAGATCTTTTGTAAGACGATGTGCTATTGGTGTTTGTCTCTGGAGAAATTGGCCAAAATATATAAAGATTCATGCTGGAAATGTGAACAACACAAAGGTACATTTTACCATATGTGGTAGACGTGCAAGAAAGCCAATTAAATATATTTTTATGAAGTTTTGTTTCCTTTGTGTATATTTCTGCTAATCACTGGGAGGGCTAAGGATATATTAAGGCAGTGAAGCCTCAAACACACACGCACCAGTCTATCCTCATAAGTATTTTATTATTAATTTACCTCATTGATACTCCACCTTTCTTCCCAATTAGGACCCAAAATGGCCCACAATGTCCTCTCCTCTTTCAAAAACCGTGTGAGGTATATTAGGCTGAGGGATTAGATTGATTTTCCCTTTTAAAAATAGACGGTGCTTAAAAACTGAGGCCAGGGCTCCGTTGTGACGCTGGAAACAATCTAAAACATAATTCCTTTGGAGTTTTTTTACAATTTTCCCTTGAGGATCTTGGCATCACATTTGAAGACAGAAACTGGTCGGGACTGTGTCACAGGAGTTTGGAGCCTCTTTTATACACTGGGCCGCTAAAAGATGCTAGGAGAGGAAATGGGAGGGCCCATTTACCGTAGAAAATGTTTTGGACTTCTACACGAGGCATTAGCCTAAAAAGGACAGGTTCCTTTGTAAGCATAGCAGCTTAGTCAGCGCAGATAGGTGGGTGAAGGTGTGCTGATGAGGCAATAAACTTGCACAGAGCAAAGTAAAGAAAGTAAGAGTGCTTTTATTTAGGAACTCCACTCAGGCTGGGGAAGAGGAGAGATAGAATCTAGCAGGGCTTTTTTTCAGGGGGAACGCGGGGGAACGGAGTTCTGGAACCTCTTGAAAATGGTCACGTGGCTGGTGGCCCCGCCCCCTGATCTCCAGACAGAGGGACGCAGAGGGCAATCTCAACTCCCCTCTGTCTGGAGATCAGGGGGCGGGGCCACCAGCCATGTGACCATTTTCTCCGAGGGCAACCCACTGAGTTCCACCACCTCCTTTCCCAGAAAAAATGCCCTGGAATCTAGTCTAATCTCTCTAAGCTAGGATGTTGGCAGATGCGGGAAGCAAGACCTGCATCTTGTACGGTAGCAAGAAAGAGAGAATGTGAGTGCAAGCGAGGGAGAAGGCAGAAGGAAGGCAGTTCCCTGAGAGTAGCAACCCATGGATCAAAAGGGTTGTATCAGTAGAGCAGAAGGCTGAGATGCTCATATCCTGAGCTTGCTATCTCTATAGGATGACCCCCTCTGTAACATAGGGTTGCCAGCTCCTGGTTGGGAAATTCCTGGAGATTTGGGGGGTGAAGCCTGGAGAGGGCGGGGTTTGGAAGGGAGAGGGACTTCAGCTGGCTATAATGACATAGAGTCCGCCTTCCAAGACAGCCGTTTTCTCCAGGGGAACTGATCTCTGTCACCTGGAGACCCGTTGTGATTCCGGGAGATCTCCAGCCACCACCTGGAGGCTGGCATCCGTACTGTATCATGAGCCAAAGGACAGCATAAAAGTTCCTCATTTCTTATAAACTTTTGGAAATGACTCCCACCCCAGCTGAAATAGGACCCATATTCTAGCAATGTGCTTATTTATTTATTTATTTATTGAAAGAAAGGTGTGAAACGGTTTTCAAGCTGGTAGGTTTTGGAAAAACCTTCCAGGGCTTTGATTAGGGGCTTTGATTAGAGGCCAGCTCCGTGCCCCCCTTTCTGACCACCTTGCCCTCCCTCTGCAGCTGCCCTGGATTTACACCGTGGCGGTGCCCGTGGCTTGTAGTGGTTTTATGGTAGCCTGGTCTGATCAGTGGCGCCTGAATCTTTTTATTGTGTTATCTGGATTAAATGCTTTTAAAGTTTTATTCTATTTTTATTGGGAATATTGGAAGCCGCCCTGATCCCACACACAGGAAGTGCAGGGTATATGTCAGATAGATAGATAGATAGATAGATAGATAGATAGATAGATAGATAGATAGATAGATAGATAGATAGATAGATAGATAGATAGATAGATAGATAGATAGATAGATAGATAGATAGATAGATAGATAGATAGATAGATAGATAACCGGGTGGATGTTTTCCTGCCCTGATCCAGTCATGCATAGATGACAAGTTGGTGCCTAATGTGCATTTAGATTCCATTGAAAATGTAGCAGTGTGGATGGGCTGCTTCTGATTCGGCATTACTTTTGATAGAATGTGCATTGGAATGCAAAGCCGATTTGTATTCGGCCCCAGGAAGGGCCTCGTTAACTAGCCAAAGGTTGACTGGGGTCAGGATAGGCTTGCGATTGCCCCGCTGGGGGCAGGGGATCCCCTGCTCCCACCTCCTCCCCTCGCCCCCTTGCACCCCTCAGGGCGCCACCTCAGTGGCACGGTGCACCCCTGGATGGTGCGGCGGCTCCCACGTCCTGCCGCAGCACACTCTTGCACTGCGCAAAGGGCCCGTTTCATGCTGAATTGGGCCCACAGGGGGGCCATTCAGCCCTTTGGTGAGCGCGGGAGCGCTCCCAGGCCACCCTTTGACCTATGTGATGACATCACTTCCTGTAAGTGACAAATCGGAAGCCAGGGGAAGGGTAAATGCCAGGCTCTCAGGCTCCCGTTAGGGGACAATAAGGACCTGGCAACCCTAGGGCAGGATGACAGTCTTGCAGCATCATACCAAAAGAGTGTTGGCCAGTGGGAAAGCTTTGTTTGCTCTCTGGCACCCTAATTGGCTGTATGGTGCTATGAGATCATCGTATTCATTAGCGAACTGATTGGTGGTTTCAGATTTTAAAACGGCAACGGATTGGGTAAATAATGGCTGCAAGCATGGGGGGAAATGTGCCAAAGACTGGAAGGTGAGGGGCCTGAAGTAACTTTATTTCATTGGTCAAGATTGCCATTCTGCAATGCCAATATGACACAGCTCTGCTATTCATTGCTGTGGGTTCTCTGCAAATGCCTTTAATCCAGTTGGAATATGACAAGACTGAGTCTCAAAAACCGAGTGGCAAAGATGTATGTGCAAAAGTACATGGCACGATTACGTCATTTCAAGGTGTGTTGCTGCTGCTGCTCTGCAAACTCTTTCACACTCTGGAAAATTGCCTCTTGAATAAGATGTGCTGAATAAGATTCCGTTGCTTTGTATTTGCAAACGGAAGCAGAAGTGTTGGGAAACCACCGTGCACAAATACCTAACTGTGTTTCTGCGGTGAAAAGGTCACGGAGGCTTTAGGTCAGCGCTTGCTAAGCTCCTCCGTTTATCAGGACATTCGGAATAATTGGCTTTCCGCCCCGCATAGGAAAACTCAATACTTGCTTTTAATAAGGAAGATTAAGCTTCTAGTCAGTAGCAGAGGCTACACGGTTATCTATAACGCTGTGGCATTTTCCCATTTGGCTGAGTAGATCAGAGCAAATATTTTTAAAACCCATTCAGTCTGTGTAAAGATGATATTCCATAATGGTTGTAAATGAGGAATTCATTTTTATGACAGTTTTGCTGGTTTAAAGCGCAGCATTGGAGTGGCTGACTGCCAAAACAACAGTAAATCGAACTTGGAAACAAGTGGATGCAGAGGTGGTTGGGATACTGAATACCAATTCTGCACTTGCCCAAATTGACGAATATCCATTCCAGAAGCATCAAGGGAGTCAGTAGATATCGCTAAAGCAAACGAACCGTTAAAGTGGGCAAGGGGGAACAAAGGAACATTAAGAGATTATTTTAACATCTGCCGTATTCTTCATCTCAACAGGGATGAAAAAAACCAGTCCATAATTGTTAGCGGAGAGTCCGGCGCTGGGAAAACAGTCTCTGCCAAATACGCGATGCGCTTCTTTGCATCTGTTGGAGGTTCCTCCAGTGAAACCAATATTGAAGAGAAGGTCTTGGCATCCAGTCCCATCATGGAGGTAAGGGTGAAGTTTTACTGGGACAAAAACCTTTTTGCTTAGGGCAGTCTGGCACTAATTCACAGATGAGCAGGCCTTGGGCCATTGGACTGTAGCGCAAAATGTATAGAAATTTTAAAAAGCCAATCCAGTTTGCCACATTAGGAAGAACGGAAAGTGGAGAGAATGACCCACTAGATTGGTATAACGAGTTTTTGCCCATGTCTGAAACTAAGCTTCTACTTAACCAAAAGAAAGATGTGTCTTTTCTCTTGGAAAGCTTTCAGCAATTAGTCTTCAGAGCTGTCAAACAGCTAAGTTCTTTGAACCACCTGTTTTTCAGTACATTTATTTTATATAGGGTTCAATATTGCTTTGCAACTCTTTATCAAACACACAGACACCTGTGTAGAGTTTATTTCACTTTATTGAAAGTACACCCTAGTTTTTTAATGAAGCAAGTAATTAAAATATAAATGGTTATTAATATAAATCCTCTAAAAACAGAACACAGAAAGGCAATAAGAAATAAGTTTGCTAACATTTCCTAATAAATTCCAAGTTTAACATGATCAAAGTTTCTATGAAATGCATAGGTAAAGATAAATTCTCACCTAAATTCTCTCAAGAAATTTCTGCCATCAGAGCTCTGCCATTCTATCGGAATTTGCATTTTTATACATCATCATATGCAAATATCTATGGTCTATTCACATGATAGCACAAATGAACTACAATTGGTCTGATGCTTCATTGAATATTCATAGTTTCTATTGTATCACCTTCCAATTAGTAAAAAATGACGTTATACTCAAACTTGCAAAACAAAACTAAATCTCTGAGAAGTGTCAGAAAAAGTTAAGTTGAGAGATCACTATTAGTTGAATCTCTGATAGAGGAACATTAATCTCGATAGAGCCCACTATTTTAATGAACTGTCAAAAGATTAAAGCACACCTGTTAGAATTACCTAACACAGAGAAAAAACACACAGACTGTTCCTGCAAAGTTTGAAAGTTCCTCTAGAATACAAGTACATGGCATAGTATTGCTTAGTATTGATGATTTGTCATGTGCTTTTATCTATATTGGTGCAACAGTGGGATTCAGAATTCCTTCAGAATTTCTTGGGTGGTCTGGAACAATCGGAGCAGCTAGTTCTCTGCCAGAATTGGGTTCCGGAATCCCTTCTAGGACCCAGAATTTCTTCCTTTCTTATGTGCCTGGGGTAATGCTGATCTCTGCTTCGGGGTTAGGAAGGAATTTTCCACCAGGGCAGATAGGCCCAGGGATCCTGGAGGGTTTTTGCCTTCCTCTAGGCACATAGCAGGGGTCACTGGGGGAATGCAGGGGTATCTGTGACTTTCCTGTGGTGTGCGGGGAGGGGGGGTCAGACTAGATGATCTTTGGATCCCTTCTAGCTCTATGATTCTGTGAATGTTAGGTTTCCCACTTGTCTCTGGCAAACCATGCCACAGAAGCGCAGCTGCTGATGGTTGCAAACTGTACAGTTCTCACAGCTAGATGCAGGTGTGTGTGTTTTTTTGGTTTTAACCTGCAGCTTGCCCTTTGGATATGCCTATTCTATATCAGTAGCAGCACTTTGGAGAAGAAAAATTAGTTCAGTCATTTACTTTCTTTGGGATCCGGATGTTGCTTTGGCTTTTCTGAGAGATAGGATCATTTCCTCCCAGTGCTGTATGGAGCATGTCTCTCCCAAGTGACTGGAAGGAAAGGATGTTGGACTGAATTTATGGCGAATAGCATCAGCACAACAAATGAAGCAGACATCAGTCGGGACAGCTGCCAAAATTACATAATTGCTTACCCAGCAGAGAAGTCCTTTCCCTGTAAAGACAGCATATGATCCCCGATAGTCCAGGGAACAACTTGAAGGTGGTACCAAGGAGGCACGCGCATAGGACAAGGTCTCAGAGGTCCGCTTGTGGTGCAACATTACAATATGTGTCCTTTGTTGTCTGTACTGCTCTGCTGACTTTTTTTTTTTAGAAGGAATGGAAATTCCAGCCACAAACTTCACAGATCAGTATTTATTTATTTTATTATTTTATTTATATCATTTATAGTCCGCCTTTCTCACTGAGACTCAAGGCGGATTACATAGTGTGCGATTAGTACAATCAGTAGCAAGGACATTTCCATACCGTGTCAAGGACATTTTCGTAAACAATATCATAGGGTTTTACAAAGACATAGCATTAGCAAAGATCGGGGTTGGAGAACTGCTGAAACAACATAATCAGTTCTAGGACTGACATTAGATAACATGAAGCACAGGTAGTATATAGGATTACATATTCAAAGCAACAGATAATATGCAAGGCAACATAGTGGTGAAGTCTTTGGTTCCTAGCTCATTAGCGAAACATCTGAGACCCCCTCCCTACAATACAGCCCTTCTATCTGAGTAAAAAGCCTTTTTTGAATAATTCGGTTTTGCATCATTTGCGGAAAGCCAGGAGAGCAGGGACTCTCCTGACCTCCTCAGGCAGGCCGTTCCATGGGGTAGGGGCCACCACAGAGAAAGCCCATGTGTGGGCTGCTTTAAAGAGAATGTATTAAGAAGTTTACAATCAACAAGATGAGATCATTATCCTTGCCATGAGGACTTTTATTTTTTAAAAATAAGCTTCTAGTACACATGACTGAAAAGAAAGATTTTGAAGTGGGTGACATGGCCATACTGCAGTCTTCTGAAGAGAGTGTGAGAATTGGGGCACCCCTCATTGGCGTTAAGTCCTCTTCATAGCTCTTTGCCTCTCCTTGTGAAGCAAGAAGTGAAACTGGTAATTCCTCTGGATCAATGAATTCAGCATGCTCTTGACTTTCTGGTGCTTGCCTTCCATCTCTGGGCCACTGCATTCCTTCCAGGCAATATGCAGTGTTGCAAATGGATTGTAGCTGTGTGGCTGCATTCAAAATTCCCAACTTCATTCGGTTCCAGACAAACTGTTCTTCGGGTCTTTCGAATGCAACATGGAGCCGAGCGCATGCTGCCTTCGCTTTTGTAACTTGAACCTTGCAGCCATTCTCCTGCAAATTTGACTTTGCATCAACAAGGTTCCGTTTTATTTTAATGACGCTCTTCAGTCCCTGCACCAATAACTGGCATTGGAAGTCGAGACTGCGTTAGCATTGTCCCTCAACAGAATCAATATGCCTTTCCGAAGACAGTCTTTAGTCCTTTAGATTTCACTGCCTTTCATTGTTATCGTTTGCAGATGCCCTCAAAAGCATTTTTAGCAAAGCATCCACTTCCTTTCCTTTCTGCAGTTGGCATTCTGGGGAAAATAATAAAGAGTCCAGTAGCGCCTTTAAGACTAACCAATTTTATTGTAGCATAATTTTTCGAGAGCCACCGCTCTCTTTGTCAAATGCATCTGACAAAGAGAGCGGTGGATCTCGAAAGCTTATGCTACAATAAAGTTGGTTAGTCTTAAACAGGACTTTTTTTCAGGGAAAAGAGGTGGTGGAACTCAGTGGGTTGCCAGCACAGGGGGCAACTCTTGGCGGGAGGTGGTGCCCCTGGCACCACATGCACGCGCGCAAAGTGCATGCATGCTCCCAAGGCCAATGACATCGCTTTGGGTCAGCTGGAACAAGGGGGGGAGTTTTTAAAAGTTTAAATCGCCCTAGGAGGAAATGGTCACATGGCTGGTGGCCCTACCCCCTGATCTCCAGACAGAGAGGAGATCAGAGCGGCACAGAGGGCAATCTAAACTCCTCTCTGTCTGGAGATCAGGGGGCGGGGCCACCAGCCGTGTGACCATTTTCAAGAGGTTCCGGAACCCCGTTCCACTGTGTTCCCGCTGAAGAAAAGCCCAGGTCTTAAAGGTGCTCCTGGACTCTTTACTATTTTGCTACTACAGACTAACTCAGCTAACTCCTCTGGATCTATGATTCTGGGGAAAGTTCACCTTTCGACAAATGAAAGCCCTTCCCGTTGCAGCTGCGCTTTCAGTGGGGAAATGCTGACCTGTATGTGGGGAGGGACCATGAGAGAAGGATGCTGGTGTCGATTCAGTTCAGGGGTCGCCAGCAGATGGAGAAAACCCTATTTGTCACATTGGATGAAAAATTCAAAGGGGGACCTTGGTGGGGAAGGAGGAGGAGGAGGAGGCAGAATGTAGCGTGGAGCCAGGGAAAGCGCAAACCGAGGATGCAATCCGCAGGACCCTGAGATGGTTTGGAGGTTCTGGTTGTCTGCTTGTGCTGTGCACAAGACCTCCTTGTTTCTGTTGATTGGGCCCCATGTGCTGTCTCTGTCATTGGAGCTGAGGTTGTGCCTCGTGAGTGTATCTACGCTTTTTTCTGGGAGTGTATCTCCTTCCTACCTGCTTGCCTGCCTGCTTTCCTTCTCTCCCTCCATTTTATTTACAATTAGTCAATAGCTTTATTGTTGCAGCCATAGGCCATAACATCCCCGCGTATATAGCAACATAAAACAGCGTACCATGGCAAAAAGTTAAAACGCATTTACATAAGAGACCCTTTTATTTATAGTCCTCCTTTCTCGCTGAGACTTGGAATAGATTATGCATATGAGGAGACGTCTAATAAGCACCGTGTAAGTCAATACAGTCGATAAGAGGAGACATCCAGTGAGCAGTGTACTAGTAGGACCAAGATTACTGAAATCTGGCAGTCAGTCTGCATGTTACGAGCTCTCAACGGAGCCAACCTGTGCTCTGCGCAGACACGCACCACCTTGGGGACTGGCTTCTGTTAAAAAACCCAGCATGCAAATGGGCTCAGAAAGCCTCCACCAGGGGAGGGAAAGCTCCTGCCTTTCTCCCAAGCTTCCCCCCTCCCCCACATGCAAAAACAGTGCAGGGGAAGGAGTTTCCCCCTTTCCGCTGCTGCACGTGCACACGATACCTCCACGTGGAGCAGCAGAAATGGGGAAATGTCTCCCCTCCACATTGTTTTTGCACGGGGAGAAAAAAACTTGGGAGAAAGGCAGGAGCTTCCCCTTCCCTGGCAGCAGCTTTCTGAGCCTATTTGCATGCTTTTTAAAAAATAGAAGGCAACCCCCAAGGTGATGCGTCTGCACAGAGCATGGGTTGGATCCATGCAGAACTCCCAAAAGAAGTAACATGTAGATTGACTGTGAATGAGCATAGCATATTAGGCATGATACAGTTTGTGGATATAATCAGCAGAATGCAATGGTTTGGTGTAGTGGTTAAGAGCGGTGGACTCTAATCTGGAGAGTTGGGCTTGATTCCCTGCTCCTCCGCCTGAAGCCAGCTGGGTGACCCTGGGCTAGTCACAGCTCTCTCAGAGCTCTCTCAGCCCCACCCGCCTCACAGGGTGATTGTTGTGGGGATAATAATGACATACTTTGTAAACCGCTCTGAGTGGGCATTAAGTTGTCCTGAAGGGCGGTATATAAATCGAATGTTATTATGTTATTATTATTATTAATACATGTAGTTGTATTTCTTCTTGAGCATTTAATAGTTTTATTATTTATTTGTTTAAAAAAATTACGCTTCCTTTCTCCCCAGTTCAGATTTCCCAAGGCAGCAAGCAGTCAGAACATTAAAACAAATTTTTAGAATGCACATAAACAATGAAAACAATTCAACAGAACGCGAACATACAGACACAAACGCAGGAAGGAGGGTCAATGAGGGTCAATGAGCGAACGAACACCAAACGGAATAGAAAAGTCTTCATCCATAGGCAGTGATAAAGGGAGAAACATTAATCTCTGTGCAGAGGGAATTCATGACTGAGAAGGCATATTTTCAGGTTACCATCTAACCTCTGGTGGTAGATACTCCCAAAGTGGGACCTTTGATGATGATGTAATGATTGGGTAGGTATGTCTGGGTGCAGTCAGTTTTTAAGGTATGCTGGCCCCATACCATATAGGGCTTTAAGGTCAATAGCAGCACCTTGAATTGGCCCTGGAAGCAAAGTAGAGTGATATAGTCTCTATGACCAACTTCCATCAGTATCCTGGCCGCCGCATTCTGTACCAGCTGCAGATTCCAGACAGTCTTCAAGGGCAGCCCCGCATAGAGTGCATTGCAGAAGTCTAATCTAGATGTTACCAGGGCATGTACCACAGTGGCAAGATCTTTCTTTGGACCAGAAAGTGCTGCAGTTGGCTGGGTCGGCTGACTGCTGCTGCCATCTGCTTATTCAGTGGGAGGTTCCAGATCCAGGACTAGCCCCAAGCTACAGATGTACCCCTTTAGGAGGAGTGTAGCCTCATCGAGAATAAGAAACAACTCAGTTCCTGCCATCAGTCCTTATCCTCGTTATCTTAAGTTTTTAAAAACTGATAGTATTAGCTCCGTTGACTCGAGACTGCTAAACAGGAACCATGCATGGCAGATGGAGGCAGCCCTGTTAAGGAAGGGAAATTAACACTGCAACCTTAAACAGAGTTACTCCAGTCTAAGCCCATTCATTTCAATGGGTTTAGACTGGATTGACTCTGTTTAGGATTGCACCGTAGGGGTGGAAATACATGTTACTAAATGCCTAGGGATGCTCAAGTGAACCTCATTTCACTTGTTCCCCCTCAGACTTTCCATGCACTCGCTCACACAGTCACACTTCAATTTGCTCTGCATGAATACTTTTACGCATTCGATAGGAGTTCCTCCTCAACTGCTAAATGTATCCCAGTTTCCCCCACCTCCCACTTCAATTCATTGAAATGCAGATCTTGACCCTTTCTGACACCTTAAAGAAATGCAAATTGCCAAGTCCAAGGCGCCTACAGTACTCATTCTCGTAGCGATCTACCCTCCAGACACATTTGCAGATACAATCACACAAAGGGAGCTCCCGTGAAAGCAGCATGCACGTGCACCAAACAAGAACAGCCTGCACGTGAATTGAGAACCACGCAAAAAATCCTGCACTTGAGTGTCCCCAGGAAATTTGCAATGTGTATTTCCACTCTTAAAATCTTTGGGGTGTTTTTTCCTTGCAAAATTCCATGTATATACTCATTACACATTCTTGAAATGTCTTTGATATTGACAATACTGATTGACACTGTGTAATCCATCTTGAGTCTCAGTGAGAAAGGCAAACTATAAATGACGTAAACAAATGACGTAAATAAATCTGATCCTTCAAAGAAGATCTTAGCGGAACTGTTAACCTGCCCTTTGTCTTTTCCCCTTTTCCACTCCTGAATGTTGTTTGTGTCCTGACTCCTGTGTTTTATGACTATGTTTCCAAAAGATTTGGATTGTCCAGCCAAGCCCGATCTGGTCAGATCTCGGAAGCTGAGTAGGGTTGGTCTTGTTTGGTAATGGAATGGGAAACCACCAATGAAGACCAGGGTTGACTGATAAGGATTGTATTGTCATTGTTATGGTCTCTGACTGCAAATAAAGTCATTCAGGGTTGCAGAGGCAGGCAATAGCAAACCACCTCTGTTAGTTTCTTGCCATGAAAACTCCAACAGGGGTCACCTTAAGTCAGTTATGACTTGATGGCACTCTCTCTCTCTTCCAAAAGATCAATCTGTGGCGACCACATAATCATCTCACCTCCCTGTTCTGTTAACTCAGGCAATCCAATCCAAATGGCAGTAATTGAGATTCTGTGTGATGTTGTATGAAGCTGTTAGCCCTGAGGGATTGCTTTTTAATGACAGGTTTTTTAATTTGAGGGAGCGTTGATGAGAAGGACAGAATTAGCACACCCAGATACCATAACTCAGACGCGAGGTGGTGAATCCTTCCCGGAGGAAACCTCAAGGGGAGAATTCAGTGATCTTAATTGGAGAAGCATACATGGCACAGTTTGTTACTTTGACAACTGTTTTACTTACCTTGGTTTACGCTAGGTTTTCCTGAGTAGCGGTATCCGCTTTGTGGCAGTTTTCAGCATTGCTTGATTTCTGCGCGATTTGTGTTAACCAGCCGGCACTCGGGCTAAAGTTCGAGGGCCGTGTGGTGTGCAGTTTGTAATCCCTTTTAACTATGTGTTGGCTGTGTGCTTACAGAGCATTGTGGTCCAGATTTGCATAGACTCAGCTGTCAGAAGGATGAATGGATGTCCTTTGGGCAGCGCTATATAGATGCATGGTGCATCGCCTGTCGGAAGAAACACAGTCGATCTGGCTCCATCTGTTATGCATGAAGGCGAGCCGGGGTAGCCCCAGAGCTTCTGATCTGTTCCTGCTGTAAGATCTCCTTACCTCATACTCCACAGCAGAGAAAAAAGAATTATCTTCTCTTTTGCTTGGAGACATGTGAGGCTTCTTGCCTAATGTGTAAACACACTTCTTCAGCCTGAATTCTCTTGCTGTTGGATGTTGTAGTCTTACAGATCTACTCTGCAGCCCAGCTCTCTGTAGTGTTACTGGAATGAGATTCCTTGCGAGTAAGAGAGGGGAATTAGCGGTAAGGAGTAAGGCTATGCAAGAGGAGTGACTAGCGAGATCTCCATCAACGTTTACAGGGTCCTCTCCCCAAGGAGACTGTCGAGACAGGTGTTCTTCAAGGCAAAGAGTAACTTTATTTAAAGGAAAAATACATGCACACAAAAAGTAATAAACTGTTGGCACAAACACACAGAGTCCTAGGAAATTAGCCAGAGGTTGGAATAGAGTGAAGGGGGGCATATTTACCTATCCAGGAGACTAGAGCAGTCCATGGACAAAGAGAGCTTCAAATGTCCTGTGTCTTCAGCCACGGAAGAGGGCTCAGAGAGGGAGACTGTGAGGGAACTACACTGGATGAATGTGTACAATTTGAGTGGGGCAAAGCTCTGGTTCTTATAGGGCAAATTGTGTCCTGACTGAGGAGCCCTCTTGGCCATTGAGACAAAAGGCCATAACCGTTAGTTCCTGAGAATGACAAAGGTTTTAGCACTTTTGATTGTTGCTACCAGGGTGCGACAAAAGGAAAAGATTGGGTTTTCCTGTTGTTGGAAAAGGAAGCAATGGATTCTTAATGTTCCTGGAGTTGGCGCCAGGAAGAAATTTATCAATGCTGATTGATGATCCATCGACTGGAGGATGGGTTGTAAATGAGGGGTGATTGGAATGTATGGGGGTGACCCATTGGAAACCTTGGTTGTCAACAACTGCATGTCCACAGCTTGGGGGAGGGAGGAACAATCACACCTGACCACTTTGCATTTGCAACTGTATTCTCATTCTCCCGGGCAAGACTCGGTAATTGCTTTGTCCATCTGGCTGGAATGTCTCTGATGCAGATCAAACTGAATTAATTCAAGGGCTCTGTGATTTTATATCACAGGCTGTATTAAAACATGGCAAGAGGCCAGGGTCGACTGCTTACAGTAGCTTGTCCATAGTAAGAGGGCCATCCACTACACCTGTGCGATGGTGTGGTGGCTAGAGCATTGGACAAGGAGTAGAGAAACCACATTCTTGCTGAGCTGTGAAGCTCACAGATAAACACAACAAGCGAATAAAGGAATGAGGGAGACAGTAGGAAAACGAAGACAGCAAAATGTCAACACTGGCGTGCCTTTAATTTTTCAGTATTTTGCTAACTCCATCCAAGAACCGGTAAGAGCTCTGAGCAGCAAATCGATAAAACTGTCGGAGAAAATGCTCGGTAATGCTCGTCAAAAGTACATGTATCAACACTTTTAATTTATGAAGTACCTTGCCGCTGTCATTTTGTTGGCTCTCAAAAACAAACATGTGAAGTAGATTGCTGCTGTTCCTATTTCACAGGTTGGAGCTTGAGATGAAGGGACTAGCAGGGCTTTTTTTCAGCTGGTCACCTGGCTGGTGGCCCCACCCCCTGACCTCCAGACAGACAGCTGGAACATGGAGGAATGGAGTTCCGGAACCTCTTGAAAATGGTCACCTGGCTGGTGGCCCCACCCCCTGATCTCCAGACAGACAGCTGGAACATGGAGGAATGGAGTTCCAGAACCTCTTGAAAATGGTCACATGGCTGGTGGCCCTGCTTCCCTGATCTCTGCCTGGAGATCAGGGGGCGGGGCCACCAGCCTGGTGATCATTTTCGCTGAGGGTGATTTAAACTTTTAAAACCTCCCCCCTTGTTCCAGCTGATCCAAAGTGACGTCATTGGCCCTGGGAGCATGTGTACACTTTGTGCGCACACATGTGGTACCAGGAGCACCACCTCCCACCAAGAGTGCCCCCTGTGCTGGCAACCCACTGAGTTCCACCACCTCTTTTCCCAGAAAAAAGCCCTGAGGACTAGTATGTTTATAGAGATTTTATGTATCATACAGTTTACTGTACATTATATTTGGTAACCAACCTGCCATTTACTAGGAATTGTTTTTCTCTAAATCCGTGCTTGACTCCCCCCACCCCCAATATGTAACTGTTTTTATTTATTTATAAGCATCTGCAAGATAAATATACTTCAAAGATAATGCACGTTTTTTGCAAAAGGAGTCTTTGTTTCTAATATTTTATTCCTTTTCATGCAGTCGATTGGCAATGCTAAAACAACAAGAAACGACAACAGTAGTCGCTTTGGGAAATATATTCAGATCGGCTTTGATAAAAGATATCATATCATCGGTGCCAACATGAGGACGTATCTGCTGGAGAAATCAAGAGTTGTATTCCAGGTTAATTTGATTTTTTGGTTCATTTGCTCCCCTCTCCCATTTTATTAAGGGCTGAGCTTGCTGCTGAAAACCGAAGCTCAGTGCCAAGTCCTACGAAATGTATATTATTATGTACCTTGTATACTTATGTCACAGCATTCCCCGTTTTGCAAGCATTAGCCAGTGATTCATTCAAAGTGTCGTGCTGGAGGAGATTTTTGCAGATACCATGGATGGCCAAAAGACAACTAAGAGCCAAGCTACAAGTGACGCCTTACACAGGTTGGACACTTGTCAGCTTCCCTCAAGTTTTGATGGGAAATGTAGGCATCCTGGTTTTACAGCTTGGCTCTCCATTACAGCTGCAAAACCAGGATGCCTACATTTCCCATCAAAACTTGAGGGAAGCTGACAAGTGTCCAACCTGTGTCAGGCGTCACTTGTAGCTTGGCTCTAAGTAGGCATTAGATCAAATCAAGCCTGAATTCTCCCTAGAAGCTAAAATGACAAAACTGAGGCTATTGTACTTTGGTCACATCATGAGAAGACAAGATTCTCTGGAAAAGTCAATAATGCTTGGAAAACTGGAAGGTAGTAGGAAAAGAGGAAGACCTAAAACGAGATGGCTTGACTCAATAAAAGAAGCCACGTCCTCCAGTTTGCAGGATCTGAGCAAGTCTGTTAAGGATAGGACATTTTGGAGGTCTGTTATTCATAGGGTCGCCATGGGTTGGACACGACATGACAGCATATAACACACATACGCACACACACGTACACAGCCAGTGATATTGGGGGAACGGGAAAAGGACATCACATCAAGACACAGGAGAAAGTAATTCTATTTAACATGGGTATTCAATACAGGACTGCTTGTTTGTGTTGCCAGTGCTGTAAAATGTCGTTTTGTCGTAAACTTTGCACATTGTAAGGTAGTGTGCACTCGCTGGTCCTCCCTTGGTAGTAATGAAGCCAGGGCATTGGGAGAACTCTCTATCTCTTTTGTTAAAGTTGATTTATTGATTGATTTATTACTATTGGATTGCTAAAGTGTATATATTTATTCACTTCATTTTGTAATTGGAACATAAAACAAACATGTAATAACTCAGCCCTGTAGCTAGGATTCATGTTAAAGAAAAACCAATTATAGACAGAAACACTTTTTTTTTTAAAGACTTCTGGCATTTTTTCCAGGTTTGGGAAGGGGATTCTCACATGTTTAAGAGGTCAAAAATCTGCTATTTGATTACCTACCTTTATGCTTTATGCTGGAAATTTGCTTTCTCTTAATATTTAAGATGTTGTATATTTTCATGTATTTCTAAAAGATTATATTAATTACTTGCCGGCTTGATAGTTTTCCATGTTGTATTGCCAGCTCTCTTCTTATACATCAGAAGTTTTGCAGTAGCTCAAGTTTAAAGCTTCAAAAACCCCTTGAGAATTCTTGGGTACTTATTAAAAACCTTTGATGTTTGGCATTGTAGACTGCAGGACTGAAAGTTTTGCCTTGATAGCAGTTACCATCACTCTCAAACATTGAACTGCAACTGTTTTTTAACTGTGGATATTTAAATAATTGGCACATCCCATATAAGACACTGCAGCTAAGAATTATAGCCAGAAAGACATTTTTTTGTGTGTGTTGGTTAAGATGAAAGCTGTTTTCCGAACGTGCTTGTAAAGTTTCTATTATTTTATATTTCCTTTGTCAGTGTCATGTTTTCCAACATGTTTGGTTCTCAGATATTCACTTTTTCATGCTTTTGGAAAATAACTTTGCAGCAGGGTATATACCAAGAGGCTGTACTCCATTAGATGGATATCAGCTCTATGGATTCTCTTGGGTCCACAGTTTGTATACACCCTGGTCCCTTAAGAGAAAACGGTTAGTAAACACTAAATTAGGCAAACTCATTTATTTACATTATTTATAGCCTGTCTTTTACATTGAGACTCAAGGCGGATTACACAGTGTGAGTTAGTGCCGTCAGTTTCAAAGACATGTCAATAAACAATGTGATCAGGTACATAAATGCAAATTTTGCAAAGATTTAAAACCAGCAGAAATCCAAAACAGAGTGGAAGAGATGCAGAAACAGAGTTTAAACAATTCTAAGCCTGGCATATTAACCAACATAGGAACTACCCAGAAGGATCATACTTAGAGCAACAAACAGTACATAACAGTAAAATCTATAGTAAGCCAAGCTCCACCTCCTATCTTAAGCCCCTCCCCCAATTCCTCCATAGGCAGCTTTGTGGCTTCTGATTGGGTAAGAGTGCTGATGCTGCCCTGAACTTCCTGTTACTGTCAGCTGGGGTCTCTCTTCCTTTCCCACCCCTGTATTGCCTTGCGCTTTTGAGACTCTCCGGTCAAGTAATGGGGAAGGGAGGGGCTGTGGCTCAGTGGCTGAGCATCTGCTCGGCATGCAGAAGGTCCCAGGTTCAATCTCCAGCATTGCCCATTAAAGGCATCAAATAGCAGGTCATTGGACAGACCTCTACCTGAGACCCTTTAGAATCGTTCCAAGTCTGAATATGGACCACTGGTCTGGTTAAGTAAAAGGTAAAAGGTAGATTCATGTGTTCATGTGGAGTATTAGCTGCTGTGCTCTGGGGGGGATGTTTTCCTTAGTTGCTTGGCCACAAATATTATTTTCTAGTGTGGCTGAAGCCACGCTTTACCAGATGTCTACTGAGACTATAATTTTCTATGGAGAGAAAATGACAATCTCCATTGTTCAGAAGGTATTAAGGTGCCATGTTTACCATATCATTCATTCATTCATTCATTCAACTTTTAGCTTGCCCTCCCCACAAGTGGGCTCAGGGTGGGTCACAAAGCCTGTCGAAGCCAGTTCAGATGTGGCTAAAAACCTTCGTCCTGCTGGTGTTCCTCGTCCAGGGAGGTTTTAATGGCTCAGCAACTTCTCACAAGAAATCCCAAGAGTGTTCTGGGATAGTGCAACCTCTAGAGGATTGTGGCTTGTCAGAAGCAGGTGTTTAAAATCTGCCCGCCATCAAACTTCGTAACCCTTAAATTCAAGCTAAAGATGCTTATCATGCCATGTGTCAGATTATCAAGTTAAAGAATACCCACCTCAAACCCAAACAGCATGTTAGAGAAGAAAATCCATTCTTAGCATCTCCTATGAAAGAAGGCTAAGGGCGCCTGGCCAGCGCTTGGGAAGAGGTTCCTCATCACGTCTTGCCAAAAGTGTAAGCCTGAATGGGTTGAGTAACTTGTAATACTTAAATCATTAGACAGGATCATTTGTTATTATTGTATTTGTTATTATTGTATTAGAGTTAAGTGTGTAGTTCTTGCCAGTCATAAAAGTGGTAAAACAAGACTCCGTCTTCCGACAAGATGGAGGTGTCTTCCTATACAGGAGACTCCTTAGGTATGAAGAACAATATGACAGTAAATGAAGCCAATGGACCCCACCCCCACCCCCCGCAAACAGCCCAACAAGAACTGAGCATGCTCTAGAAGGTATGGTACAGGTAGGGTTGCCAGCCTCCAGGTAGTGGCTGGAGATCTCCCAGAATTACAACTGGTCTCCAGGCCACAGAGATCAGTTCACCTGGAGAAAATGGCTACTTTGGGGGTGGACTCTATGGAATTATGCCATGCCAAGGTCCTTTCCCTCACCAAACCCCACTTTCTTCAGGTTTCACCCCCTAGATCTCCAGGAATTTCCCAACCTGGAGCTGGCAACCTTAGGTACAGGCCATGGCTCAGTGATAGAACTGAGCACATAGAAGGCCCTAGGTTGAGTCCCTGGCAATTTCCAGTTAAAAGGATCAACTTTTTAGGGATCCTTTTCAGCAGTTTAGGGAAAGACCCCTGCCTGAGATCCTGGTGAGAGAAAGTCAGAGTGGATAATGCTGAACATGCTAGACTAACAGTGAAATCCTAAACAGAGTTACTCCAGGCTAAGACCGACGATTTTAATAGGCTTAGACTGGAGTAACTCTGTTTAAGATTTCACTGTAAGGGTCTCATTTGATATAAGGCAGCTTCATGTATTTATGTGAGTATTAGAAGCAGTTAAAGAAAAAATTACAGGAGATGGAGTGTGGGATTAACCTGTTCAAGCCCTTGGAAATTTACGCAGGGGTATGTATTGCGGGAGAGTTTACAGAATGACTCCTCCCCTAGCAATTTTTCATGAGCCTGCAGTGTTCTTTCGAAAATGTCATGGTCAAATGCCAATTTCATAGGCAGCAAAACCCAGTTATAATTCACTGTGAGACCATGGGGTCAGAGTGGCATATAAATAAAAGGCATGTTTTTGCCCCAGTAGTTTTATAGTTGTTTTTTTGATGTTTTAATTGCTGTATTTTAACTATTTAATGTAAACTATGTTAAACGTTCTTTTGAGTGGAAATTCAAGATTTTTTCTAAAGTAAATATAGCAGCATTCTTATATACTAAAGTTTATGTGTGCAGGGAAAAAAATCACGTTATAAATGAAACTCTCAAAAAAAAAAGTTAATTCTGATCAGCATGGATTATGTTGAGACCAGGGTAGTTGAGAACTGAAGGTGGAGAAAGGGCAGCCCAATGGAGCAGTTGGCCCACTGAAGTGTCCTGGAGTTTACATTATGTTGGAAGAGAATATTTGGGCTGGAGAGGTTAGGTTTCTCAGTTGTTTAACCCCCCCCCCCCCCACAGTGCCTCATGGGTCTAAAACCTGATTTATTCTGATGTATAAGCTCACATTCCATCAAGGTATCTTATAGTGATATGTGAAATATATTGATTCTGCAATTCTGTTCAGAGTCCATGAATAGGCCGTGCTCTTAGCCCTTAAGGAGTAGCTGAAGCCATGGTTATTTTATGCCTCTCTTGAAGCTGTCCTTTGAAGTGACTATCAGATTTAAATGACAGTAAACCCAGGTCAGAATTCCAGTTCAACTATAGATTCATCTGCATCCTCGGAGATTCCCACTGTTAACACAGTTCTTTAACTGTTCAGTGGGAATACCTTACACTGGTTTCCAACAACAGTGGTTTGAGACATTTCTTTCAAAAATGGTAAATTACAGATCTGCCTCCTCTTTACTCTCTGCTTGTAAAAAATGGTTTTAAAAAACTGACTTGTAGCCTGCATAAAGAAAGTGCAACTGATCTTTGGATGGCGGGTAGGTTGATGTCTGAGGCTCAGAGCCAAGCTACAAGTGACTTTTTTCACGTGGAGAACACTTGATTGGTTTCGCAAGTTTTCCTGGGAACTGAAGTTCCAGTGTCCTTCCCTTCTCTGTTAGAATCGCTGCCCAAAGAGCCAGAGAAAGCCAGCGGCAGCAGCAGTTTTGCAAATCGTTCCTCCAGCCTACTGGACAAGAGGGCTCTCAATGATTGTTTGGGGGCGTGCAGCTGCTACTTTCTGCCTGGGCGTCTTGCTCCTGGGGAGCTGCTCTGGAGAAAGCCACCGTGTCAGTGAAGCTCCAGCCCAGGCAGAAAGTAGCAGCTGCGCCCCCCCACAAACGATCGTTGAGAGCCCTCTTGTCCAGCAGGCTTATGACTGGAGGAACGATTTGCAAATGCTGTTGCTGCCGCCGGCTTTCTCTGGCTCTTCAGGCAGCGATTCTAACATAGAGGGGAAGGACACTCAGACTTCAGTTCCCAGGAAAACTTGCGAAAACAATCAAGTGTTCTCCACGTGAAACAAGTCACTTGTAGCTTGGCTCTCAGACAGATCTTCAGAAGAGGGCAAGGGGTGCTCCTAACTGATACTTAATGCCAGCCATTATCACTAAAGCAGAGGCTGTTTTACTTCTCAGGCAGAAGATGAGCGGAACTATCACATCTTCTATCAACTCTGTGCCTCTTCTGGGCTTCCCGAATTTAAAGATCTCTCACTGAGTGAGTATGCCGGCCGTGTATATTTAAATTCTCGGGCAGAAGCCATATTCCTCTGTTACCGCCAAAATAACAAGGGCCTCACCTTAAAGACCAACGACTCATGAAATCATGACATGTGCTTTTTTTGTGAGCCAGAACCAGGTTTGTTGGATGCATGGTTACACATTCAGTTGACAGAGAGTTTTATTACCAAAGCAACAACCAAAAATGGGGTGGGGAGGGTTATTACAGAGAGAGGTCAAAAGGCCCAATTTCTCATGCCAGGGCGTGCTACATTATATTGCAAGGCACAAATGAAAAGAAAATACATGCTACACTCCAAGAACCAGAGGAGTTAGCCGTGTTAGTTTGTAGTCGCAAAATAGTAAAGAGTCCAGTAGCACCTTTAAGACTAACCAACTTTAGTGTAGCATAAGCTTTCGAGAACCACAGCTCTCTTTGTCAGATGCATGCATGCTACAATAAAATTGGTTAGTCTTAAAGGTGCTACTGGACTCTTTAGTCCACTCCAAATGGCCCAACTGTTGATGAATTAGCAAAGAAAGACGAATCACAAGTCTGTTTTGAGTCCATGTCTGAGATTATCAAATCCAAGCTGCTAAACTGGAATTCTAATGCAGATTTTATAGTCTCAGGCTTGGACCCAATGAGGACTCGGGATAGTTAATACACCACAGAAGCAGTTGTTACTACTTACAGGTTGGTGTCTGTTATTCAGCCGGTTCAGCAGTTGGGTTCCACCAGATTCTCTTATTGTTGGCTGGCATATTCAGTCTGCCCACTGGAAAAGAAAAGCCACATTACCTGTTGCTTGTTTTGCTACCCACAAGAATTAATATAATGCAGATTCTAAGAGACTGAGCTGTGAACCACCAGGTACCCCCGTTCAAATCTCATCTGAGCCATGAATTCAGAAGGTAGCCTTAGGTGAATATCTGGCTGTCGGCCTTTGGACCATCCTACAGACAAGGACCATTGTAGTCCAAACGAGGGGATATGTGTAGAGTTTTCTGACTCTCTGCTTCTTAACTGTAAAGCAACTGTGAGAAGATGCGGATTTCATTGGGGATGCTTGTATCATAGAGAGAGCGGTACGTGAATGGAGTGTGTGAGAGAGACAGAGGAAATGGTGTGAATTGGTATGTGTACTTGGGACACCCTGTCCCAAAAAGGATTTTGTTGTTGTTGTTAATGGAAACAAGAAAAATTGTGGATTCCCCCCCCCCCGGATATTTGTAGCGTCAATGTCTTCTATATATATAAAGACAAGTGTCCTGACTGACTCATCAATGTCCAGCCCAAACTCCTGGACCTAGAAAGATGAAACTTGAGAAGAACATTCCTTTCATGATGTAAACACCCACTATGAAGGGATTTTAAGAAATTCGCCCCCTCAGGGGGTAAAAAGGGGTCAAATGTGTGTTCCTACAGCTTTCCTGTGTGGCTGGCAGGCTGCTGCCTGCTTGTGCCCCCGTCCACTGCCGCTCAGCCACTCTTCCCTGATTGGGTCAGCCTTTCAAGGTCATTTGTATATGTGGGCTGATTGGGGCTCACAACGTTCCACACCTCATCCCCCCCCTCGAGACGGAACACAGAGGTCATTTGCATATGTGGCCTGATTGGTCCTCAATCCCCACCTTTTAAACTGTCTGCAGTTGCTATTGGGAGTCATTGAATGTGTCCTGAGGTAAAATGCACCTCCCAGTCTTCCCCTCAAAGTTCACTTGGGTTGCCAATGTCCCTGTAGGAAGCGAGAGTATCACGGTAATATACAGGAAAAAAGCAAACAGGCCATGAAATCTAACTAATAAATGTTTCTATTGTAAATCAATCAAATTTAAAGCAACAGTCCAGTCAACTTAAACAAAAGGAACAATATATACAGACATACAAGGTGGGTGATTACAAAGGGCAAAGCATCATATAAAGTAATTCAAATATACTTCAACAAGAATTCCTGTGCAATATTAAAGTGCTATGTGCCTAGAATTGACCAGAGGTCTATACTGTAATCACCAAAGTCCCAATAAGTTTATGGTATAACAATGCAAGAAGGTCTTCAGTGCAATAAATTCCTTTAAAGAAATGGTGTATATGGTCTCATATGATGACAATGAGAAGCGGCAGAGAAGAATAGATGCACAACTGCGACGGGAAGCCAGCAATCTGCCCGTTTCATCTCTTCATCCTGGCAGTCACAGTCCAAGCCTAAGAGGTCCACAATATAATTAGTTTTATACATATATGACAATAATTAACAATATTAGTTGCAATTATACTCACATATACACTTCCACTAGTCACTCAATATTCTTGTCTTTAGCATCTGCCTTCCATTTTGGTGCATGTGAAGTGCAAGACCTTAATTGCAGTATATCAAGGGACTGGGAGAAAAACCCAAAGCACAAAGCACCAGAGGACTGAATATAGATCTTGACTTTACTCCTTATTTGTGAGTATTAACAGTTCTGGCCCTTTAATTACTATCTGAATGTGCTTTGGGTTCCTTTAGTTTAAGTTGACTGGAATATTGCTTTAAATTTGATTGATTTACAATAGAAACATTTATTAGTTAGATTTCACGGCCTGTTTGCTTTTTTCCAATCTCCCTGTAGGGCCTGGCTTTCCTATGTGGCTGGCAGGCTCCTGCCTGCTTGCACCCCCCTCTCTCTGATTGGTCAGCTGTGGAACTCTTACGTTCTGAGATAAAAATCAGGTAAAGGAAATGGCAGAAAGTGGAAGAAAGACAGCACAAAACTCCTAGGGATAACACGCTTCGCTTTATTCAAACATGTTGTGAAGCTCGAGTACTATGCTATTATACTACAAAACCAACTCAACCCCCCCACTGCCCCGCCAAACCAAATAATGTTACATACCCATAAATATTGTAACTGGATTTAAAGTACTTAAACGCCGCAATGAAGCATGGTTATCAAGCTAGTCTGTGTATATAAGTCTTCAGTGTTGATTCCTTCATGCGTATTTGTCCCTTGAGAAGTGAAGCACGGAATGGTGTGACTTCCATGAGCAGAGGGCCCAGAGCATACCGAGCACAAAAGGGAGTTTTAATTTAATTTCAGAAAAGATGTTTTCAGACGACATTGGTTCAGGCGTTTATTTGCAAATGATCACGTGGTGTACGTGCATGTGTGAACTGGTCCTAGAGCTTGCATGCATGAGAGAGGATGTGTGTATAGAGATGTGTTTTGCCATGGTTCTGTGCCCTCGATGCTCCTTTTACCAGCAGTTCCCTGTCTCCCCTGCCCACACACACATGCACGCACACACAGAGAGTTGTCATGCAATGCATCACAGTGAATGTTAAAATTCTTATTCGCCTGAGTGATGACATTTGATGACAAGAAGATAAAATTGAAAGTTATGAAGCAAAGGACTTAGTCGGGAAAAGTTCACTAGATGCATAGGTATTCAGGCAGAACCATTGGACTAATCATGAAAAGCTTGTTATATGTATGTATGCTCTATGTATAATCAGGTAGAAAATACACATTTTGTGCAGTGCAACAATGACTTAAGCACAGCTGCTCCAGTCCATGCCCATTGAAATCAATGGGCTTAGACTGGAGTAACTCTGTTTAGGATTGCACCATCCTCATAAGCCAACTTTGGAAAAATTCAGGGCTGATTACGGCAGAAATATTTTGGAACGAACTAAATGAAACTCTGGCTGTTTGACTGGCGCTCAACGTCAAAAGAAAAACATTCTCCTTGCCCAGCACAAGATGTTTAATTTTTCAGCATACTACATCTTGAAGCTTCCGAACAGGCAGATGCAAGCCCCCATGCTGTCTGAAGTGACATATAGCCATACCTCCCCTGAAGTAAATTTTCCTGAGAGGAGGCATGGTGTGGTGCCATTTATAGCCTCAAAAGGAGACAAGGTGCCAGATTGCTTTCCAGACTGGCACACGTCTGAAAGGACCTTGAAAGAAAGTTAGTCGCTCTTTAGCGAGGCACTAATGTTCTCATGAAGAAATCCAGATGTGGAGTTTTCATCAGGCTCTATACCTGAGCTGAGATGCCATCTGCTACCGCTGTTCACAGTATTTTCTGGGATGCAGCATGCGGGGAAAAAAGGATGTGTGGCGTTGGCTGCCAAGTAAAATGCGTAAAAAGCATGCACAGGTAAATACAAATTGGATGCCGATATTCTTTTTGTTTTTACTAACGTGCCTTCTGCCTTCTCCACTTCCTCCCTCTCAGCATGCGCGGAAGACTTTTTCTACACAGCCCAAGGAGGAGACACCTCTATTGATGGAGTGGATGACGCCAGTGATTTTGAGAAAACCAGGCAGGCTTTCACCCTGCTCGGTAAGAGATGGTTTTAAAGATTTCTTGGACAACTTCCCAGTAGAACATTTGGATAATACCGCTGGCATTCGCAAAAGGTTTGAATAACGCCACGGAAGCGTTAATGTGCAATAGCATGACCCCTGGAGGTGTGATTTTTTTTCTTTAAGCTTAACTGGTTTTACCTTGCTTTTGCGGTTAGCTGTTTTCAGAACATGGCTCTGGTTGTATTTATCGATTTTCGTATTAGACCTACAGTTAAGCTAACCAGTTAAAAAGCTTTTTGAGCAATTAAACGCACCCCTGATGAATTGAGCAGAAGTGGGGGTGGGGTTGTTTGTTTTTAAATGGATTTATTTTGAGTGTGAACGTCAGGCAGTATCTTAGAAGAAACATTCCCTCTTTCTCAAGGAGGGGGTGCCTCTTTTAAACTGGCTCTTGCTGCAGCGGGGGTGGGCATTGTCTGAAGCTGTGTCCTTTTCCACCCTCCAGGTTGTTTGTTCACAAGTAGCAACCAATTACAAGCCACAAGGAATCCCACAGAATAAAAGTTGGCCTCTTCCTGTGGCTTGCTTTAGATAAAATCAAAAAGAGTCCAGTAGCACCTTTAAGACTAACCAATTTTATTATAGCATAAGCTTTCGAGAATCAAGTTCTCTTCATCAGATGCCTGATCAAAACTGGGCAGATACAGAAGAGGAGGGGGAAAGAGAGAGAAGGGGGCATAAATCACAAGAAGACAGAATGCAATTAGCATAGAGGCAATCAAAACATTCCTTTGCTTGGAAATGTAAACATCTCCTTTTGGTGTGCAGTCAGTTTGTAGCAGTGAAGGTATCCAATTCCTATGTAGTATAAGCCTTCGGTAACCACAGCTCTCCCTGCCAGTTGCTCTGACAAAGAGAACTGTGGTCCCCGAAAGCCCACACCAGGCGTCACTGGGCTCCCCCAGATCACGCCTCTTTAGATAGATACCTTTGCTTTAGATAGAGTACCTTTACATCTTCAGTGCAGCTTATTCTATGCAGCTGTCATACGGTTCTGCTTCTAGACCTCATGAATACACGGTGATTTTGTATCTTCTGCTTTGGCTGTGAGAGAGGTCACAGGGAGCAAAAAAAAGAGTCCTTTTTGTGTTTGAGCTCATAGAAATGATGTCTGTATGCCTGATTCACAGAGCAGTTTGAAGTGCATGGATTTAGTAGGGTCTAACTTTGCTTAGATTGCACTGCCGGTCTGTTAATTCCATCGGCAGGGGCAGTATTGCAGGCGGTGATCCCGTCATCTCTTATGCTGGTGGGTGCTGCTAATTAATAACAATAAAGTGCCGTCAAGTCTCAACCAACTTACGGCAACCCCGCATGGGGTTTTCAAGACAAGAGATGATCGGAAGTGCCATTGCCTTCCTCTGCATAGCGACCCTGGTCTTCCTTCATGGTCTCCCGTTCAAGTAACTGTGGCCTCCTCTGTTCGTCTCCCAAGCTCTGATGAGCATAGACTAGTCGGGGCAGTTCAGGTTGCTGCTCGATGAGTGTTTGGGATAGTGACCTTCAAATTATGGAACCGAATGCTTGCTCTGATTCCCCACATTCATGAGTCTGGACCCCTTTCAACGTGGCTCTAAAAATCCCTCCATTTGCACATGCTCAGTTTGTGATTGCTACCTGTGGGATCACCCTGGATGCTGGCTCTTGAAGTGGCTGATTTTAATTCTGCTTTTTAATATTCTGCTTTAAGCATTGGAGAATCTTTGTTATTCAGAAACAAGTCATAATCTGTCCAGTTAAATTTAAACAAAATGATGCAATAATGAATAGTTAGAATCAGTGGCAATCCCTTGCAAGTTGGTATGGAACTTTTATGGAACCTTGTGGGTGTAAAGGCGAAATAGTTTTGCAGGAGAGGTCTTGGGGCATGCCAGTTACCCAAAGCATGAGAGATGGACCATAAAAATGATCAGAATTTATACATGGAACTGAGTGCATTAAGCTTAAAAAATGCTGTAAGGAAAACTTAATGCTGTATCAGGTGAATCGGGCAAATCATATATCAGCTCTATTGATTTTGCCTAATTTTGCAGTTTATACTGTTTTGCAGCATTCTAATCATGAGTGGGGCAAAGAGGAACTAACCCCCCCCCCCCCAACCACTGACAGAGTTGTATGGGCACTACACTCCATCTTTCCAGTTTCTCTTCATAGCACTAAGGGCTTATAAACCTGCCTTTTGGGGTTTTTAAGAAAAAGCTCAGAGTAGGAGCAGAATTCAGCCCCTGTGGCTGGTTTGCAAATGTGTACAAGCAACTCTCATTCTATTCATTTGGTGAAAATTCGGTATCGATTGTTTCTTTCAGGAGTGAAGGAATCCCATCAGATGGCCATTTTTAAGATACTGGCTGCCATCTTACACCTCGGCAACGTGGACGTTCAACCAGAACGTGATGGAGAGTCCTGCACGATACTGGTAATGCCTTAGGAGGCGGGTTGCCAACTCCAGGTTGGGAAATTCGTGGTGATTTGGGGGCAGCGACTGGGGAGGGAGATCATTGTCATAGACCTAACAAAAGTGATCCATGTAATGGTCACATCCAAACTGGACTACTGTAACTCGCTCTGCGCAGGGTTTCCCTTAGGTTTGACCTGGAAATTACAATGGGTCCAGAATGCTGCTGCGCGCATCCTTACCAATGTCCCATATAGGATGCATATTACTCCCATCTTGCAGCAGCTACACTGGCTCCTCGTGGAGTTCCAGATTAAATTCAAGGTGTTGGTTTTGACCTTTAAAGCCCTTAGCGGACAGGGACCGGCATACCTATGGGACCGTCTCTCACCACTAGCCAAAAAACATCTATTGGTGGTCCCAGGCCCCAGGGAGGCCAGACTGGCCTCATCCAGAGCCAGGGCCTTCTCGGTCCTGGCTCCAACCTGGTGGAACTCTCTATCAGAGGATACGCAGGCCCGCCAGGATCTCTTATCATTCCTGTGGACCTGCAAGACTGAGATGTTCCACCAGGCATATGGTTGAGGCCGGATGAGCAGTCATCTAGAAAGCTTCTCCACTAGTCTCCTGGCAGTGGGGCCATGTGATTATCTATCCCACCATATGGGTTACAGTTTGATCAAAAAGGCCTGTTCGCCCTCTTTTTGCCCATCCCTTGGTGTTTTACTGGCAAGGGTGGGTTGCAGGCCCGCTGTCTGGGAGTGGTGTTATAGGAATTTTGTTGTTTTATTGATGTTTGAAATATAAATTATGTTTTATTGTTGTAACCCACCCTGAGCCTGCTTGCAGGGAGGAAGGGATAGAAGTCCAATAAATAAATAAATAGAGTCCACCTTCTGAAGTTGCCGTTTTCTCCAGAGGAACTGATCTCTGTAGTCTGGAGATTGGTTGTAATTCTCCAGCCACCACCTGGAGGTTGGCAACCCTGTGTGGGACACACTATTTGTGCCCCCTGAAATGCCTCTGAATCCAGCTAAATGCCATTGCATGGAATGGAAGGGACACCCTAAGTATTATTTTTCATCTTGGAGTTGTGCGAAGTTCCAGGGACTGACCCTTTACATGGCAGTTTGTATGTAAGGAAAGAGTACAGGAGACATATTTACGTTTTTGCAGTATTTCTTTATTGGCAAATATACTGGTGGAACAAGGGAGAAACAGACAAATACCCAAGACCCTGAAAGCAGCAGTATTTCCCCCAACCCCCGTCAAGCAAACAACGTGCACTAGAAGTCTCTCCCCATCTATCTCAAGGCTGCATTCCGCCGACCAGCTATACAATCAGACTTTAGTCTTCTTTACTGATCAAATCCACCTTGCCAAACAGTTTCTTTCCAACAGGAAAGTCACTGAAGTGGGAACAGTAGTGAGTAGCTACCCAGCGTTAAAAGTTGACAATTGAAGCAAGTATGTTCTGGACAAATCAGAGGACTAGCCGTGGCAGAGAGAGACTTGGTGTGAATCCCCTCAGAAATCAGAGCTAAGCTACAAGAGACGAATTACACGAGGTCGTGCATGTGAAGGGAGTTGCGATGTTAGCCGGGAAGCTGAGTTTTAAAAGAGATCGGAAGGCTTTGTCAATTTCCTCTCTCTACAGAGCCAGCAAAGATCACTCCTCACTCCTGACGTCTTTGTCAGTTTCACCTCCCCTTCTAGGAGGGGAAGAGGAAATAAACAAACCCTCTGAGGAGCTTTTTTTACTGGCTCTGTAGAGAGGAGACATTGACAGAGCCTTCTGGTCTCTTTTTAAACTCAGCTTCCCAGCTAACATTGCAGCTCCCTTCACATGAGCATCCTCGTGTAATTCATCTCTTGTAGTTCAGCTCTCAGGTGTGACTCTCTGTGCGAGGGACTGGAAGATAAGACAGGATTCATACTGAGCCTCCCTGTGCCCTTAACTCTTCCCTTCCTCCTCCCCTTCTATAATTTCACCTGTAAAAATGTGGGAATAGCATCTGAAGATGTGAGCTCTAACTCATAAAAGCTCTGAAGGGAAAAAAGGTGGAAAAGTTTGGTTCAATCCCTGCTTTCACCAGCTTGAAAAACAAAGGTAGCAGGTGATGCAAACGTCTGCCTGAGACCCGACAGAACTGGAGCCAGTAAGATAACTTTGGGTTACCTGAACCAGTGGTATTGCACTGGACAGGTTGACTTCATGCATTTGTGGTTTTGTGTGTGTGTGTGTGTGAGAGAGAGAGAGAGCTGGCATCATGTAGATGCTCTGGGAGGGAACCTGCAGCCCCCATTCATCCAAAATTTGACTCACCTAATGTAATGTGATACCTCTGGTTGAGATGAGGCAATTCAGGGGATATATCCCCAATCAATCCTGTGAAAGAGAACTTGTTCTAGACTGTTGACAACCTCTTGGTGTGCTTTTATTCCAGCAGTACAAATGCAGCGGTAATGTTTTCAGTAAATCTATTGATCCTATTGGCAATTGTCTTGTCTCATTCAGGGTAGTTTTATTATTTTTTTTAAATTAAAATACAAGCTTGCGTTTTGCAGCGGCTGCTAATATTGCCCTGGAGATGTCGTCGTGGATTGTTTGATTTCAGGGCTTTGACAAACAGGGTAACTGAACAAATCTTCTCCAATAGTATTGCCTCCTCTTAATGATTTTTGGCATTGTTTTAATTAAAATGTAAGTGTAGCTGCATGATGCCAGAAATGTCTATTACCTCGTTTAATTAGCAGTGAGACAACTCTGTGTAACAAAATGGAAACTGCAAAGAAGAGGATTGGAGGGTGTGGCTCTTGTTCACAGCTCAGTTTTCTTGTTTACATCCTAAGCCACAGGTTGTACAGGAAACAGTGGTAACTGTGGCCTCCAGGCTTTTAGCATATTGTTCCTTTGTCAAGGGACCCTCCCCATTATCGCACAAATTGTATATCTCCTCTCTACTTTTTTATTAAATGAACGTTGACACCACCCTGTATCAGAATTCCAAAGGTGTCCACAGGTGCAAAAAGGTTGGAGACCCCTGGTCTAGAAGTTGCATTTTGCTATAGGATTTGGCATCCCTGTGGCTCCTCTTCCGCTTTTCAGCTGTGCCATCTAGTACAATTCACAGTGAGTCAGGGACATTGCGTAGTGCATTTCCCCATCTGTGATCCCCATTCATGGTGGCTGCCAGTAAAAAACGTTGCTTCATGATGATAGTGATTCATACTAGATCATATGAACTAGAGGTGGGCATGAACTGGGGAAATGGTGGTTCGTTGCAGTTTGTTGCTGTTCGTGGTACGTCGTGTTTCACTAACCACGAACCGCCATGAACTTGCCTGGTTTGCAAACCGGTTCGTTTGGTTCATTGGTTCGTCACTTCCGGGCTGCAGAATGTCTGCAGAAAGCCCATCCCCCGTTGCCTAGGTAACAGATTGATTGGCACCAGACTGTCTGCAGTGACAAACTGAAAAATTAACCATACGAACTGCTCAAAAATCATAGTGGTTCATCATGGTTCGTCAGAAATGAGTTCCAATGAACCGTCAGTTCGCGAACCAAAAACCGGCCCGGTTCATGATGAACTTTGATGCGTATTTGGGTTCGTGCCTATCTCTAGTTGGGACATTAACTCTTGGATGACCTGGAAATTAGCAGCGTGTGGGGCATCGGATGGATGTTTAAATAGTAGCATGTTAAGTAGTAGGATTTTTTTAGGGCTCCTGATGACCAGTATTGTGGTGTGGCTTATTATGATAAATTAAACTACACTGAGGGCTGGGGATGATAGTTTTGAAACTGAGCTTTGCCTCTATAATACAAAATCCCCATCCTGTCCACTCCCCCGCATTCAGAAATGCGGGTGTGTTCTTGTCGTCTGGCTTGCATGCATTTGCTGAATCGAATGTCTTTCTTTATGTCCTAGAAACAAGATGAACACCTGCATAATTTTTGCAGATTGCTGGGCGTGGAGCACAGCCAGATGGAGCATTGGCTTTGCCATCGGAAGCTGGTCACCACTTCGGAGACCTACATCAAGACCATGTCCGCCCAGCAAGCGGTGAACGCCAGGAACGCGCTGGCCAAGCACATTTATGCCCAGCTGTTCAACTGGATTGTGCAGCACATCAACAAAGCCCTGTACACCACGGTCAAGCAACACTCCTTCATTGGGGTGCTGGACATTTACGGGTAGGCAGAAAGGGCTTTTGAAAGCATCTGTTGCTTTGATGTTTGTGGAGCTTTTGTTTGTTTGTTTACCAGGGCTTGTTGTGTAGCTGAGTGTGAAGAATGACTCAATTTGCCATGCACTTGCTCGGTAGGGCTGGAGCAGGAAAGGGTATGGCACAATTGGTGCTGTGTGAGTCACATTGGAAAATCAGAAAATGGCCATGCAAACAGCAGAGCTTTTTCATCTCTTCCTAAAGAGGGCCAGTGTTGTGTAGTGGTTAGAGAGGCAGACTACAATCTGGGAGACCCAGGTTTGAATCCTCACTCTGCCGTGGAAGCTTGCCAGGGGACCAGTTTGGTGTAGTGGTTAGGAACAGCAGGACTCTAATCTGGAGAGGCGGGTTTGATTCCCCTCTCCTGCGCTTGAAGCCAGCAGGGTGACCTTGGGTCAGTCACAGCTTCTAGGAGCTCTCTCAGTCCCACCCACCTCACAGGGTGATTGTCTAGGATAATAATAATAATACTTTGTAAATGGGACAATTTTGAGTCAACTATATACGCTTTTTTAAAAAAGTTTTTTTATTTATATAAAATGATAAACTCAAACATAAACGACATCATACAATCATCTAAATCGTATCTCTACAATCATCCACTATTTCAGCTTTTCCTTTTTGCTACTGGTAACTTTACAAGATTTTTTTTTCTTACTGCTTCTGCATCCCCATAAAAAACGTTACTTGACCGTTACATACTAAGGTGCAAAGAGAAGGTGCGGGAGTCGAACTGCCACAACAGACATCATTTCCCCATGATTCCCGTATGTCCAGGAGGATATGGAGCAGCTAGCCAGGAAAAGCGATATTCTTAATTTGAAGAAGAGCTTTTAAAGAGTCAAAAAGAGAATTGCAGTTCAGCAGGTCTGAGCTGGTACATTTCTACAGGCTTCAGACGCCGGCAAAAGGCATTCCTGTTGAGAAAGTAGAACATGGCTGAAGAGGAGATCATCTAGCAACTTGGGACCCTGTGGCAGTTAGAATAAGGTGCCTGTGGGAACATGTCCTGCCTCGTTTCTAGAGGACTCAAATCCAAAAAAAGCTGGTGCGATAGGGTTGTTATACGGGCCAATCAGAGGTCTGGAGAACTTTGTTCATCACCCTGATGCCCTTGGCAACAGAGTAGGGTGGAAATGAAATAATGGCTGATTCCGCACACGTTGGATAATGCCATTTCAATGCACTTTATCAATCATTTAAGGTGGATTTTTTGTTCCGCCCACAAAAAAATCCATTCCAAATGATCTATAAAGAGGATTGGAAGTGCATTATCCAACGTGTGCGGAATCACTCAACATCTCCCATACCACTTTCTCCACACCCTAGAGAACGGCGTGCACCTTTCTCATAATGTTCCCTCTTGATCACCCCTTCTGTTCTAACCAAAAGAAACTCCATTTTTCTTTTAGCCTTTTGTCTCAGAGAAAGAATCTCCACTTCCTTGGAAAATTGTAAGAAAGAAGTGCCCGAATTTGGAATTGTTAAAGCGAGCCTTGCAAATCCTTATAATCTCTCTTGATTTCCAGTGGAGTCCCCCATCCAAGCACTACACAAATGCATGAGTGCCTTATTTCTGACAGCCAAACTAGATGTTACTTCTTTTATGCAAAAACAGAGCAGGGAGGGAAGGGGTTTTTCCTGTTTCTGCTGCCACATGTGCACACAATATCTCCATGCAGAGTAGCAGTATTGGGATAATGTCTCCCTTCTGCACTGTTTTTGCACAGGGAAGCAATCCTGGTGGAAAAGCCGAAGCTGTCCCTCCCCCAGCAAAAGCTTTCTGAGCCCATTTGCACTCTCCTTTTTTATAGAAGCCCTCCTCTGGAGCTGCTGTTTGACTGGGCAGAACACAGGTTGGCTCCATGCCGATCTCGTTTTTAAAAGTCACATCTAGTTTGGCTGTTTGTCCAGAACATTTGTCGGTCAAGGTCAATACTGTCTAATCTAATTGGCAGCTAATCTCCAAGGTCTCAGGTAGAGGTCATTCACATCACCTAGGCCGATTCCAGACGGCCCCCCGCCTCGTGAAACGTCGCGCGTCGTCGCGCAGAAAACGCGAAATATCGCGTTTTCTCGTGCGAATTTTGTGCGATGTCGCGCAAAACTCACGCGAGAAAATGCGATATTTCGCGTTTTCTGCACGACGACGCGCGATGGCGCGCGACGTTTTGCGAGGCGGGGGGCCGTCTGGAATCGGCCCTAATCTTTTTTTGTTTTGTTTCACCGGAGATGCCGAGGATAGAACCTGGGACCTCCCAAACGTAAAGCACATTCTCTGCACCTGAGCCATAGCCTCACACTGCACTCTGAGATTAATACACCAAAGTTGTTATTGAGAAGAAAAAGAGAGGGCTGGGAACAAGGCAGAGAAGCATACACTTAGAGCCAAGCTACAAGAGACAAATTACACGAGGAGGAGCACGTGAAGGGAGTCGCAATGTTAGCAGGGAAACTGAGTTTTAAAAGGCTTTGTCAATTTCCCCTCTACAGAGCCACCTAGATTGCTCCTCAGAGGGTTTGTTAATTTCCTCTTTGCCTCTGGAAGGCTCTGTCAGTTTCACTTCCCCTTCTAGGAGGCAAAGAGGCAATAAATGTTCTGAGCAAGGATCTCCCTGGCTCTGTAGAGAGGGGAAATTGACAAAGCTTTCTGATCTCTTTTAAAACTCAGCTTCCCATCTAACTTTGCGACTCCCTTCACGTGCTCCTCCTCGTGTAATTCGTCTCCTGTAGCTTAACTCTTAGTCCAAGGGACTGTGATCAGGAACTTGCCTTTGCCGATAATATCCGTAAAAGAGTAGAGTAGATATGAAAATGCTTATTAATGTGAAACCTTCCCCCCTCCTCGCTCATCCACTGGTGATGATTTGTCAGGGATGGTGCGGGGGTGGGAGAGGTTGCTCCTTTAAAAAAAAAAAAAGCTGAGCCAAAGTGACGTTTGATTGATCAAAGGGGGCACTGCAGCGTAAGCAGCTTTGCCAACAGTGTGTCAAGAGTATGATCTTTATAGCAAAAAGAGTTTTATCTGTTAGGGCGAGTAAGCTCCTTTCTTCTCATTTTCTTGAACATCTCAATGAGAGGCTCTGAATGGATGGATCAGAGTGGGGGGAACTCGCCAGGTCTAGCTGCCTCCCTCCCCCAAGGTGAAACCAGGCATCCCCTGCCCCAAATTTTCATAAATGTTCCCCCAAGTAGAACATGAGTGGATTAGGAAGATGCTTCTTTCTTCAGGCATTTTCAGATGTGGCAAGAAAAGGCAGTATGGTGTAGTGGTTAGAGTATCAGACTAGGATCTGGGGAGACCCAGGTTCGAAACCCTACTCTGCCATGGAAGCTCTCTGGGTGACCTTGAGCCAGTCACACACACTCAGCCTAACCTACCTCACATGGTTGTTGTGAAGATAGAATGGAGGAGCTGAAAATGATGTAAGAAACTCCATTGGGGGAGAAAGGCAGAGTATAGCAAAGTAGATAAATAAATTGAAATGGTGCCTTCTCTGTTTAGTGAAGGAGCTCAGGGTGGCATACCAGGTTCTTTCCTTCTGCATTTATCTTCTCAACAGCCCTGTGAGGTAGGTGAAGCTGAGGGAAAGTGGCTGGCTTAAGGTCATCCTCTGCGATCCGTGGCTGACTGGGGATTTGAACCCGCGTCTCTCAGATTGCACCACATTGGCTCTCAGATTAATGTTTAATGGCTATAATATACAATTGTTTTTAAACTGATTTGTAAAGGAATGATGCGGGATAGAAGTGTTTGAAGTTACCACCACTGGCAATGAGCCATCACACACGTTCTTCCAGTTGATAAAGTTGCCTCACTCAGTTTTATTGTAGAGCCAGCCTTCCCCCCACCCCCCCAGGAATATTTCCCCTCCGACATCGTGTTGAGTAGTGAGAAATAGTTCCAACAGACAATGGTCAGTCAAGCCATCCACATCAGAGGAAAACAAAACATCCTTCAAGATCTCTTGCCTATTGGACTGGAAAAAGAATATCTTTCCGACTAATTATACTAATCAGCAAGGCCCTAAACAAGGGGTCCCCAGTCTTTTTGAATCTGCATGTGTCTTTGGGATACTGGCACAGCGTGGTGGGCACAGCCACAAAATGGCAGCCACAAAATGTCTATCACGGGAGGCGGAGCCAGTCACTGAATGGCTGTTGCAGCTTCTGTCGTACAGTGAAGATCCTTGTGCTGTGGTGGCAATTGCTGCCAAACAACATTTTAAAAAATCTGCTCATCCAATCAAATCTCCAGTGGCCAATCTGAAGCCTTGCTGGGCAAACCCCCCTTCTTGATCTCACTCACTTCCTAAAAACACTTGGTGGGCGCCATGAAAGGTTTCAGAAGGTGCCCACGGGCAGCACGTTGGAGACTGCTGCAAACCCTTCACTGACTATCTTATACATGATCCATAGCCACAAAGAGCCTGTGTAGAATGTGTGCCATAGGTCTGTGGCACATTAACGTTATGTGATAATGCTGAACCAACATTTGAGTGTCTGCTTCAGTGCAGCTTAACAAGGAGATGAGGAGGAAAAGGCAACTGGCCAAGTACCGTAGACGCCAATGAAAATTTTATCATGAGCCAGATATGCTTTCATATGCATCCCGGTTCATTGCGTTACTACAGAGAGCTCTGGAGCACCAGGCTGTGGCTGGCACATATGCATAATTTATCTTTGCCTCCAGTTAGTAAGTATAGCAGTAAGCAATGCTGTAGTGTAGTTAACTAAGTCCCGTGCTAATGGGGCATGCAAATTCCATACTTATTGGCTTCTTTGGTCATTTGGCAACTGTATCCCGTTGTGTTAATGGCAGCTTCAATCACAGACTGGTAACCACTTTCTCTGCTTTGGCATATAGTTGGGGCATTTGGCATCTCTTTCACCTCTTTCACTTCAACGTCTTTTATTCATTTGTGACACTCGAAATCAAAGAAGATGCACTGAAGTGTGATTTGTACTTTGTAATAGGGTTGCCAGTTCCGCTGACCCCACCCCCCACTGCAGGACATCTGGGGCCCAGCTACTACCTTGGGTTTTTCCTTTTCCCATGCGTGTGCACGACACTCATGCACCCAGCTTGCACAATGACATCACTTCTGGGAAGTGACATCATCAGTGCTGGTCACAGGCTGTCCTGGGAGCGCTCCTATGCTTCCCAGGGGGCAGAATTGGATCCAATTTGGCCTGATTTGGGCCTGAAGCGGGCCAAATCAGACCACTGTGGAGCGTGGCAGTGCTCTTGCACTATGCAGTGGCACAATTCAGACCAAATCCGGCATGATTCGTGATGAATCAGGTCCGAATCACCCCGGATCCAACTGCTGCAGAGCATGGCAGCATTCCCATGCCACACAGCAGCCTGATTCGGGCCCAAATCGGGCCACTGCAGAGCACATGAGCACTCCCTCACCCTGTAGCGGCCAAATTGGGCCTGAATTGGGCCCAAATCTGGCTGAATTGGGCCTGATTCAGACCAAATTCAGCCCAAATTGGGCTGCTGCGGTACGCAGGAGCATGTCACCTGACAGCCCACCCAGGAGATACATTCCCCCTCTGCTGGCCAGGTAAGGGGGTGTAGGGTGGTAGCGGGGAATCTCCCGCCCCTGGCAGGGACCGGCATCCCTACTATGTAACAACATTCTTCCCTGTGTAGTAAATACCCAGTTTTAATTTTATATGGAAAAGGTTTATTGGAAATTTATAGGGAAAACGTTTATAGGAAAAAAACAATTTCAGATTGTTTCAAAATCTGCATACCACTAGCAACTTGTTATTGAAGTAGAACCTTTGGGTCTAATATGCTATGCTAAAAAAATCTATGTTTGCATTCCTTCCTTCTTTTTTGAGAATAAGTGGGCTTGTGTGTATTTTCCAAGACCATCCTGAGTATACTGTCTCAAAATTTTGTCTAGAGAAGTAATGATCAAGCTGACACTGCACAGCAGGGGGGCAGAATTAGTACAGCTTTGTGCTATTAGCAGATTTCCTCTTTCAGGGTTTTAAAAAGATATTGCACAATTTATCTTCTTTTCAGCTAACCTAGGTGTGGAAGATCAAGGCTGTCCTCTTTAAAAAAATAAAAACAATACAGGTACTCTTGTGGTGCTAATATGCCTTTTCTCATGGGGCAAATAGCACAGCGAGCGGACAGGGTAATAGGTAATAATTTGCATTGGTATGGCGCTGCCTAGTCTTCAAAGGAGATTCGAAATTGCTTATTTATTTTTATTATTTGTAGTCTGCCTTGTGGGATCTGAGACGGATTACACAGTTGCAAGTGAAAATACAGTATAATCAACAGTCAGGGCATTCATTGAGCAAAGTACAATAATGTACAGCAGCTCAGACATTCAGTGAAAAAGATACAATAGGATATGGAAGCAGGAAAATGTGGGAGAAAAAAAAATCTGCTTTGCTAATCAGACTCTTGTCATCTTAGCAAGAATCCTGTATGGTAGGTGAGTATTATCAGTAAGGTTGCCAACTCTGAGTTGAGAAATTCCTGGAGATTTGGGAGTGGAGCCTGCAGAAGAGCGGGGTTTGGGGAGGGACCTCAGCAGGGTAGAATGTCCACCCTCCAAAGCAGCCATTTTCTTCTGGGGAACTGATCACTGCAGTCTGGAGATCAGTTGTGATTTCAGGAGATCTCCAGGCCCCCATCCTGGAGGCTGGCAACAATAAATAAATTGTATGTTGGCCCCAGAAACCTAATTAAAGTATTCCATGTTTGAGCCATTAGCAGAGTATATTGTTTAACAGTGAAAGCATGGCCATAGGTGGTTGTGAGCTGGTCGTTCTGACTGGTGTGTATGCAGGAGAGAAAATAACAAAGCATACACTTGGTTGTTGTGGGTTTTCCGGGCTGTATTGCCGTGGTCTTGGCATTGTAGTTCCTGACGTTTCGCCAGCAGCTGTGGCTGGCATCTTCAGAGGTGTAGCACCAAAAGACAGAGATCTCTCCGTGTCACAGTGTGCAAAAGATGTTGGCAGGCCATTTGTATCTACTCAGGAGGGGTGGGGTTGAGCTGAGTCCTCCTGTAAGAGTTTCCCAGGGTGTGGAATGCTAATGGCGGGAGGCTTCACTGTATCCTGAGGAGGTTCTTTTGCATATGGATTGGGGCTTGATGTGCTAATCTTCTCTGCAGGGCTATTGTCGGGATAGAATGTTTTGTTAGCCTGGTGTTTTTCAGCACTGGAAACCATGCTCTGTTCATTCTTAAGGTTTCTTCTTTCCTGTTGAAGTGCAGTCTGACAACTACTTTGTCAGACTGCACAGGGAAGCCATTGAAATTCACAAGCATAAGCAAAACTTCAAAAAAAAAACCTGTTGGTCGTGAAACTTGAGTATAAATTCCATGTGGTGCAGGGACGCATACCTAAATCGAGTCAAGTGTGATTGCATTGATTGAACTTCTCTTTCGAAGAAGCATCAGTGAAAGGGCCGTTAAGGTGAGACCTGGGTTTCAGCGGGGGGGGGGGGGGGGCGGCGGCTGCATTTGTAGGATGGAAGAGACATAGTCTGTGCAAATGTTGCTTCTTTTTCTCCTGCATTTAAAACCTCTGTGGCTTTGCATTTTTCATGAAAAGGAATCCATCCTTCAAGCTAGCCTTCTGGGTAGCCCCACAGGCTGTTACAGTTACTTAAAGAGTTCATACGCACAGCATCGGTTTTTAAGCAAAAAGGAGAAAGTCTGTTTTGTAAACGGCGAGTCTAGTCTAGGGGCTGCTGTAGTGGTGGGGACAGCTGGATTTGAATCCGTCAGGGGAGGGCTCTGCCCTGCGGGTCCCACCAGAAAGCCTGACTTGTCTGCAGTTCCCACCTCTGAACCTTTGACCCATGACTGGGTCAAAGAGTGACAAACACATGAAGAGAAAAGCTTCCTCCAAATCTCTATTTGTTCAGGGTTCCCAGTGCTTGGTGTTCTTAAACTGGATCAATGGTACCTATGCTCACATCGTTCACGTACCAGAGGTCTGTCACCCAGGAGTGTTTGCACTGATGCTACTCATCAGGGCATTTTTTCTGGGAAAAGAGGTGGTGGAACTCAGTGGGTTGCCCTCAGAGAAAATGTCACATGGCCGGTGGCCCCGCCCCCTGATCTCCAGACAGGGGAGTTGAGATTGCCCTCCGCACAGCGCGGAGGGCAATCTAAACTCCCCTCTGTCTGGAGATCAGGGGGCGGAGCCACCGGCCATGTGACCATTTTCAAGAGGTTCCGGAACTCCGTCCCACCGCGTTCCTGCTGAAAAAAAGCCCTGCTACTCATGTAGGAACCAGCATTCCCGTTTAAACAAAATGCAGCATGTAATGTATCCCACGTGGGTACCTTGAGTCGTTTGGGTGCTGTTATTTTTTAAAAACATGGCTGGTATCCCAATTGATCTGGGACCCAGGGATGTAATGATTAAGTAACTGGTGTCTGACCCCTCAGGGATCCTGAGTCAAACGTCATATTCCCTGAAAAAATTGTCCATTTTTTGTTTGTCTCGTTGTATGTGTGTTATGTGCCGTCAAGTTGCCTCTGACCTATGGTGACCCTATGAACGAAAGACCTCCAGAACATCCTATCATTAACAGATTTTCTCAGATTCTGCAAACTGGAGGACGTGGCTTCTTCTAATGAGTCAAGCCACCTCGTTTTAGGTCTTCCTCTTTTCCTACTGCCTTCCACTTTTCCCAGCATTATTGGCTTTTCCAAAGAATCTTGTCTTCTCTTGATGTGACCAAAGTACGATAGCCTTAGTTTTGTCATTTTAGCTTCTAGGGAGAATTCAGGCTTGATGTGATCTAGTACCCCCTTATTTGTCTTTTTGGCCATCCATAGTACCTGGAAAACTCTCCTCCAGCACCACATTTCAAATGAATCAAGAGTCTTGAAGTATGAGGCAGAAATTAAACTCCAAATGTGTTTGTGTTTGAGAAGAGACTGTTGTTTTCAGTACTAAACAGGGTAGAGGAGTTCATTCATTCATCATCAGTCTTTAGATCTGGCCAGATGCCAGGATAACACCATCATCCCTCCATGCATCTGACAAAGAGAACTGTGATTCTCGAAAGCTTATGCCACAGTAAACTTGGTTAGTCTTAAAGGTGCTACTGGACTCTTTTCAATTTTGCTACTACAGACTAACACGGCTAACTCCTCTGGATCTACGTTCATCCTCAAGATGAGTGGACTCTGAACCACAACCGCAAGTTCTTAGGGAATGAGCTTCTTTCACCCTTTTTGATCTTGTCCATGGAGGGGAGGATTTCATAAATCGTATTTCAGGACTCTGACCATTTTTTCTTCATGCTTACTCTGCCTTGTACAACATACTTCCTCCGTCTTCCAGACCACCACCAGTTTGTGTACTGGTTTATTCACAGAACCTCTCCACAGCTCAGTGTCTCAAGCCATTCACCACCACCACCCCTTTCAGATTACCGTGTATTATGGCACGTATATGTAGGCCTTCATTGTATCTTCCACACTCCCACAGTTGCTGCCTGACATCTCAAACACGCCAGTGTTTTCCACATGACCTGTCCTGTACAATCGAGCTTTTAAAAGAGACTTCAGGGTGATGTGAAAAGGGTTGTTTCTTGTGGTATATATGCTGGTTTCTTTGTCCCGCTGTTTTGTTTGGCCAAGAAGGCTTTTGATTGTTCATAGTGCTTCCAAAGAACTGCAAAGCCTGTTTGATAGGCGGCCATAATGGACCGAAAGGTTGTGTCTATCTGGGCAGCAAAAGCTCGATCATGCTACCAGCAGCTCTCTCAAAAACCATCAGGCCTCCTGAACCTTAATGGATTTTTGTTGTGTAGTGGTTATGAATGGCAGGACTCTAATCTGGAGAGCTGGGTTTGATTCCCCACTCTTCCGCTTGAAGCCAGCTGGGTGACCTTGGGTCAGTCACAGCCCTTCCAGAGCTCTCTCAGTCATGTCCACTTCACAGGATGATTGTCACAAGGATAATAATAACGCACTTTGTAAACCTCTGCGTGGGCATTAAGTTGTCCTGAAGGGTGGCATATAAGTCGAATGTTGTTGTTGTTCACTGACACCAAAGCACTTTTGAGCCCCTGTGGTATTTTGTGCGCCTGTTTTAAGGGCCATGAATGTAGAGAATTTGAAAGAGGTATAAGATGCATACTGTGGACATTATAGGGTGCTGAAAACCAAGCTAATTTCAAGCCTGACTTGGAGAATATCCTTAGACACGCTGAAGTGGCCCCAGTTTGCATCTGTGATACGCTGTTGTCTGTTTTGCCCTGCTCAGCAAAAGGAACTGGTCATATCTAAAGATTGTAGCAGCTCATAGAAGTGAAAGAGATGCGTTTGTACTTGGTGCAGATCCATTTTGGGTTCACCCTGCTTCCAGATAGGGTGAGGATATATTGGTTTGTTGGTGAGTGCATGCTGAAATTTATTTATTAAATATTTGTGAACCCGCTTTGGTTGGAGTCCCATAGATTGCACAGATGGTTGATCCAAAGGCACAGAAGTGCAAATAACTAATTAAGAGCCAATCTACAAGTGACGCCTGACACAGGTTGGACACTTGTCAGCTTCCATCAAGTTTTGATGGGAAATGTAGGCGTCCTGGTCTTGCAGCTTGGCTCTCCGACTGCTGCCCAATGGACTTTTCAACTGTCACTTGTCAAATGTAGGCAGCTTGGCGGAATGTCAGACAAGTGACAGTTGAAAAGTCCATTGGACAGCAGTCGGAGAGCCAAGCTGCAAGACCAGGATGCCTACATTTCCCATCCAAACTTTACAGAAGCTGACAAGTGTCCAACCTGTGTCAGGCGTCACTTGTAGTTTGGCTCTAAGAGAACTGACTTCAAGTAAAAGTAAAATGGGAAAGGCTTGTTTTTCTAGCACTAATGGTTTGGCGTATCTGTAAGTGCTTTTAGATTATTGGAGCACTTTGTGTACAATAACAATTGTTACAACAATCCTGTAATGTAAGCTAGTATTATTATCCCAGAATGAGGAGCCAAGCCTGCAACAATAGTGGCTTGCCTAAGGTGGGGTTTGAACTGGAAACTTTCCATCACAGTCGTAAACTTCTCACTGCACCAGCTCATGTTAAAACACAGGAAAATTGCTAAGCTTGAATATTCTTACAAAGCACGATTCAGTCTGGAATCTGAGCATCACATCAGCATAAAATGGAATCTTTGGTCCCACTTCTAGAGAAACAACTTGTCTTTTATGTTCTAGTGTTTGGTTTTATGTTGACAAGGGAACAGTTAAATTTCCACTCTTTAGATCCCACAGAACATAACTTCACAGATCCAATTAAAAAAAACCTCAATCCAAGCTACTATTTTTGATAGGCTGATTTGAAGTCAGGTGTATTCTGTTATCTTGCAAAGAAAAAATGTCCTTGATCAGCCACAAAAAAAGTGGATTGGATTTCCTTCAGAGGAGAAACACTCTTGCGAGCTGTGAAAGTTAAACAGTATTATTGTGAACCTTCAGTCCACGTAGTCTGTGTGCTAAGCTGCTACGTTTGGTAACAGAGGAGCTCTTAATCTGATAAAATCAAAGAAATTGGGGAACATTTTTCAACCAACCAAGTCTGTATTAAATATAACAAGGTTGTAGAGCATGGAAGATTACAAATGTAACCCCTTAAAATGGCAATGAAAAGATATTTTAAGCTCTCTATCTTTATGGTTCAGTAAAAGCATTTTGCCTCGCTGAGCTTTTTTTTATCTTCTCCGAAGCTTTATTAATTGAATGAAAGAGGCTCATATTTCTTCCTGCTCCTTTCTAGCAAGAAGCAAACAAACAAAACCCACAGACATTATTATTCATCTATAAATGGATAGGTCGTTCAGAATATATCTGGTACACCATTTGTCTTTCTGAAAGAAAAGGAGGAATTATTCAAAATGCTGTCAGATTCGATGCTGTGATTTTTGGTTTGACTGAGATGAAACTGGGTAGGGCAGAGCCATTCCAGAGGGCTGGGGTGGTAGCCATTGGTGTTTTGATAACTGGATTTGTGGCAGTAAGGGAGAATGTGTGGAGTCATGTTGAGGGTGCAAGAGGTCTTTTGGTGGGGTGGAACCAGAGAAGTTGGGTAACTTTAACGTACTGCGGATGTTCTCCAGTCAATGAATCCCAGAGGCCAGTGCTAGAGCTAGAATCAAATATTAGTCTTCTCTTTAGGGCGCCACAGGCCTCCTCTTTTAACTTTGTTGATGATCCAAAAAAAGACCTGGTAGACCAGTTCTGTGTGGGCATTCCTTGATATAATGTTGTTGCTTTGCAGATTTGAAACCTTCGAAGTCAATAGCTTTGAACAGTTCTGCATCAACTACGCCAACGAGAAACTTCAACAGCAGTTCAACTTGGTAAAACGGGCTTGGAAATTTTTCCTGGGGGAGGGGAGGGAGGGTTGGCTTTTCCATGAAGCATGGAAAGAGGCCCCTTAAATACATTGTGAAAGGTGTTAATTGTTTTTTTTTATGGCATACTTTACTTGCAGCAGAGAACTGAAAGGCATGTTATTTCATAGATGACAAAATATGTGTTAGCAGGGGTTTTTTTCAGCTGGAATGCGGTGGAACGGAGTTTCGGCACCTCTTGAAAATGGTCACATGGCCAGTGGCCCCGCCCCCTGATCTCCAGATCAGGGGGCAGGGCCACCGGCCATGTGAACATTTTCGCCGAGGGCAATTTAAACTTTAAAAAACTCCCCCCTTGTTCCAGTTGACCCAAAGTGACGTCATTGTGCAGTCCTGATTTCCACCACCTCTTTTCCCAGAAAAAAAGCCCTGTGTGTTAGTATGTTAAAAGGGCACAGAAACGCTCATAGAAATATTTATAGCAGAGCTGCAGTCCTACGTATATTAAAGGTAAAGAGTGTGCACCATTGTATTCAGTGGAGGTTTCTTTCAAAAAGAGTGTGTAGGACTGAAGCCTGAGAGCTACACTAAGCATTACTACTGCCACTAGTTCTCCAGCCGTACAGCAGTCGCAAGTCCCTGTGGTAACTTGTGTGTTAGAAGCACAAACAGGCCTGACTCTAATTGGGACACTGGCAGAGGGGGAGTAGAGGCTCCTGCCTCCGTACTCCCCCGTTGTGTTTTCATCATCTGAAACAAGCCGAGGGCAGAGGGGTCAGGCATAGTTCATACCATTGGGAAGCAGTACTGTTGCCACAGGGACTTGAAGCTATCTGTGAAACGTCTTAACCGCTTGTGGAAACCTCTGTAGCCATCTGTTCACTGCATCACACACAGCACTTAGAGCCAAGCTACAAGTGACACCTGACACAGGTTGGACACTTGTCAGCTTCCCTCAAGTTTTGATGGGAAATGTAGGTGTCCTGGTTTTACAGCTTGGCTCTGCATTACAGCTGCAAGACCTACATTTCCCATCAAAACTTGAGGGAAGCTGACAAGTGTCCAACCTGTGTCAGGCGTCACTTGTAGCTTGCCTCTTAGTGTTTCTAACCTGCGGATATCTTTCTGGTCCTACTGTGGTCTGTCAGGTATCCAGCAATGGAATCCGAAAAAGCCAGTATGCTCCTGGTTCTGCCACATTCCTCTCATGAACCACTTTGTACTGCCCTGGCCACAGATACACGAAGTTTAACTTTGCTCTTAAGCCCTGTCCTGGGGGCCAGTAGTTTGTTTGTAATCGAAAGAAAATCCAGTAGGCTCTTCTGTACTTATTGAGTCTATAATAAGAAAACAAGAAAGGACAACGGGAATAAAACACAAATTTAATCTAGAGCAGCTGGGCCAGTGGAGGCTACGCCTTGTTGGTCTACTAGGCCTCTGAGAAGGTTTTTGGTTTATCATTAAATTACCAGTTCCTAAACACAGACAGATCTTTACTATCTCTTTCTCTTGCAGCATGTGTTTAAATTGGAGCAAGAGGAATACATGAAAGAGCAAATCCCTTGGACCCTCATTGACTTTTATGACAACCAGCCGTGCATAGACCTCATAGAAGCTAAGCTGGGTATCTTTGACTTGCTGGACGAAGAATGTAAGGTAAGTGATCCGGACATTCCCGTTTCGCTCTTTAGATTATGCTGCACGGGTGAAACTCACAGAGTGTGGTCAGGGATGGGAGGTAAGACCATGAAGTGATAAGACTTAAAGTTTAAAAATCACTGTTTCGTACTGCTCTGCGTAACTGAGCAGAATAGCGGCAAAGCACTTTTAAAAATCTCCCCTGTGCAACAACTTGTCTTACAGTTGAATTAATTCCTATACTGCTTCCTAACCATAAAGGTTCCCTTGGTGGCAAATGGAAAAACCTTAAAACAATTGCAAATCAATGAAAGACCCATAAGATAATAAAAATAAGAACAGGTACAAACCTTTAAAAACAATTCAGCTCGATAATTTAAAAAATCATTTTAGCATCAATGAAGCCAGCAGTTGAAACAGTAAAACTATGACATCCATTCAGTAGTAGTAACATCAGCACTGAAACAAGGAACAAAACCAGTTACGCATAAAATACAACTGTTTAAAACCTGGGGAGAATAAAAAAACATTATAACCTGCCACATAAAACTGGTAAAAATGGAACTAGGCAAATTATTCCGACGCGAGGAGGGAATCTCAACACTTTGTCGTCAAGTGTCAACGCACACGCACAGGTTACAAACTTAAATGGTTTTATTTAACTTCTTCATACACGTAAGGAATCTCTACTCACAATTCTTTTAAATAACGAAAGGAGAGAGTGCATCTTTCATGCATAAAGGCACTTGATGGAGCTTTGTAGACGCAATGAATGTGGTGAGAAAAGAGAGATGACTTGCTCCACTCCCTGCTGAGGTGTGAATGAACAAAAGGGGTAATGGCCTTAACAAGTTTTGGCGGGCTTTGAATGCCCCAGGAACTGAACCTGTGGGGTAAGGCACTACAACTCCCATGATGCACTTCTCTTAAAACTATAGGCACACATTCTAGTCTGGTACATATTGATTAATATAGTCAGCTTGCTGCTGGAACAGTACACAAATAGTCGCACAGAGGGCATGTTGCAGACAAGGAGTTTTCTCAACGAGGCCCTGTCCTTTGGGCACTCACCCCACTTCCGTAGAAGGGGGCTTACCAAACACAGCCTCAGATGCTGGCCTTTGTTTATCTATTAAAAATATTTATAAACCGCTGTTCTGAGAGGAGGCTCAAAGTAGTATACAAAATGCAATATAAAATGAGAGAATGCCAGAAAATCGCATATAGTAAATAACCTCAACAGCTTGATCGAAGCCTTCACAGATCCTCAAACTTTCTTTAAAGAAAGCCGTTTAACTGTACTTCCTGTATCAGTCTGTTTCTCCAGTGGTGGGTCCCATCTCCAGAGTGTTGAAATGAGTGTAGAAAATGTTCTGGAATGGGCTAACACCCCCATGAATTGAAAGGACTGCTAAGAGAAACAGCTGAGAAGAATGTATGGTATGCTTGGATGAATGTTAGCATGCTTGGGCAGATCTTAATGGTTTTTATAAAGGGATTAGACCTACAATATAATTAAACGCTCTAGAGGACTCTTTTATAAGGGAATAAGATCAGGGGTCATTTTGTAGAAAAAGAGCTGGAGGAACTCATTAGCATAACTTATTGGCATATGCCACGCCCCTTGCCATCACTGGAAGTGTGTCATTAGCATAGCTGATTTGCATATGCCACACCCCCTGACATCACCTATCCTGGTTGTTTTGGACCCAATCCTGGCCATTCAGGGCCGAAATTAAGCCCAAAATGGCAAAAAGGGGCTGAAATGGCCGAAAAGGGGCCCAAAATGGTCAGGATCGGGCCGCTGCTGAGTGGGAGAGTGATCCACCACCTATCAGAGGCCCGATCCGGGCAGATTTGGCCCCAATCCAGACTGAAACTGGCCCAAAATGGCCAAGAGTCAGGTGGGCGGGGCCACCTGACATGTGACCTCTTTGGGGAACTGCCAGAACGGCGTTCCTGCACGTTCCCCCTCGAAATGAGCCCTGAATAAAATTATCATCTGTTGCCGTGTTTATTGTATGCATCCCCTTCCTTTTACTTCCTTGTCTTCTGCTTTTGTAACCCACTTTCTGCAGCATGCCATTTAACCATTTTTATTGCCTTTAACAGGGTTTTTTTGTTGTTCGTTTACATTGTTTTTTCAGTTCTGTAATCAGAATCTTCCTCTGTTGTTTATTGGTGGTCTTTGCTGTCTTTTTGGATGTATTTTTTTAAGTCTTTTGTAATCCATCTTGAGTTCAGCAGGAAAGGTGGACTATAAACTAAGTAAACAAGTAAATAAACAGGAGAAGGTGGTCCGTAGGGAACTCAGCTCCCAGTCCATTTTGCGTTTTTGCTACACGTTGCTTCTGCTTTTATTCTTGAAGTTGTTGCCCTCTGGCAGACAGAGGCCCGTTTTCACACATCTTACCGGCCGTGGAACATCGTGCAAAGCTCCTGGAACAACAGCATCTTCCTGGCACGATTTCCGGTTCTCGTGTGAAATCGCACCAGGAAGACCCTGTCGTTCTGGGAGCTTTGCACTATATCCTGCGGCCGGTAAGATGTGTGAAAACAACCAGGATAAATGGGGCACCGTTTTACCTCTGGTTTGGTCAAGTTTTCTTGCCTCCCAGGAGGCATGAGATCTCACAGGCAGTTGAGAATCTGTTATGGGGTGAGGAGGGAGAGGAAGGAAAGTATAATGGGTAGATTGGTGTGCTCAAATCACTAACAACGGATTTGATTGGGGATCCCTAATGTAGTGACCAGTGGCACCCTTGAGCCTGCCGACACCTTTCCTGGTGCCTGCGAAGTGGTTGGCTCCAGGTGGGGGCTTTTTCCAAGCATGGCTTCTGATTGGCCAGTGCAGATTTGATCGGCTGTGCAGATCTTTGAAAACATTGCTTTGGCAAAAGCCGCTCCCACAGCACAACGATCACTGTGTGACTGAAGGTAAGCTGCAGCAGCCGTTTTGTGGCTGCAGCCACTGCACGGTGTCAGAATTCCAAATGTGCCCGCAGGCCGCAAAGATTGGGAACCCCTGGATTAGATCCTGCAGAAAATCTCTGCTGATGGGAGAAATTCCCAACAGTTCACTTGGCCTTTTTTCGGCTTTCCTCGAATGTTTCCTGCAATGCTGCTCCGGGACCCCCAGAAGCATTATGGGGGGAGTGGGAGGTTTACAGTCGCAAACACACACCATGTAGTTAGTGGACATTTCTGCTGAATCCAACGCAGTTCACAAACATCCTGGAGAAGCTATTTGGGCCAAGGCAGGGAAAATTCCCCATTCATCTATTCCCCTCGTCTGTTGCCCATCCTGTGATTCTTTATGAGCCTCTAAATACAATAATACACATATGTTATGTCAAAGCTACATTGCCTACTCCTTTCGAAAGAGACAGAGCTGAAATGCTCAATGGCTTTGGAATATGGTTTTAGAAGACGTGCAGGATTCCCTTTTTTCATTTCCACAACTAGCAACATGAAAAATAAAATTCAGTTCAGCTGCTTTCTTGGAAGGAGAGGTTACGGGGTTCCATTTGGGAGAATCTGGTAATATTGGTATCTCCTCTTAATTTAAGACTGTGGGGAGGGTGGGGTAGAAGAGCTGGCGCAACTCCACAGTGCCCTGAATTGCTGAAAACAAAGTTGGGTAATTCTACTCTGACTCAGGAAATTTTAAAAAAAATTTTTAGTATTGTTTTAGCCTTAGTATAAATTCCCTACTATATGAAAAATCAAAGTCCTATTTCCCACCTTGTTGTTCCAAGCAGAAATACCACTTTTTGTGATTTAAGGATAAAATACCTGCAACAAGCAAGCGTTGACTCCAGTCCTGCCCTTTTGATATTAAAGGGAATGCAGCTGTCCTCTGCTGATAAAACGTGGGGTGTCTTGTTGATGGAGGTATTGGCAATGGATCCTGGAAAAGAACAGGCTTCATTTGAGCAAAGGTTGTTGAACCGTATTGTTAAGCATTGTAATATATTCGTTTAAAAGACTTGGGTCTGATCTTTGCATTGTAAGGATACCTGAGTGACTGAGTAACCCCAGGTAAACCTGTCTTAGTGACATACGAGAAACTGCATGGAAAAGCCTTTTGAATCTGCTTTATTTTGAATAATTAAATGGGGGGAAAGCCGCTTTTAACTGTCGTGCTGTGGGTGATTATGAAATTAAGAAAGTTTTCATAGGGAGATGCTGTCAAGTAACTGCTGAAAGATGTATTTTCACGATATGCACATCTTTTTAAGGTAATTAATATATATTTTTAGTTCAACTTGGAAAAAGTTATTGCTTTTTTTCCCCCTGCAAAGGCTGAGTTAGCTTATATGGGTAGATTTTTTAAAAGTTCAACTTGAATAAATTTCTGCATAAATATTTATTTTCTGTTTTCTTATGCAAAGGTGACCTTGCTGTGTAAAAAAAACCACCATAAAACATAGTGAGATAAAATGTTTTTAAAAGATAAAACTAAAAAGGGCCCAAGATTTATCGGCAACCAATAAAACCGTCCCAGGATTCCATCAGAGATATTCATGTATTTCCATTTTGATGGGGAGCCACACCGGACCGGTAGGCAGCATATTTTGCGGAGGTCCCAGGTTTCCTTTCCTGCATGGTGATTGGGAACCCCATCCAGCTGAGACTGTATGGAAGCCCTATTCGGTTATGGCTCTGGCTGTGGACAGCCTTCACACAATGGAGGAGGGGGACCAGTTGCCACCAGCACCTGCCTATGAGCGTACCTGATGTTGGTGCATTTTGTCATCAGCGCTGGAACATGACTCTGCATGTACAGGCCTAACTTGTGCAATCTTTTCTCATCAAAACTGGCCAGGGTGAAGGAAGGTAGACATCAGTATTCCAACATACAGGCATCCAACCAATCTGTAAATGAAGAAGATAAGCACAGCCCCTCCCCCCCCTCTGTTTGTAGGCTCTGCTCAAATAAGGACCACCTTCTCCCAAATGATCTCCCCATCCACTCCAGTCATCATTGGAGGCCCTGCTTCGGGTTCCCTCCCCATCTGAGACTAGATGGGTGGCAGCCCGAGAAAGGGCCTTCTTGGTTGTGGCACCAAAATTTTGGAACTCCCTCCCCAGGGAGATTTGTCTGTCTCCCTCTGTCATTGTTTAGGGAGCTTTGTTTTGTCTCCATCATGGTCTTCCATCTTCGGTTGAAGACTTTTGTTTGTTTGTTTGGCTTACCCTCAGTAAACTCTTATTGGCCTTCCTCCTTGGTTGTGTGCGTCTGTGTTTGTATGTCTATATGTTTTGTTAAATGTTTGTGAAATATTTATATATACATTTTAAATGGTGTTTTAAGCATTTTTAATACTTTGATGTCCGCTTCCTGGGGGGCTCTATTTGGATTGTTTTAATAAATATACCTGCAAAGGGCTGAAAGTCGCTTCCAGTTAGTGGCAACCAGTCTGGGCTATGTGGATTGTTGTGAATCAGAGTGGGTACATCTTGTACCTACTCTGATGAGAATGTCCAAGTACAATCTTCATATGAACTGTGCAAGTTGAAAAGGGTGTACTTGTATACAAACAGCTGTTTTCCTCCTTTGAAATCCATGGAAGCAGGGATCAGTGGGAAAGGGTTGATTCATGTATGTATTCATCACAACTGCTGGGATATGCGTTGGACCTGGGTGCATTGGAGAGAAGAGATTGTTAGATCCAAGTTTCACTCTTTGCTGCATAACAAACCAGCACTGCAAATCCTCACCCAGAACCGCTTTCACCGCTTCAATTTTAGTCAGTCTGGCAAGGATTTCTCCTACTTCCATGAATCTGTGAGCAGAACCACAAGTGACAAAAGGCACAGGTTGGACACTTGTCTGCTTCCCTCAAGTTTTGATGGGAAACGTAGGCAGCTTGGCGGAATGTTGGACAAGTGACAGTTGAAAAGTCCATTGGACGGCAGTTGGAGAGCCAAGGTGCAAGACTAGGATGCCTACATTTCCCATCAAAACTCGAGGAAAGCTGACAAGGGTCCAACCTGTGCCTTTTGTCACTTGTGGTTCCGCTCTGTGTCTGTCTGTTAGATTTGAGTCCAGTACCACCTTAGAGGCCAACAAGATTTTCAGGGTGTAATCTTTCAAGAGTCAGAGCTCCCTTACGCTCTGAAAATCTTGTAGGTCTCTAAGATGCCGCTGGACTCAAATCCTGCTGTTCTACTGCAGACCAACACAGCTATCCACCTAAACCTGTCTGTCTGTTATAACCGCTTCTCCTTCCTCTTCCCCCTTTTTAAAAGGTCCCAAAGGGAACAGATGAGAACTGGGCACAGAAACTGTACGATCGACATGGCGGCAGCCAGCACTTCCAGAAGCCCCGCATGTCAAACACCTCCTTCATTGTTGTGCATTTTGCAGATAAGGTAAATGGGAGAGGGTGCCAAGTAACCAGCAAGACGTGCCATTTGATTAATGATTCCTCCAACCTGGCTCTGTGTGAATGTGCGTCATTGAGTACTCATCAGGCGTTGAGTATTTAACCAACGTTCTTTATAAGAAAGCCCAAGATAATTTAAAACTTGATGTAGAAAACTCCTGTAAAAGTCCGTTTCAGGAGGGATGGCGAGGCGGGAGGTCGTCTCCATTCCATTTTTCTCCCATCCCGTTGTGGTGACAGCCAGTGTCTTCTCCTGGGACCAGGAAAGAGGGTTGTTGTTGTTGTTGTTGTTGTTGTTGTTGTTTTTCTGGCCCTTCTGCTGTGCTTTCCGCTGCATTCTGATGTGCAGAAATTAAAGCAGGTGACGCCTTTATTTGAAGTGACACAGGGAAAATCCATCAGTGGACAGACCGCTGTCAGGCACAGGGCCAAAGGAAAGAAGTGTGGATTCTACACCTCTTTCAGGGCCAAACTAGATAATAATAACAACATCATAATAACATTCAATTTATATACCTCCCTTCAGAGCAACTTAACGCCCGCTCAGAGTGGTTTACAAAGTGTGTTGTTATTATTATTCACCTGTGAGGTGGGTGGGGCTGAGAGAGCTGCAGAGAGCTGCGACTGACCCAAGGTCATCCAGCTGGCTTCAAGCGGAGGAGTGGGGAATCAAACCTGGTTCTCCAGATTAGAGTCCTGCTGCTCTTAACCACTACACCAAACTGGCTCCCCTTGTGCTCTCTATGAGGACATCCCCCCCCCCATTTTAAAGTGTTTTTAAAAATGCCAAAATAGCTTGATTCTGATGAGGCCCACAGCACTTTCGTTCCCCTTGCCTGTGTCTTTTCAAGTACTGAAACAGCTGTGCCAAAAGGTGGGGCCATTTCTACACTGGATTAGGTATGAGGGAGAACAAGAGCGCCTCAGCTCAACACACTGCAGGCCCAATAAGGATCAGGCTCTCGTGGCATTTTCAAATCACTTTGAAACGACAGTGGCGTTCCCCTGGTGGCCATGAGGATGCCCTCACGTCTAGTTTGGCCCTCAGCCTAGAAGCTGACTCGGTGGCTTTGGGCAGGTGACTTTCCACCAAACCTGCTTTTGAGAGCCAAACTACAAGTGACGAATGACACAGGTTGGACACTTGTCAGCTTCCCTCAAGTTTTGATGGGAAATGTAGGCAGCTTGGCGGAATGTTGGACAAGCGACAGTTGAAAAGTCCACTGGACAGCAGCCGGAGAGCCAAGCTGTAAGACCAGGATGCCTACATTTCCCATCAAAACTTGAGGGAAGCTGACAAGTGTCCAACCTGTGTCAGGCGTCACTTGTAGCTTGGCTCTGAGGCCTCTCATGGTTACAAGTCCAGCCAGCCAAGAACCAGCACCGCAGTTAGAAGAATGGAACTGCAGCCATGGCCCAGCGCATTACCAAGCCATGCTCAATTAAATGGCTTGATGGATGAGCTCAGAAGCCCGAGTGCAGGCATGCAGGAGGGAAGGCCTGTGAAGCAAATCCAAGCCTGTATCTGTAACAGCACAATCATTTTGGGGGTGGCGTCAGGCAAGGATTATAACAGCACCTGCAGTTCCTTTCATTGGAATAAAAACTCTTCGTTGCAAATGAATATTGCTCTTTGAATCATTACTTATTTGTGCATTCTTAATTCTGCCTTTCTCCCACACCAGGGACTCCAAGGAGCATACGAAATATTTATTTGTTAAAAAAATTATAGCCCACCTTTCCACATGGCTTAAGGCAGCTTACAATAACTGTACAATTTAAGCAAACAGAAAAGACTTGACAATGCTTCTTATGTCCTGGGCTTGCTCATGGATTCACTGGCCTGGCTTGCTACAAAGCAAGAGACCTTGGGGTTTCACCCTTCAAATTATGCCTGGGGCTACACTGCATGCAAGCAGTTGGAATGAAGGAGGGGACAGAAGCCCATCAAAGATCCCATTCAGCTGGTAGAGATGTCCACAAACTTCATTCTGGTGTACTGGCTAAGAACGGCAGGACTGTAATGCGGAGAGCCGGGTTTGATTCCCCACTCCTCTGCTTGAAGCCAGCTGGGTGACCTCGGGTCAGTCACAGCTTCTCAAAGCTCTCTCAGCCCTACCCGCCTCACAGGGTGATTGTCATGCGGATAATAATAACGCATTTTGTAAACCGCTTTGAGTGGGTGTTAAGTTGTCCTAAAGGGCAGTACATGAATCAAATGTTATTGGTGGTGTTATTGTTGTTGTTGTTGTTGTTCTCTGCTGGCCAAGTGGTCTGTGTGGCTTTTTAAGTCTTACATTACGTGGCTGAGGCTCAAAACTGTGTAGGATGGCTGCAGATCAGTTTCTTTAAACCTGCCCCAGTCATGCATAACGTGTGCAGTGAGATGAGGACTTGGGCTTCAGGGGAAAGGGAGTTCGCATGTACTGCAGCTTAAAGGCTCTCCCAATGGATCGTCCTGATGAATCTCTTCCTGGGATCCTCTCAATGGATACCTTCCTAGGATACACCTGCCCGGGTGTATGTTTGTCAGCTGTGATTCCAGAAGAGAGCTGGGCTGGCGGAATACAATTCTGGGAGCCATTACAAGCAATGAACAACAACATGCTTGAAAGTTTTCCCTTTAAATATTGGACCCCCTCCCCGAGTTTTACATGACTGGAGCAAACCTGTTTGAAATGGCACGTAGCTTGATTCTGAGTCTTTGGGGCTATTTTAAGAAATCCCCTGGGAAGGAGTGGATATTAAAAATAATGTTTCATTCAAAATAAAAGCCCAAGATCCACAGTTCTGCTCTTGATAGATTTGTTTCAGCCCAGATCTACTTTTAGAGTTCATGAAACTCCTGCACATTGGACCGTGGGCCCAAATTATGATTTAGAGTGCTGCCCCAAACCAATATTTTAAAAACTTGCTTTAAAAAAAAAAAAGCAACTATACACACATGGGAAAGTAATTCTTAAAGGCGATTATAGGGTTGGCCTCTGTTACTGAAGAACTTCTGGACATATTTATTGGGATGATCCGTGCTCTGTGTCTTAACTTATGTTCCCCCCCCTTTCTTTACTCTCTTGTTGTGTGCCGTAGGTAGAGTACCAGTGCGATGGATTTCTGGAAAAAAACAGAGATACTGTGCATGAAGAACAGATCAATATCTTGAAAGCTAGCAAGGTAAAATCTGAGATGCTTGAAACGATAAAGATGGGCGTGTTGAGCTTTGCCACTGCATCTCCTCCTCCTCAACCATGTACTAAAGTGCAATCACAGAGCTTCCATTGTTAGTTCATTCAGAGCAGCACTAACTCCCTTTTGCTTACTGCAGCCTTTCAATATAATTTGTCAGAAGAATCTTCATTGGGGAATAGTGAGGTCTGGGAGAGGTCAGAAGGATCAGGCCTTATTGGAAGTAAAAACCACTTCTCCCCTTGAGGTTTCCAAAGGAAATTAATTTTCTGGCTCTTGCTTTTAATCTATTAAGGAAGGGTATCCCTTATTTCTTGCTGGCTTTCTTTGCATACAGCAGTCTGAGACTCGCTAGGTGTAGTCTTTCTGTTTCTGAAATAAGCAATAGAACAACTGGTGCTAAATTTGTACGTGAATAACGTATGCCTTTTGCATCCAGTGGTGCTGCTGACTGCTGTGTGGCCATTTATTACACCTTTTGCTGTCACCATCCGTGAACAAACTGGTTTGCAGGTTTTCATAATGATTTGCACTGGAGTTTGGCAAATTTATTCCACCTTCCCAAAGGGGGCGCCAAAGGCTGTTTGTGTAGAAGTGTATGTCCTTTTGCGGGGACCTTATTGGCTAGCACTTGTGCCCTCACAAGGACCAAGCAATACACTCATAGAAACATAGAGCTGGAAGGTTCCCCAAGGGTCATCTAGTCCAACCCCAGCACAATGCAGGAAATTCACAGCTCTCTCTCCCTGCACCTCTCCCAGTGACCCCTGATCTATGCCCGGAGGAAGGTAAAAAAACCTCCAGGATCCCTGGCCAGTATGGCCTGGAGGAAGATTCCTTCCTGACACCAAAATGGTGATCAGCATATAAGAAAGGGCCATGAGAGCCAAGCACCGGCTGATCCTTTCATGCCCTCGCTCTCCTGATCTGTGTATACTCTCCTCCCCCCCTTCTCAGATCTATAATTTTTTACTTATATTTCAGGTGGTACGCTAACTTTTTCAAATCAGTATAGTCTGCTGTATTAAATACACGATGCATTACAAGCAAATGTTTTCAAAAGCGATTAAAATCATGCCTCTGATTCATTTTTGAGCGGAGAGATCAGCGCTTCTCCACGAGTGCTTATGTAACGCTTCAAAGCAGTGCAAACCTGCCTGCGCCCCCAACAACATTGTCCGCCAACTTTTTTCTTCGATCACTGAAAAAGTGATTTAAACTTCGCTGTATTGGGGGCTTCGCTATCCGAATTGTTGTTTGCGTTTTGCTGAAGGGTGCAAGGGTAGCGTGGCTAAAGCTTTTCTCCTCCATTCGCTGTTTGGTATAGATTCAGAATCTGGGCTGGCGCCACCAAACCGGTGAAGGGGAATCTTTTTTTTTCTTGCTGCTCCACCGCAGCGCTTGCATGTATCCCTGGAGCCTCTCACTGCAGGGATTCGGTGCAACCATCCCACAGAGTGACCTCCCTTCCAATTGCGGAAGGCTTTTGTTGAACTCGCTTGTCATTACCAAAATAGAATCTTGCTCAGAAGGTATCACACTCTCACACATGCACTTTTGTGTTCCTTGTTCACCGCTGGGCTCTTTTTTTTATCTTTTTGCTGCTTCGCCACCTTCCCATCTGAATCCAAACAATGCGGTGAAATTAAGCTGCCATTTAAACGGTTGTTATCTGTTCCGTGCAGTCTGCTCTCTGTCCTGGTCTCTTTGGAAACTGTCTCTTGCCGTTGCGTTCTGCCTGCCTGCTCTGGATGATTTCGTAGGAGTTCTCTGGGGACTTTCACCCTTGAGTTTTCTCTCCGCAAAAACAGCTGAGAGAGATAAACAAGGACTTAACGAGGGGGGAAGAGGTGAAGAATGCCTCGGGGGGGGGGATCAGCGCTCGGGTAACACTCGGGCTATCCTCTTTAACAATCTGTTCAGAACTGGCAAAGGAGCACTGACTGTAACTCAGCCTGGCTGTTCAGTGGCAACGTTGTTGTAGAACTGCTGAGCTGTGCAGTTTTCCTTCTCTTCGCGGGCAGAGGAATGTTTGATGGTAATTATAGGCAAGAGGGGCTTAAGCACTGCTCAGAAACGAAATTAAAAAGCTTAACGTCGTCAAGAAGATCACCCAGTTTTACCCTGAACAGCTTTGCGACTAAAGCTTATTAGAAATGGCATGTAATTGATAGGAGCCTGACATGGACCCATGAAACGTTCCACCCCGACTTTCATGCTGTCAAAAGGCTGTGCTGCAGGAATCTCTGATGAAAAGGATTTCCGGCGATGCTTCTTAGAGATGTGCATTCTAGTTTTCCAGGGATCTGCTTTCAGTAATTCTGGAGTGAAGGTGAAAGCAGGCGACTGGGAAATATGCATGAGCACGTGGCAAGTCAAATGCAGGTAAACGTGGGTGTTGTTGCAGGGATCTACTGGCTAGCAACCATGCCGTCAGAAGAACCAAGTAGCGTATTGCCTTCCTTCATTCCTGTAACCGCAACAGCTCTGCTTTAAGTTTTTATAGTCCTCTTTCAAATAGGCGGACATAACCTATTTTAAATAGGGGGAAAATGACGACAAATGCATTGGTAACTGTGCAGTACCCACTGTGATTATGTGGGGATGCTGATAGCCTGTGGTTGTCTGAAACATGTAGCGACATCACCACTGCTAGAGGTATTTGGTAATCTTATTGATCATCCTGCCAGCTAGTTACGATCGCCACACAATATGTTTTTCAGCAACTCTTGTGTGGTTTTTGATCATTGTTTCTATCCTGAGTAGCACCGCAGAGAAGAAAAGGTATTCAGTGACCTGTTGAGCGAGCCAACTTTCCTTTACTCAGTCTCTGTTCCATATTCATGTTATCTGCTCATCTTTTTTTTCATTACTGTTCTAAATGTATTTCATTTTCCAGTCCCTGACCCTCTGATTCTGCCTCTGACTTTTTCATTTGAGTATGCTGGGAAACATCATACCTCTGAAATTCATCCCCCGGATATCGTCAGGCATGCCACGGAAGGCCCAGGAGTTCAGGGATAAGTGACCCGTCCCATCTTGAAGCTGAATTAAAAGTTGGAGAGCTGCTTTCCAGCATTATCTCAGCTATTCTTACTCTGAAAATTGCTCATAAAGTAGGGGCTTGACATTGGTCAAAGATTAATGGTGTCTTCACCTCCAAACAGTCATGCACACGTATAAGGGAAGCATCTTGAGGAGTTTGGGGTGAAGGGGAGTCTTTGCAGTTCACCTCTCCAATTTGTGTCTCGTCGTTCCAGTGTTATGGGATAACCATATGTCATTTCTCAGTTCACCAGATCGTGCCTTACATGACTTTTTCTTCCAAAAGGGACTATGAAAATGTCAGAAGGGGCTGTGGCTAACTTCATAGATTTTTGCATTTGCAATTAATAAAGTGCGAGTATGCACATTCCGGACTGGTGCAGTCACATCACTTAACCGAAGTTTAAGAAAACAAACAATGAATGTATCCTCTCTTCTCAGGAGCAAGGAATTCCCCAGTTTCTCACCCTTACTTTCACTGTGGCTAAGAATGTCATCGGCAACGGCATTATCCAGCCTTAAGGCTCACCAGGAACCAAAATGAGGGAACTCGATCAACAGCGGGAAGGGAAGGGACTGCGGGAGGGAGATCTTAGCCTGCTTCCAGTCTCTTTTCCTTGCTTAAAAGCATATCTGTATTGGCTCTCCATCATTCTTGAAATATTGGCATCATATCTTTGTGGCAGAGAGTCAGCATCAGTGCAAGGTGAGGTAGGGCATCTGCCAGGGCCCATCGCTTCTGTCGGAACCCACTAATACTGACTTCCCACTCATACATCTCCTCTGATGCCTCCACTCACGCCCTCGCACTGCCTGCTTGAGAGTGCTTTGTCACCTCTGCTGTCAGCTGCATGTGCTGCCTAGTGCTGCTGGAGAAGGGCATGTGGGTGGCACACAAAGGATCAGCATTCCTAGTGGCCATGGCAGTAGCACTCCTAGCTGCACCCACTACCCAGCACCATCAGGGAAAGGGCATGAAAGCAGTGCGGGCAGCTGTGATGGCAGGTAGTGGGAGAGCTTGCAAGTGGGTAAAGGAAGGCTGCACAGGCAGGTGGCGGCATGTGGGTGGGAGGGCAAAAAGGGGAGGTTAGTAGCAGTAGGCATAAGGGGGCCCTAAGCATTCTGTGCCCAGGGCCCCCTGAAAAGTGGCACTGGCCCTGTTGTGACAGTCCAAAATATCTGAACCTTTTTAGCAACACCCACAGCAATAAGAGCTGTGGGCCAGGAACTTTGGTCCTTCGGGGCAGGCTGCAGTGGACAGCTGGCCAGAGAAAACTGCAGGTCCACTCAAATTGGAATGAGCTTCTAAAAGGTGCAAAATAGTAAAGAGTCCAGGAGCACCTTTAAGACTAACCAACTTTATTGTAGCATGAGCTTTCGAGAGCCACAGCTCTCTTCGTCAGATGCATGGAGCTGTGGTTCTCGAAAGCGTATGCTACAATAAAGTTGGTTAGTCTTAAAGGTGCTACTGGACTCTTTACTATTTTGCAACTACAGACTAACACGGCTTACTCCTCTGGTTCTAAAAGGTGGGGAGGAATAGATCTGTGTCTGGAAATCATGTGACAAAAGGGCACCACTGATAGGCAACAATTGTATGGGGGGGCAACAGCAGGACAGATCTACTGACTTCATGCATTGCTTGTGCATTTCCTGGGAGCCTCTGGGAACTCTCTGCTGGGTTGACATAGCAGGCTGCTGTTCTGGTCCTCTTTCTGTCTTGCAGATTTCCCCATCTCTCTTGAGCTCCCTCAGTCTAAGAGCTAAGCTACACGTGACGCCTGACACAGGTTGGACACTTGTCAGTTTCCCTCAACTTTTGATGGGAAATGTAGGCATCCTGGTCTTGCAGCTGTATTGGAGAGCCAAGCTGTAAAACCAGGACGCCTACATTTCCCATCAAAACTTGAGGGAAGCTGACAAGTGTCCAACCTGTGTAAGACGTCACTTGTAGCTTGGCTCTGAGTAGTCTCTTGCAAGAACCGATCTTCTGAATACGAAGTCCCTTGTCACTCATACTTCCTGTCCAACCTTTGTCCCAGGGCATATTCCACCGTATGCACCACCCATGGGTTGTCTTTTGGCTCTTTGATTGGCCCTAATCCATGGCACCATAGCTCCTGGTTTAATTCACACTTCCGATCTGATTCTTTGCTTCCCTTCGCCTCTGCTGTGTACCTCTGTCTCTGATTTAGAGTTGGGGTTTGCAGCTTCCAAGAAAGATACAGACGCCGCTACGCAACTCCTGAACCTTTGTAGGGCTTGACAGCTATAAAACAAGCCAGCGGTTGTCTGATAAGACTTCTTTATCTCACCTGACATCCTGATCTAGCTGCACAGCCGGGGGAGGGTGATCCGAAGGTGCTAGCTTAACAGAGAGGCGTGCTGTAGGCAGGGAGCTAGACAAAAGAATCTTGTAGGTGGTTGCGATTAAAATAAAACCTCGGGGGGTATAAAAACAAACACAAAGTCTTGTGTCGGGCCAGATGAAAATGAAATGCAAATGCAGATTCTTTTCTCGGTGGGTTTTTGGCAGATACGCAAACAAAGTTAAGCCAATTAATCTCCAGGAGCCACTGATGAGAAGTCACAAATGCCATCTTAATAACAGGAGCGCTGACTTTAGTTGCCTCTTGTTTGAAAGTGTGTATCTTCGGTCAGTGTTATAAACTGGGGCAAACAGCAAGTTTTCTTCGACAGAAGTGCTTTGAGGTAGATTCGGTTTCGTTTTCTCAGCCATGCCGGACGCTCCTCTCGGCTGGTCTGGGAGGAAACGACCGGGCACCCTGACCGGGCGGCTGATCCGCAAGGATTAGCCCCCAGGACTCCCAGGGAGGGAGCCAGGGTCCGGGACGCGGCGGGAAGAACTCCCCGAAATCAATGCGGGGGGGGAATTGCCCGTTTGTCCCTATGGAGGCCGGCAGATGTGCGCGGCGCCTCGAGTGCCGCCGGGCAACGAGAAACGGCAAGTAAAAGAAACAGGCGGAAGCCTGTAAACAAGCGAATCCCTTCTGTTTTACAAGCGTTTGTGAAGGAGAGGTTGATCTGAAGAAGACTCGCTCTTCCCCTTCGTTGAGTTCCAGAATTTTGTTGGCGCCCCCCCCCCAAAATGGCAGCAAGGAAGCAAAGTCCCGCTCTCGGTAAGTCAATCTCGGCTACTTTGAAGGGGGAGTCGCTCGAAGAGTTGGTGCGCAGGGCGGTGGTGGAAGCCATAAAACCCTTTGTTGACAAGCTGAACGAAACTGATCAAAGGGTGGGCTTAATTGAAAGCGAGGTGAAAACCATTAAGGCAGCAGCGGGGGGGGCAGAAAAGTCTGCTCTGGAAAGTGCGTCACTTGTGAAGGCTACAAAAAAGGAGCTGAAGTTGGTGGAGAACCAGCTGATCGGGCTACAGGTGGAACGAACGCAGACAATTTTGCGTCTCCAAAACGTGAAAGAGGAGGAAAATGAGGATCTGTGGGATTTGGTCTCGGAACTACTGGCGACACCCGCGAGGACGACTAAAGAAGAGGTTAAAAGCGCCATTTTGGAGGTCCGTCGGGCTTCTTCAAAATATGCAACAAAGCGACAGTTGCCTCGTGAGATCATTATTGACTTTTCATCTAAAAAGATTCGGGACACCATCCTATATAACTCATACAATGCGGATTTGGACTTTATGGGTTTGAAAGTCAAGATCTTGAAGGACGTTCCATTTCTAGTCCGGAAACGGCGTTTTAAATATAAAAAGTTTGCAGCTCTTCTGAGGGACCATGGAATAAAGTACAAATGGTTATTCCCGGAAGGAATATGGTTCAGATATAAAGATCAGGCCTATAAGATATTATCAGAAGATCAACTAAAGGATTTTGAGAATAAAAACCCAGAACTCTGCTGCACCGAGAACGAAGAAAAGGAGGAGCCGGAGGGGGGGGAGGAGGAGGAGGAGAGCACCGCAACAGCGGTTGCACAGAGAGAATTGCGTCCGGGACCTAGAAGGGGGAGGAAAGTTTAATCAGAATTTGAAATGTTTATTCTCTGTATGATTAACCACTCCATCATTATTCTATGGAGCTATTTTTGTATTATGACAGTATGAAGGGAAACATTGAAGTGTAGTGTTTAGTGTTTGTAGTTCATTCCCCCCCCTTTTCTTTTTCCACCCCCCTTTGTCCCTTCCCTCTCCTCTTTCCTTGTGATAGTCTGGTGTAGTGTTTTGTAGTTATGAAAATAAAAAAATTTATAAAAAAAAAAGAAGTGCTTTGAGGTAGAGAACAGGCTGTGAGTTTTAAAAAATCCTGCCTAGTTCCTGATCCTGGAGGACCCTTATAACTCTATGATTCTATGACATATATATGAGAGAGCAAAAAGGATAGTTGAATCGTTATGGTTGCTTTCTAAAGCGCTTCAGTTCTGCAGAAGGTCTGACTCTCTGGCATGAGGAATTCAGTGGCATGAGATCCCAGACATTTTGCAGTAGCTTGGGGCACCGATTTTACTCAGGATTGTAGGACAGAAAGGAGTGAAAGTGTAATCTTCTCCTTCCCCTTAGAATTGCCGTTCGTTCCTCTGGGAATGAGCTACAGGCACCTGTGATCGTTGCCTGTTTCTTCCAGTGGAGCAAATAGCCCTGCGGGGCCTTTTTTGGTGGAACGAGTGTCACAGGGGAGAAGTATTAAACCCCAAGCGCCCGGAGTGATCTTGAAATAGAGAAGGAAATATGGAAGGCAAGCAGAAGAGAGAGAGCTGTGTACTAATGGGCGACTTCAACTACCATCCCATTGACGGGGTCCAAGTCTGCTCAGGTCTGGAATAAGAGTCATAATTTTTCAATACTGGCTTGTATCCAACCACACCACCAAGTGAAGTTTGAAGCCAACCTAAGTTGGCTTTCTCCAATGGAAGAGCTACTCAGTTTGGAGAAAGGCTTCTTGGACTTGAGGGAAAACCGTCGTTTATGGTGGAATGGATACGTTCCACTATACCTGATGGATGCATTCCACATAAATGACTGGTTTTTTGGAGCAGTTGCTGGACGAACCAGCTAGATGGGAAGGTGACCCTCAATTTGGTTTCAAGTAGTGGTCAGGGCCTTGTGTGAGATGTTAGTGGTACTGGACTGACAGGGAACAGTGATCCTAGTGCTATTCAGTTCAGCTTAGAATAGTGCTGCAAAAGTCCAACACAACCGTCTTGATTTCAGAGGAGAAAACCTCAAAAAAGTAAAAATAAAAAGCAGAAAAAGAGGGTAAAGAGAGTCAGATCCCTCAGAGATGCTTAGAAATGACTTAAATCCACAACAATAAAAGGGAAAATAGAATGGATACTGCCGATTTTGAATGGTGCCAACCAATCAAAGAGGAAACCAGCATGGCTTTATTTACAAAGAGGATGTTGGGAAGAGCCAACTGTGTACCGTTCCATCTTTCATTTAGCCAGGCTCAAAGTTCCTTTATAAACCTTAGCCCGCTACATCCTTACAACAGCCAGATGGAGTAGGCTGCTATTGTTCTCGTTGTACAGATAAGCAAACTGAGACTGATCATCCCATGGCCATTGAGTTCATGGTCAAAATGCCCTCTGAATCCAAGTTTTCTTAGGTCTAAGTGCAATGTTGGTGAGGGGCTGTAATTCAGTGGTAGACCGTTTGTTTTGCATATGGAAAGTCCCAGATTTGGTCTTTGGCATCTCCAGTTTAAAAGATCAGGGAGTAGATGATGTGAAGAGACCATGGAGAGCCATTTGCAGTTGGTGTAGACAGTCCTGTTGCTAGACTAATGATCTGACTCAATATAAGACATTTTCATGTGTTCGGGATTTTGCAAGGAATTGCTCTATATTCATTCATTCCTGATATGCAGACTTCGAATTGGGCTTTAGAAGCATGCTCAGAGTACAGAAGACATGCAGCTGTCTTCCCTTTCACATACTTTATCTCTGTCATCTTTGGGGCCACCTTGTAGAGAAGGTCCTTGTCATTGCCTCTGTCTTGCAGATGGTGTGTGTCAGGGTATATGAGTTGCCCTGCTTGTAACCTTCCAGAGCATCTGGTCAGCCAGTATGTGATACAGGGTACAGATTTAGACCGCTCTGATCTATCATGATTGCTCCCCACTCAAAATTTTCTGCAGCCATCCTTTCCTAGGAGATGGGTATGTTAAGAGTCCCTGGATAGTAGCAGAACTTCAACAAGAAGAACCGTTGCAAAGATAACATCCTTGTTGCAGTAGCTTTACGTTGAGCATAATGTGTGCACTGTTGTTTCGACCCCTTTCATGGAGTGTCTTTTTGCAGCGTGACCAGAATCCATGCCTTCCCCGGTGCCTGCCATAGCAAGAGCTTTTGAACACTCAACGCCTTTTGTTTTTTTGCTTCTAGTATCCGATGGTCGCTGACTTGTTTCATGATGGAAAGGAAGGAAAGGCAGGCGCTGCCGCTGGGAAGGGGGCTTCCTCAAAAGTCAATATTCGCTCTGCCCGCCCAGCTGTGAAAGCAGCCAACAAGGAGCATAAGAAGACCGTCGGGCACCAGGTAGAAATTGCGTTCAGACCCATTTTGAACACATGGCCACTCTTGTATTTCGGAGGCAGGAAGGAGTCATCTTTCAGTTGGGGTGGTGGCAGAAAGTGTGTTTTTCAATAGTGGTGCTTTACCTTTGGGATGCCTTCCCCTGCCTTCATCAATCCGTGCTTGTTTAACTATCTCTATGGTGTGTGCCTTGGCTCACTGCCTTGAGACATCTGATTTAGGGGTACACCTGGCTCACTTCTCTTTGCTTGTGGCACCACATGGTTTAAGTTATATGTTCAGATTTTGGGGAGGGGTAGGAATGGGTTGCTCTATGGGCAAGATCCTGCCATGAAACAGGAGGCTGAAACTTTACCTCTTGTACTTCTGTAAGAACTAGTTCATGCAAGCATGAACCGCCCCCCACCCCCCACCCCCGGTTTTGCTTTATGATTATCTGCTGAATGTATGGAAGGACGTCATTGGGAAAGGGACAGTCTTTGAGATGGTCCTATAAAAGTTACACCCTATGGTGTCTGATCTGCAGAAGCTGGTGCTTAACAATGCAGTCTTCTTCCATTTAGGCTTGCGTTCATTGGTCACTTCATGACTGCAACATGAACAGAATGATGCCTTCCAAATACAGATCCACAGAGAGACCTTAATTTCATTTCAAGCTCATTCTTTTTCAGTGGTTTCATATCACACATTCAGATGCCAGCCACCTAGTATTGTACATAATCATAGCTGTATGCATGGGTGAACCAACCACTGGTGTGTTCTCTCTCATTTGCCTCCCTAGAGACCTAGGGCGCACAAAGTAAAAGCAATACAATAAAATCACTAAAAAGAATGAACAATAAAACAAGCCACGAACAAAGCAGCATTTGGCAATCTAAAACGATGTTCACAAAACAGTCCTCGGGCTAGAAGCAGGCCATAAAACCGGCTGCAAAGGATGGAATCTCTTTATTAAAAGACTTAGTAGGAAAAAAATGAAATGGTTTGGCCTGGCACCTAAAAGAGAGTAAGTTATGGCGGCAAGCTAGCCTCAAGATGGAGAGCATTCCAAAAACTAAAGGTGCTACCACTGAAAAGTCCCTGTTTTTGGTTACCATCTCACCTCACCTCTGCAGGCAGGGGCACAGAATGCAGGGCTTGTGAAGGGAATCTTAACTTTGGGGCTGGATAGTAAAAAAGGAGGCAATCCTTCAAGAATCCCAAATGTCTTTGGACAGGGTTCTTAAAAGTAGGAATCAGCTCATTGAATTGTGCCTGGAAACTGGCTGGTTGTGCGTTTTAATTTTAAGCGTGGATTTTTTTTTAATTGTTCTTCCAGTTCCGTAACTCTTTGCATTTGCTCATGGAAACCCTGAATGCCACGACTCCGCATTACGTACGCTGCATCAAACCCAACGATGAGAAACTTCCCTTCAGGTAAGTGAAGCTTTCTGACAAGGCATTGACAGGCTATTGAAACATCTATTTTTAAAAAATTTATATTTAATTAAAACAAAAAAGGGATACAGAAAAAGGAGGGATAAAGGAAGAGGACAAGAAAAACAAATACAAAACTCTGTGCTACAAGAACGATCAAAGTACAGAGTACAAAAATCATAACCTTTACAAGTGTTAGAATAATAATTGCAACTGTTTAATGTATATATTTTCAAATTCAAACCTATTTCTACTCCTTTTCTTAAAAAAATTAAAAACTCATTATTCCATTATTACCACTAGCTTATCATCACCATAACAGTAACAATGCTGATTTCTTAATGCAACTAATTATCATAACCTTTAAGAGTGTATTTGTATCATTAAAGGTATATATTTTCAAATAAACAGCACGTGCAGAATTCAAACCTATTTCTTCTCCTTATCTTAGAAAATGAAAAAATCCTTGTTATCCCTATTTGTCATTACCATTTACTTGTATATTTGTCATGTATGCCAGCATGTCATGATTGTATTCGGCATTTTGTACTGATCAGTGCTGTTTGCCAGAGTTATATGCTGTATTCTGTGTACTCATCTGAGAGTGTCTTAACTTCTGATACTAAGTGCAGGAGAGCCGGTGGGTCCCTCCATTATCTGTTACAAATATGTGCTTTCACTTTTCACAGCAAGTGTCCTTGAAGGAGCTGCTAGCTGCAAACATTGTAACTTTCCAAGAAACAGATTTTCTTTGTATTTCATGTAGTCTAAACTACCTTGTTCCCATGCAATCTCTTTGGGGTTTCGTGCCAGAATGCAAACGGACCAGAGAGGGCGGGAAGTTTTCCTATAATAGCCAGGCCTTTGTTTGAATTGTCACTTCTGCCGATTTCTGCACCTTCGGATGAACACTTGTACTGAATGGATCACAATAAAGCTGCTTCAACTGGAACACCTGTGTGTTAACTGTGGAGGGCTTGAGGGACCCTCCACAGGGCCCTCTGGATCTATAATACATATGGTTTCACACTGATCTTGTGTGTGTGTGTAGATCTGTACAGTCCAAGTGATCTATACGAAAGCATTGGCAGAAGTGACTATTCAAAAAGAAGTAGTGTTAATTATAGGGAGACTTCCCGCCCTTTGGGTCCATTGACATTCTGGCGTGAAAACCCCAAAGAGTTAAATGGGAACTGATTAGTTTAGACTAGACATGGTACAGAATGAAATCATCACAGTCTCTGAGAAAAGATACATTGCTTGCTGCCCACAGCTTGCATCTAAGGACACTTGCAACAGATAACAGACAACCCCTGCGGACCCAGTATATTTCATATTAGCAGTTTACGCACTCTAAACAAAATGCAAAACACATTAATGGCAGGTATACGTGACTCTCTCTCTCGCTCTTGCTCTCGCTCTGTGTGTGTGTGTGTGTGTGTGTAAGTAAAATTTTAACACCCCTCACATTGGTGGTTATTTGGGACAAAATTCTTTATATTGTTGCAATCAGTAGACAAGTCCCTACTGTTTCAAAGCAAGAAACGCTGCCATTGCTTCACCCTGTTAGAGACCACGGAAGTAGTTCAGGGCTTGAGTCAGTGTCTCTGCTGTCTGTCCCATGTCACTTGCTGATGGCCCCCAGGTTCCAGCAGTCTGAGGCATTGTAGTGACTGATTCCAGGTTTCAACCTGCATCCTAACAAAGGGAAATCAAGCAAAAACCTGAGCCCTTCCCGAGAAATGTCGCCTCTACACACCCTTGATCTCCTAGCACCTGTTTGGATGAATTCTGGGCCATGAAAATGGCTGGGTTTAAATTGTCACTGCAAACTGTGGTTTACTGTGATGCAGAGGAGTCCAGGGAGCCCTTAGGTTTCCTCTGCCCCATCTCTGCTTTCCTGTACATGACATGAATCTTCTCTTCTGTGGCAAACCATTTCTGTGGCATCCAAACTAGTGGGCTGTGTTTCGTGCTTTCCCCACAAAGCAGAGTTCCACGTTTTGGTGTAATCCTAGATTGCTGGAAAAACACAAATCACAGTTCACTGCTTTGGGGGATGTGGGAGCAGAGAGATTTGTCTAGCTTGTTCATGTAGTAACAGCAAACCATGGTTTGCTGTTATATCTGAGCCCGTGCCTTTCCCCCCTCCTCTACTCTCATCCTGAGACAGTAAGAAGTAGGGCATTAAACCGAAATGTATATGATGATATTACATCATCGATTTTTTTTACCAGGGTTACTATTGGGAAATTTGCCGTAGCTGGTGCTTAAAACCAACCCTGTTGCTGAATGCTGCATTCTGCCCCCAAAGCAACCGTAGCTACAGCAGCAGTTCAGAGAGCCTTCTTTATTACAGCCAACATAAATAATTGCTTTGGGGATTTGCCTGATGAAAGGTGCGGTGTCAGAGTAAAATTGCCACTATTATTTATTATTATTTAAAATGGCAATGCACGCACACACACACACTTCCTCTCTGTCGCTCTCTTACACATACAGAAAGAAAGAAGGAAAGAGAGAGAGATTTGCTCCTACCTGGAGAAAACCTGCTAAATGTCGGCTCTCTTGCATTTAACTTCATGATAGTATAATGGATCACTTGCTCCAGGGCTCGACAGCTTTGATGGATTTTATAATGTGCCGAATACCAGGAGGAGTTGTATTTCTTCTGCTGTTCTCGTGCATCTTGCCCTGCTCAAAATTGTGGGAGGATTCTGGATCTCCCAAGTTTTCAGTGCCAGGAACAATGGGTCATTTTTCCTTATTGTGTTGATGGTCGTCATCAATGCACTTGAATTTGGAAGGGGCCAAAGTTCAGATGTAGAACATGTAGTTTCTATTCATGAGGATCCAAGTTCAAATGTTATACATTGGAAAAAGTGAGCTCTGACTCGGAAAAGCCTATGTGGGAATAAACTAATCTCTCCGTTTGCAGCAACAACGGTTTCTCTTTTGAAATGGTTATTATCAGTTACAGACTCTGGGATAGCTGGGCTGCCGAAGACCCCAAAGAACTGCTGCGTGTTTGTTCGTTTGCTTATTAATTTTTTTTAAATTTTGCTTCCCCCTCCTAACAATGTGCTCAATGTGGCTAACAACAAAAAACATAACATAACAAGAACAAGTCAGAAGACAGGACACACCCACCAACTCCAAGTAAAACCAAATGCCTGAAATTGCTGCGGCGTGGTTCTAAGTAGAGTTATGTCATTCTTAAGCCCCATGACTGCAGTGGATTTAGAAGAGTGTAACTCTGTTTAGGATTGCAGTGTTAATTGCTACCCAGGCCCAAGGCGCTCTGGAAGTCCAGCATCTCTTTACCGCGCATGTGGAAGCCAGCAAGGAGGGAACGGGCTGCCCAGGGATGTGGTGGGTTCAGGGAGCGGCTGGGTGAATACTTGTCGGGGAAGCTTCAGGCTTTTCCTGCATTGGGCAGGGGGTTGGACTAGATGGCCCCTTCCAACTGTAGGATTCTATGATTCTATGACGGAGCTTCCCAGTATGAAGATTCCAAAGCTGGGAACTGCAAAGAAACCTTGTTTGTTTCTCTACCTGCTGTACCCTTCACAGTTGACAACACAGAGCTCGATTGTCCCGCACTGTGTTGAATCTTTGCCACAATGTGGCAAAATACAAAGCATTGGCTCAGTTGCTTTGGCAATGGACCAACTCTTTCCTTCTGTCCCCAAGGACAGTTTGCAACCCTTTCTTCTCTGCCCAATATTACTGCAGAGGGTGTGTGTGTGTGCACAAATATGTTCGTGAGAATTGTGTTGTGCCAAAATGATTGAACTCCCTCCCCAGGGCTATTTGTCTGTCTCTTCGTGTCAGTATCTTCCGCCCATGGATGAAGACTTTTTTTTGTTTGGTCCAGTGTTCCCTTTGCGACCTGCTCCATCTTGCCTTACATTTCAATGGCTGGCTTTGTGTTTTAATAATAACAATAACAACAACAAAAATAACAACAACAAACAACAACCACTGCACTTATATACTGCTCTTCTAGACAGATTAGTGCCTCACCCAGAGCAGTGAACAAGTTAGTGTTATTATTATTCCCACAATACAGCTGGGGAGCTGGGGCTGAGAGGAGTGGCTTACCCAAGGCCACCTCCTGAGCTCATGGCAGTCATGGGATTCGAACCAGTAGAGTGCTGATTCGCAGTTGAACCACTTAACCCCTGTGCTACAGCAGCTGTCTTTTACAGATGTGTTTTAGTTTTTGTATTAGCTGCTTTTTATGATGTGCTTTTATAATGTTTTGTTTTTAATTGTTAGACACCTGCCCTGATTGGGCAGAGAGGTGGGATATAAGTTTAATAAATAAATAGATAGACAAAATAACCTCCCCGCAGCTTTCTGCATTAGAAATGTTCACTATCTGTATTCTTTCATTAGTCTCTCCCTGATACCTTTAAAGAGTTGTGAGAGTCACAGAATGAATAATAAAAGGCTGCTAAGGCACCAGGGCTCTGACATGGATAGCCCAGGCTAGCCTAGTCTTGTTGGATCTCAGAAGCTAAGCAGGGCTGGCCCTAGTTAGTACTTGGATGGGAGACCACCAAGGGTTCCTGCACAGAAACAGACAATGGCAAACCACTTTTGATCATCTCTTTCCGTGAACCCTCCAGCAGGGGTTGCAAAAGTTGGCTGCAAATTGACAGCAGTTCACACACACACACACACACACACACAAGGCAGTAGGAGTTTCAGGAAAGCCTTTTCCAAGCCGAGGATGTGGCATCACAGCAAGAAAACTTACCCCCAGCCATGAGCCTGCTAACTCTGCTGAGTTAGGCTGCCATAGATTGGAGGGAATCATGGAAGGTTTAGGTGAGGGGAGAACAACCGTCCGCACGTCGGCTGATTCCGCACACGTTGGATAATGCACTTTCAATGCACTTTATCAATCGTTTGAGGTGGATTTTTTGTTCCGCACATGAAAAAATCCGTTCCAAACGATCTGTAAAGAGGATTGGAAGTGCATTATCCACTGTGTGTGGAATCAGCCGTCATGTACATCAGTCCTGAATTCTCATCAACTTCTGTGCTCTTTTGTGATGGGAGAGTGGAATTTGAGGATGCCACATTTGATTTAACGATGCCAGCCGTTTCTGCATGATAAGGGGAAGTAAATTCTCCAGGCCTACCAAATGCTTGCAAGATCTTCATAACGTTACTTTCCTCCTGATGCTCAAAATCTGTGGTCAGTTTCCCCCCTCCCTTTGGTTACCGTTTGAATCCAAGTGTCAAAATATATATAAATCATTTGGTGTTAAAGAAAAATTGTGGAGGCAGGTACCAGCAGGAGACTACAAATGAAGTCTGAATGTCAATTTAATCCCTAGAAACTCTGCAGAAACTTTGTGTTATGAACAATTTTGCTGCATTCCTTGAGAAGTTCCACTGTCAGGACATAAGATGTATTGTGTCGCCATACTCAGGCATGCCACGAATTTTGTCTTTGCAGCTTTGATCCAAAGAGAGCGGTGCAGCAGCTGAGAGCCTGTGGAGTATTGGAGACGATCCGCATCAGTGCAGCCGGCTACCCGTCCAGGTCTGGCAGTTCCAAAACTGTTTTGTTCTTCAAAATCCATATTACTTTGAACTTGAAAACCCCTTGGATTAAAACTGCTACGGCGTTTCACAAAAACCGTAATCATTTAATAGCAGTCAGTCCAAAAATGTATGCGCACAAACTAATCCCTGAAGTTCTTGGCACCACAGCAAAATCAGGAAAAACTTTCATTGCTCACAGCAGCATGCACATACGCACAACCAGGGCTTTTTTTCTAGGAAAAGAGGTGGTGGAACTCAGTGGTGGAAGTCAGGACTGCACAATGACGTCACTTTGGGTCAGCTGGAACAAGGGGGGAGTTTTTTAAAAGTTTAAATCGCCCTCGGCAAAAATAATCACATGACCAGTGGCCCAATCTAAACTCCTCTCTGTCTGGAGATCAGGGGGCAGGGCCACTGGTCATGTGACCATTTTCAAGAGTTACCAGAATTCCGTTCCACCGCATTCCAGCCGAAAAAAAGCCCTGCAAACAACATAACATACAACACACACACACTCAAAATAGCATTCCAAGCTCTGTCTTAAATAAGTGGTTTTCAAGTTACGTTCTAGGGACCCTAAAGGTTCCTTCGGAGTCCTGTTGACTTCTTTAAAAAGATGAGCAAGATTCAAGTCATTTTCAGACGAGCGCTCACCCTGGCAAGGTGCCTGGCCCTCCCTTCTGCAGTATTGGAAGGCCGATATAATAATAAAATTCCTCATCTGGAAAGGCTTTGCTTCTGTCTGTTAAGAGAGATGGAAACTATAAAGCACATGTTTTTTAGCTGCCCATATTGTAAGGAAGCACATGATGAGACGATCACACCGTTATTAGGTAAAATCTCAGGTCTCGCTGCAAAAGCTACACTTAATTATCTTCTATCCGATAAGATTGGCAAGATTACCTATCAAGTGGCTAGCTATTGTTTGGTGATATCCAGGTCTCGGAAATTATATTGTGCTCTAACTAGATCTTAATTTCAAATTGTTTTATTCGTTCTATTGTATGCCTTGAGTTTTCTTTTTAGTGTAACTGTGTTATACGATTGGTCAAATGACCATAAATAAAGAAATGAATGAATCATTCAAGTCCAGTAGCACCTTAAATAAGAACAAGGATTCCAAAGAATAAGCTTTCGAGACTCAAAGCTCTCTTCCTCAGACACCTGACAAAGGGAGTTTTGACTCTCAATAGTTTATACCCGGGAGCTCTTGTTGGTTTTTAAGTTGCTACTGGACTTGAATCTTACTGCAGACTCACATAGCTGCTCATCTGAAACTGTCTTTAAAAAGATGATCAGTCATGGTGACCAAGCTTCCATTAAAGACCTCTTGCTCTGCCTCTCGTTGATCTTCTCTAGCAAGGCTAAACTATTAAGAGAATTTTGAGTTCTCTTATAGCTGCTGCTGTGTTGGGAGACCCACAATCTGGCAGACCCACAACTAGGGTTACGTGCCAACCTAAGATAAGCTATTTCCGTACTGCTGTCTCTATAAATTTAAGTGACCTTCTGGGAGAGGAAAATAAAGATTGGTTTAAAGGGGAAATCCATCTATAATTAACATTTGTTCCTCTCTCAATATAGATGTGACCTCTTTTAACAGCTTTACAGCTTCTGGTGATAATTCTGATCATACCCAGATTGAGGATTAATCCATTAGCCAGTCTGCCTTTCTGCCTTATGACTGCATATTATATCAGCTTCTTTTAAGCCATTGTCCAAAATGGTATTTTGTTAACTCAGAGCCAAGCTACAAGTGACGCCTGACTCAGGTTGGACACTTGTCAGCTTCCCTCAAGGTTTGATGGGAAATGTAGGCGTCCAGGTCTTGCAGCTTGGCTCTCCATTTAATTGAAGTTTACAGAGCGGCAGTCTATGGGAGGGAGAACATATGGTCGGGAGGGGAGTGCAGGCATCGGGCTCTTGCTGGCCCCCCTTTCCCCTCTGCTGTGTGTGTGTGTGTGGGGGGGGTCTGTAAACGTTAATTAAATGGAGAGCTGAGCTGTAAGACCAGGATGCCTACATTTCCCATCAAAACTCGAGGTAAGCTGATAAGTGTCCAACCTGTGTCAGGCATCACTTGTAGCTTGGCTCATAGAGCCAAAACACACGTTAAGAAAAACCTAGGTTCAGCACGTGTTCTCTTACCTCAAGGTTTGCCGGGATCTGTAGGAGTCCTGGAAGCTTAAAGTAGGCGTCCTGGAAGCTTAAAGATCTGTAGGGGTCCTGGAAGCTTAAAGTCCTGGAAGCTTAAAGGATCTGCAAGCGTCCTGGAAGCTTAAAGGTGTCCTGGAAGCTTAAAGCTTAAAATACAGGCGCCTGTATTTCCCTTTCCCTTTTTGCTGCTCTGTAAATGCTAAACTTTAAGCTTCCAGGACGCCTACAGATCCCAGCAAACCTTGAGGTAAGAGAACACGTGCTGAACCTAGGTTTTTCTTAACGTGTGTTTTGGCTCATAGTCATGCAAAAAGAGCCAATGTGATGAAGAGGTTAGAGTGTCCGAGTAGGATCCGATTGACCCAGGTTTGAATCCCCGCTCTGCCATGGAAGCTTGCTGGGCGACGCAGGCACATTCACAACCTAACCTACCTCTCAGGTTTGTGAGATTAAAATGGAGGAGAGATCTGCTTTGGGTCCCCATTCGGGAGAAGGGCAGGGTATAAATGAAGTAAGTAAAAGTCAGCCTATGGACGAAACATAGATGACGGTGTTTGTGCTCGGGATTTGCATCCGTTTGTTTTGTCCTTTCAGCTACAGAATAAGTCTTTTATGGCTTGGAGAAATATGAGCATCCCAAGAGTTCATCGGGGATAAAAAGAACAAGGGCAATTAATCTTTGGAAAATGCATCTGGCTTTGTTGTCGAACAGTTTTGTGTTTTATCGCTGGCATAACAATCAGCTTTTTTATCTGCGGTAGCGGGATTATAAATGCAAAGCAAATGTTTACGCAGCTCTCCTTGTTGTTTCTCTCAAAGATCTGCCCCAGGTTTTTTTGTCCACATTAGTGCTTAGATGGGATTACCATAGGATGTTCTTCATGGCCCCCAGAGATTCATGCAACTCAGCTAGAGGCGCCCAAATCCATGTGGGGCCTGGAAATTTCCTGGAATGACAAGTGATTTCCAGATGACAGAGATTAGTTCTCCTGGATAAAATGGCTGCTTTGGAGGGTGGACTCTGTGGCATTTTACCCTGTTGAAGTCCCACCCCGGGAGCCATTTCAAGTCTGGAGGCATTTCCCAATCCAGAGTTGGCAAACTCATCCGGTATCACAGCGCTCCCTTGTGCATAATATTTCATGTGCTGCCAGCTGAAGGGCAGCTTCCTAGTATTAATCTTGTAAGGTGCCCTTGGGAGATGTATGCCTGTCCAAAGGTCTGCGAAGATGCTATGCCAGAAATCCATCCATCTGCTCCTACCTGTCTCAGATGACATGTTGGAACTCTCCCATGGGATTCTGGTCTTACACACATTCCTCTACTGAGAGAGAGTAGTGTGTACATGGCACCCAGAGACTGAAAGGAACATGAGAAATCATTTGGTGTTTTGGAACCAAAAGGATCGACTGTTTTTCTTTGGAATAACTAGTACAAGGAACTTTCCGGGGTGCAAGGAACGTTCAAAATTTGGTTTGGAAAGACAACCCTCTCTTCTTGAGCTGTTCAGAGCAGCACTGCTTATAGAGCTGGATTCCGTTTTTCACAAACCCAAAGATTGCAGCTCTCTCCCGTTTTCTAGTCCTTTTGGATCCAGGGAGCAAAGCTGTGCTGATGAAAGAGGCGAAACGGGAGATTTCATGCTTTTACCCTTCCCCACTGCAGTTTTCCAATCTGCACGGTATGCAAAGATACTGTTTTTTAAAACTAAGGTAGATTTCAGATCTTTCTCACATGCAGTCTGTGCTGAGAGTCCTGGGAAAACTGCAACATGTGACGTCGATATGCAGGCAGGTCAGCCCTAAGTTATAGATCTAACAGCTTAATATAGCCTGTGATGCACAAGGAATTTCAGCTGTACCGCTGGGCAGACAAACTGAGTGGTGCTTGTTCTTGCTTCTCTTTTTACGGTCTGCATGGATAAAACCATTATGACAAAATTCAGAAGACCTTAATAGAAAATTATACATTTTCCTATAATGGATCCGTGACTTTGGATTTTTTTTAATGGCAAAGCCATTACTATTTAAAGCTACCTCAGAAGCAGTTGGAAGGCCTGTATATAATATTTATGGTAACTTGTCAAAAGATCAGGAAAAATGGGGTGCTTTAATCTTGATGGGGCCTGTAAGAATGAAGGCTTTGATTTAACCACTGGGAGAACCAACCTGCAAGCACATTCTGTGCCCATTAACTTCAGCATATGTCTTACCTGTAACTTGGGGGCAGTGCACGCAACTAGCAAGGGATGTAAGATTTTCCTGGACTGTTCCGCTTTAGGACACAGGCATGTGTGTAGGGGGTGGATGTTATGAAATGTCCCTGTACTTAGAAAAAATAGCATGTGGCACAAGTGGATCGAGGACCCTTCTGATTTGACTTTGCAGTGCTGGTAACATATGGATTGGATCTGTGCTATTTCTGATTTCCAGAATTCTTTGCATTTGTCCAGTGTCGCCGATGAACTTCTGTTCTGAAATGAAGAGATTCTAGCTGGGGTTTTACTAGGGTGAGAAATGGCCAGTTTGAGCGAAAGACCTGTGGGCAGAAGTGACTGCTTAACTCTTTCCCTTCATGTTCTCTGTGTTTGGAAACCAGAAGGATGTAGCCAGCTTGTCATGGATATAGCTAGAACTATAGGGGAAGAATTGCTGGATGTGACCAAGAAAGTTATTCAAAACACCTATGCACACAAAAACAGGGCTAGACTGGCCCCCATAACTAGACAGTGCACAAAGGGAGTCTAGAGGCCTAGAATAAAATAACCTTGGGGAGGGGCATAACACAATAGAGTTACACCATTGTATTGCCATGTGGAGATTAGAAGAGCCATCTAAGTCATACTGACGCATACAATGTACCGTGGCTCGTGTGCAGGGAGTATCTGAGAATGGCAGCAGGGCTTTTTTTGAGCCGGAATACCCTGGAACAGCGTTCCAGCACCTCTTTAAAATACCCACCTGACTGGTGTCACGTGGGTATTTTTAAAATCACCTGTTTCGGGCCTGGATCAGGCCCCAAACGCAGGGAAGGGATCCCCCACCCCGGCAGTGGCCTGTTCCAGGCCGTTTCAACCCTGATCCGGAACATTTCGGCCATTTAGGGCCTGAAACGGCCAGGATCAGAACCAAAACAGCCCAGATCAGGGCTGAAATGGTCAGGATTGGGCTGGTGCTGGGCAGGGGAGGGTTCTCTCACCTGGCAGTGGCCCATTCCAGGCCGATTTGGTCCCGATCCAGGCCATTTTGGCCATTTGGGGCCCATTTAGGGCCGGCGCTGGGCTGCCCATTCCAAGCTGTTTCGGCCCTGATCTGGGCCATTTTGGGGGTGTTTTGGCCATTTTGGGCCCATTTCAGGCCCCAAACAGCCGGGATCGGGCCTCTTTCTGGGCAAGGGAACACTCCCCCACCTGTCAGCAGTCCAGTCCTGGCCATTTTGGGCCCAAAATGGCCAGTATCAGGCTGCTGCCCAGTGGGGAGAGTGCTCCCCTGTGGCAAAGCAGCCTGTTCCAGGCTGATTCAGGCCCAATCCAGGCTGAATTTAATCTTACCTGGGCCAAATCAGAACCCCCCCCCCCATGTAGCACAGGAGCACTCCTAGGGTGGCCACGGCCTGCGTGATGATGTCACTGTGCTGTCCTGGGAGCATGCGCACTGCTCATACACACATGTAGTGAGAAATGACCCCCCCTCCTCCCAGAAATTGTCCTGGGTGAGAGTTCCCCCACCTCCTTCCCCAGAAAAAAAAAGCCCTGAATGGCAGGAATGTTTAACTTCATAGAAGCTGGCAATATTACAGACGTACTGGTGGAGGGCCAAAAGATAATCAGATGTATAATCACTAATTCTACATAGACTTAGTTAACACAAAAACTAGCAAGAATGAACTACCCACTGTTATATGTTTCAAGAATATGTTTCAAATACGGATAATCTTGTTTGGTGTATGAAATCATAAGATAATAAGTTAGCTAAGAATTTTGAGTCTCTGAAGCAGCTATTGTTAGGGAAAGGTTCTGAAATTCTATAAATAGGACAAGCTAAACTCCTTATCTATGGCAGCTCAGGTCACGTCTGCAGCCCGGACTGCTTTTTTCCAACTACGGCAGGCTAGGCAACTTGCCCCCTATCTTTCAGTCCAGGACGTAACCACAATGATCCATGCAACGGTCACCTCTAGGCTAGACTACTGTGACTCGCTCTATGCAGGGCTCCCCTTGGGTCTGACCGGAAACTACAGCGGGTCCAGAATGCTGCTGCCCGGGTCCTGATGGATGTTCCATTCAGGTCACATATTACACCAGTCTTGCAGCAGCTTCACTGGCTTCCCGTGGAGTTTCGGGTCCGTTTCAAGGTGTTGGTGTTGACCTTTAAAGCCCTAAACGGACTGGGACCAGCATACCTGAGGGACCGCTTCTCCCCGTATGTACCCCGGAGAGTGCTTTGTTCAGCAGATAAGAACTTGCTGGTAGTCCCTGGCCCCAGGGAGGCTCGTTTGGCCTCAACCAGGGCCAGGGCCTTTTCGGTCCTGGCCCCAACCTGGTGGAACTCTCTGTCTGAAGACACTTGGGCTCGGTATCATTTTGGCGGGCCTGCAAGACAGAGATGTTCCGCCAGGCATATGGTTGAGGCCAGTATTAGGACCATCATTGAGCCTCCCGTCGCCTTCTCCTATCCAATGACATCCCGTTCGTCCGGGTGTCTCCCTCTTTGTATTTGAGGGCAGGAATGTGCAACAGGCCATCTGAGTTATGATTTTATTATATGATTTTAATTGTATTTATATAATTATGTATTTTATTAATGTTGTACCCCATCCTGAGCCCGCTTGTGGGGAGGGAGGGCTAAATACCAAATGAAGTGAAGTGATAGAAAGCTTCTTTTTAGAAGGGGGCTCCTTGCCTGTGACCTTTTGTATCTTTGGGAATGAAACTATGATCTATGTAGTTCTAACAGATGGTATAATTTTCTGTTGATTGAGTTGATATTAAGAATACTGAATAATTATTTTGTGTAGTAAAAGTTTCAAATGGATGCAGATACTCCATAATTGCATTCATTGTGTACAATACCCAGTAACGGACCTAAGACGTTATCTGTGGTGAACCTCTAGCCAGGAGTTAAATTCTTTGATATAGGAAAGTTAACTAGATACTCAAGGTTTCTTAAGTGCATGCCTATATCTTAATCAAGCCTGGCCAAAGTAATTCAGAACAAGCTTCCCCTTGGCTTTTTCTGTGGTTCTTTCATGGAACAGTTTCGTGGAAGAGCTGAGGAAGGCCCTCAAGTCAGTTGCATTTTGAAGGGACTGCAAAATTGAATTTCTTAAGTGAGGTTTGAGTGGTCTTTAATGTTAGATAAGCCTTGGGTTTATACAGGGCTTTTTTTCAACTGGAACGTAGTGGAACGGAGTTCCGGAACCTCTTGAAAATGGTCACATGGCTGGTGGCCCCGCCCCCTGATCTCCAGACAGAGGGGAGTTTAGATTGCCCTCTGTGCTGCCGAGCGGCGCAGAGGGCAGTCTAAACTCCCCTCTGTCTGGAGATCAACAATATAAATCGAAAATAAATAAATACATTTGTTGCTCATTAAATGTGACCCCTTTAACAGAGTATTTTGGATTGCCCTTACAACCTTGCATGCCATTTGTGTGGTATTTCTTATGCTCAGGTACATGCAGCCATATTTTCTGACCCCTTCTGTAAGACAGCAGCTTTGGTTTCCGCCAGCTTTTTAATCATTTTCAACTGCGGGTAGTGGAACTGCAAAACCAGCCGGTTTTATATCATGAAAAATACTGTGATAGTGACTAATCTCTGAGCTAGAATAGAATTTCCTGTGTAAGCTAATTCGGTAGATGGTATTTAAAGTCGGAATATGATTCCATTTCAGCACCATACAATGGGAAATTTGCTTTGCGTAGAAAAACGCAAAGTTAAATTACTGAGTTAAATGGGTACAGAGGCTAATCTTCTAGATTGGGAAAGGATGAGAACTAAGGAGTCTGTTAAATTATCTATCCATCTATAAGTCTGTTAGCCTTTCTTTCTTTCAAGGAACTCAAGGTAACATGAAAGGGGAGATCCTCTTGTGAGGATATCACGTGCAGACCTTGAAACTTCTTTTACACTGTTTTCAGTAGGCCCTGCTTTTACAAGACTATATCATTCTTGCCAAAATGTGAAGGGAAATCCCAGGGCAACAGCGATGAATATGTCCGCTTCTTTACATTTGTGGACAGTTTGTCAAAGTTCTATAAACAGGGTGTTTTGCAACTTTTACTTTGGTTTTGGGGTGCGTGAAAATTGTATGTTCACAGCTTTGGATAAGAATCCCCAACGAAACAACAGGTTTTTGACAAGCGCAAGCAGTTGCACAATTAAACCACTGCACAAAATTGGGAGTAGGTGCTTCAGTCAGTTGCTGAACTTACCACATGCAAAGGCGACAATCAGATGTGAGCCAATCACTGGTTCCGTTTGGTACGTGCTGAGCAGCTGCGGATACATACCAAACCATTTTGCAGCAGGATTCCCAGAAAGCTGCGTATGCACAAAGACGCTGCCGATTGCAAACTGATCGGCAGCCGTTAGCTCCACTAAGGACCGTGTAGATGAACATCGAAGGGTAGATTTTTATTAAAATGCAAGATTCAGTGGTGACTGATTTATGATTTTGGGGTGAATTAATTGTCTATTTAAACAACTGCCTGCTAAGCAGAGCACTTGCGCAACAAGGAGTGTGTGTGTGTGTGTGTGTGTGTGTGAGTGTGTGTGAGTGAGAGAGAGAGAGAACAATCAGGCTGCACGAGAACACGCATGCACAAAAACCCAAGTGCGCTGTATGGCATGGCTAGTAAGGAATACAATGAAACAAGCTGGCAAACACCAATGAACAAAAAATCAGGTCTCTGTTTGCAACCAGCAAACAGAATGCAAGCTGGCCTATGGATATTCAAGCATCCCTTCACTAATTTATTTTTGTTTATTTATTTTATTTATGTCATTTATAGTCTGCCTTTCTCACTGAGACTCAAGGCGGATTACATAGTGTGAGATTAGTACAATTAGTGGCAAAGACAAGGGCAGGCATTTCCATACAGTGTCAAGGACATTTCCATAAACAATGTCATAGGGTAAATGAATACAAGTTTACAAAGACATAGTATTAGCAAGGATCCAAGATGGGGTTGGAGAACTGCTGAAACTGAACATAATCAATTCTAGGACTGACATTAAACAACCTGAAGCACAGGTAGTATATAGGAGTACATATTTAAAGCAATAAATAATATGTAAGGCAACATAATGATGAAGTCTATGGTCCCTAACTCATTAGCGAAACATCTGAGACCCCCTTCCTACAATACCACCCTCCTATCAAAGAAAACAGCCTTTTTGAATAATTCGGTTTTGCATTGTTTGCAGAAAGCCAGGAGGGTGGGGGGCTCTCCTGAGCTCCTCAGGCAGGCCGTTCCATAGGGTAGGGGCCACCACAGAGAAAGCCTGTGTATGGGCTGCTGTTGATTTTGCCCATGTGCAGCCTGGCACCTGCAGGAGACCTTGTTCGGATGACCCAAGCTGCCGTGGAGGGACATAGGGAGGGAGGCAGTCCCATAGGTATGTCGGGCCAAGGCTGTGATTAGCTTTGTATGTAATAGATAATGAAGCGTCTTTTGAGCAAAACCCCAGTATCATACAGGGAACTATGATAAGCAACAGCGACCTATTTAGTGTTTTGCTGGAAAACAAGGGTATGCAAGCAGTTCGGCATTAATAATAACTACGACAACAATAACATTTGATTTATATATCACCCTTTAGTACAACTTAATGCCCACTCAGAGTGGTTTACAAAGTATGTCATTATTATCCCCACAACAATAATCACACTGAGGGATGGGTGGGGCTGAGAGAGCTCTGAGAAGCTGTGACTGACCCAAGGTCACCCAGCTGGCTTCAAGCGGAGGAGTGGGGAATCAAACCTGGTTCTTCAGATTAGAGTCCTGCCGCTCTTAACCACCACAACAAACTGGCTCTCTTGGGTGAAATCGGAAGACAGCGAGGCCTTCCAGTGGGGAATGTTGCACATTTTGGCTAGAATGAGTTCTAAGCAGTCAGGAAACCCAACCCTTGTCAAACTTGCCCATCCGCTTCCAGAGACGGGCTTTCCCAACAGGCAGTGCCATTTTTTTCCCGTGAGACGGAAATAAAAGGGGAAGGCGTTGCTTGTGACTACATAAAAATGCAGCCTTCTGCATAGGAAAAAGAAGCCACAGCAAAACCCTCAAATATTTTCATGGAATATTCTGCTGCTGATGGTTTTTCTCATAACAGTCTTCCAGCATGTCTATTTGACATGAATATGGCAAAGGTTGGAGGGTTTTTTTTGGATAGGGTGGCCTTTCAGAGTCTACTGTGAAGTCACTTGTTTGTTTTTCCAGTGGCACTCATACACACACACACACACACAGAGAGAGAGAGAGAGAGAGAGAGAGAACCCTCAAATTCTGCAAGAAATAAATAGCTTGGCCCAAGTCTCCACCTCTGGGGCACAGGGATATGTTTGGCCATGGATTTATTGTCTCACGGAATAGTGGGATGCATTTTAATGTAAGCTGAAAATTCATCATTCAATTTGATTCACTGCACGGGAGCAGAGGAGTAAATACATTATTAGAATGCACCATGATGAATGCGCGTGGTCCCCGAGAAGTAACCACTGTATCAATCACAGCCACCCAGTTTTAAGCATGGAGCCTTCGTTCTTCCTTCCTGAAACCATTTTTTGAATCAATTTGTTTTCTTTCTAGAAGCCCCAGCGACACTGGAAACTAATCTATAGCAAGCATGAAACGGAATAGTTTGTGCTCCTGACCCAGTCGCTCATAACCTTTCCCTTCTGTGCGAACACATCGGCTTTCGTAAGAGGGGGCAGATGTCTTGACTGTAGATACCCAGAAGGTGCAAAATAGCCAGTTGTACAAACTGCTTTGCCAGATCAGACCAACATCCATCTACTCAGCACTCTGAATTAAAGTGTGGCTAGTCAGGTGCTTTGTTAGGAAACTTGGAAATAAATTACAGTAGTGTTAACTTTCCCTGTTACTTGCATGACTGTAGCAAAGATGGGGCCAAGTGGTTGTACCACCTCTCCTGAAACACTGACTTTCTTATCTCACTGTAAATGCTAATTTCTGCTCTAATCAAGCTGCATTGTACCTTTACATCCTGACCACATTAGGAAGGAATTCCTGACAGAGCAGTCCCTCAGTGGAACAGGCTTCCTCGGGAGGTGGTGGGCTCTCCTTCTTTGGAGATTTTAAAGCAGAGGCTAGATGGCCATCTGACAGCAATGCTTAGTCTGTGAATCTAAGCAGATCGTGAGAGGGAGGGCAGGAAGGGTTAGTTTTTGTGGCCCATTCTTACATGCCCAGGGTAAAGCCAATCGCCTCCTTGGGGTCATGTAGCCATTTTCCCAGGCCAGTTTGGCTAGGAATGCTGACAGTGTTTTGCCATCTTCTGGGTACGGAACGGGGGTCACTGGGTGTGTGTGTGGGGGGGTGGATTAGTGAATTTCCTGCACGGTGCAGGGGATTGGACTAGATGACCCTAGAGGTCCCTTCCAACCCTATGATTCTATGATTCTCCTTTGCTATACCCCTCCCATATAATCAAGCTGCATTGTACATCCCACCCACTTTTTGTCTAGGATGTAAAGGCTCAGGGACCTCCAGTCCTACTCATGTCTGAAGAAGGGAGCTCTGACTCTCAAAAGCTTACACCCTGAAAATCTTGTTGGCCTGTAATCAAATCTTGCTGCCCTACTGCAGATCATCACAGCTACCCTCCTAAAACAATCTTTCTAAACCTAAGACTTTTTAAAAAATCTGTTCTGTTTATTTTATTGGTTGCCCATTACCTATTGTATTTTCCTCAGGGACAATATAGAGCTGATTCAGATTGGGACCAGGGCATACAAGTAGAAGAGGCTTAGACCTTCTCCCCCCTGCTCTTTTCCTGACCTGAAACAGCCCCATGCGGATGGGAAAATGGCATGGGAAGAAGGCCTAAGCCCCTACTATGTCGGAGTGTCATGATCTTGAATTGGGTCTGCACACATCTGGATATCATGGAACTTTAGAACATGCCTCTCCATCCATGTATAGAGTCTCTCTACACGAGACGCTTTGGTGCGTGTTGGTCAAGTGTAGGGAGACACAATCTTAGCTGGGAAGCATAGTTTAAAAAGACAGAGCCGGCGAAGATTGCTCATCAGAGGGTTTGTTAATTTCATCTTCAACTCCCTGAAGGCTCTGTCAATTTTACCTCTCCAGTCTAAAATTGTGTGGAATCACAACAAGAGGGCAGCGAGTAATGGAAATGGGCTGGAGCTGCCTGCCAGAGCCAGGCTCAGACCAGGAGAGGTTATCATGGGCTGAAGTTTCCCTCCTGGCCCTTCACAGCCCCTTCACACAGCTCCAGTATAAAGCAAAGCCTTGCCCTGTCCTCGGCTCTCTCTTTTTAAACTACCCTTCCTGGCTACCATCGCATCTCCCAACATGAGTTCTCCACGTGTCAGATGTCTTGTGTAGAGAGACTTGTAGTTAGGCCACTATGTAAGGAACAGGAACTGTTTTTTAGATGAGGGGGTTTCCTGCTTAAAGTGTAGGTTTTGATGACAAACGGTTTAACAGGATGAATGCTTCTCTGTTTGAAGGGGAGTGGGGAATTGCACCATAGAGTCTCAAAAAGACATAAGAAACGGGTGAAATGGATTTATCTGGGACAGCTGAAAAGTCAGAATTAATAGTGTGTACGTGAGCTTAGCTTGAATCCCACCCCTAAAAAAATTATAGAAAACCACATGTTTTTATTTTGCTGGGCACTGATGCAATTCTATAGGAGTCCCCTGAGAGATGAGTTGTTGCAGTTCATAAAATCCCTCCAGTTCATGCAGCATCTTTGTCCACTCATGCAGCTAGCGGTGGCTCTCCTTGCCAAAATGTTCAAATATGCTGGGAAACATCCGTGTGAAATAGGAAGTGTATCCTTGTAGCTGGTAAAAAATCTTTCAGCAAAATTAGCCAGGGTTATGTAAATAAAGAGCAACAACCAAGGCAACAAGGTACAGTTATAATTTGATGTCATTATAACCACATCCCTGGGCACTCTGGCCCCAGGGGAGAAGTGGTAAATAGGGCTGTGTGCTTCGGTATTCGCTTCGGGTAAAAATACCCGAAGCGGAGCCGATCCAGAAAGATTCTGGGTATCCGAATCGAGGCCAGCATGCCCAAATCAACCCCCTCCTGCACACCCCTAGTGGTAAAATAGAGGCACTGCCCAAACCGTATGAGAAGCACAGGAGGTGTCCTGTGGGGGTCTATAAGGACATGAGGGGACCAGTGCTAGTTCCTGATGAAATATATCCCTACTACCTTGGCTCTCCTGGCCAAGCAGCAGCACCCATCTTAAGACTTCCAGAATGCATTGGGAATTTACAGAGCTATCATTTCACTTTAGTGGCCTTGCTTCCTGACATTTTCTAGGACGGAGGGCATGGAGTAATGTCATAGGATTACAGTAACAGTTTAGGACTTATTAATGGGCAAAGAACTCCACTTCCTTTTTTAGAAGAAGCCAGTTTCTAGTCCTTATGGCATTTGCTTTACAGCTTGTGGCTGACATCTGTTGAAATCTCAGAAGCCACCAAGGTGAATTAGATATCGAGTGGCTGGGGGCAGGGCTTTTTATGGCCTGTGAAAGTGATCTACGATTGGATCCAGAGAGGTGCAAGCCAAGTTCTGCGCATGTAGCAAGGCTCTATCTCCTTCCTCCCATTGTACCCTTTTGTACATGTGCGCATACACACACATACACATGAACTGGAATGGAATGAGATGTGAGGGATTTGCAACTGGAAGAAGGATCCATCAAAAACTGGGGTGTCTGCAGATGTGAGCAGAAGTCTTTCTGCAAGAAGACTTCTTTGACCTTAGCCATAATAGCGGCTTCTTGTATTCTCCTCAAAGCCAGATCACAGCTTCCTGAGGTTTCTAGCGTGTCCTTACCAGTTCCAAGTTCACCTCGGCTCACACACGTATAACCTCATCTAGCCAGGAGTAGTTTGGGTTGTCGCTCGAGTGTTCCCGACTTCCCACTCCTGCCTCTTTCGTTCATCCGAGCTGTCTGTTGAATGCTGTAGCCTCATACCAGTTTGGCGTAAAAATCACAGCTGCTAAACTTCACAGACATTGCACATACATAATTGAAATGTTTTCCACCCGCTCCCTTCTCTGCAGAATGATTTTTCATAATGTGCCTTCGGCTGCCTTGTGGTCTCTTCTAGGTAAGCAGGATCCATAAATTAATGTAGCTATCAATTAACTTTGTTTGTTTGTTTGTTTGTTTAAAAGAAGAAAATGTCTTTAGTTAAGAGTTCGAGGGGTTGCAAACACTGTGCTCCACAGCTTTCTGGGCCAACTTGATAAACTATCTTCCGACTATAGACAGATTCTTGGGCGTTGCACCTTCTGGTAGTTGTAACGAACATTTCCCAGCATTATCAGAAGAAACAAAATCCAGACTGGGGTATTCCAGGGATAGGCAAGTCCTGGCACACATGCCGAGCAGCAGCATGCCAGCCCATTTTGCTTGGCATGCTGGGTTAAATTCGCTCTCTAAGCAATTGAGGTCAGCCCATGAAACACTGGGTGGAAACACACGAGACGAATTTCACGTGAAGAGCACTTGATTGGTCCCGCAAGTGTCCCTGGGCATGGTAGTCTAATCCTGCCCCTCTCCAAGCAACCGGAGGAAAACCAAGCAAAGTGGATTTTCTTGCAACTCGGTCCACTCTGATCGTGGTAGCCAGTCTTCATAGCCTGTGTCTTTCCCTTCCTTGTAACATCTTATAGAAAGAAGTTAAAACTATGTGAAAAACTGAGGCTAAACTAATTTTTAAAAGTTACAATTACACTACTGCTGCTTTTTGGATCTTTTACATAGTTTTTTTTAATTGTAAGCTGGTTTTTAATGCTGTCATGATACTTTAATTGTACGTTTTTGTTGTAAGCCACCCTGAGCCCACTTGAAGAAAGGTTGGGATATAAGCTGAATTGAAGGGATGGATGGATGGATGGATGGATGGGGATGAATGAATGAATGAATGAATGAATGAATGAATGAATGAATGAATGAATGAATGAATGAATGAATGAATGAATGAATGAATGAATGTTGGTGCATGAAAAAAATTATGAACAGGAGAGCTAGCACTTCTTGTGAGCAGCTGGCCATGGAATCTACCCTGTACAGGTTGGAATCTAATCTGCCCATGGGCTTGGAAAAGTTTAGGCATTGTTCAGTGAGAATACACCTGGATGAAATTCTGCAGGGTGAGAAGGCAGTCACTGCAACAGGAATTGGTTGCCGGATGCATGAGTTCCTTTTACAAGGAAGGAGCTCCGTTGGCATTTAACGGAAGGATTAAAAGTCTAGGTAGAATAAGCAGGAAAGAAGGTGGAATATGATTAATTCTTTAGTTTTTGTTGGACTGCGTGTTCTAGTTCTGGTGAATGGCTATAGGCAGGAGTACTGTTTCATCTACGTTTCAACAGCCCTTTGGGGTTTGGAGGTTGACTCTCCCTTCTTCTTCTTCTTTTTCTTACATGAGCATGTATTTAATTATTGCCTTCATTGGCAGTCCCTGAAATGTCTAGCAATTCCATTTAAAAGGCTCGTTTTGAGGGGTCTATAACTCAGCAGTTTTAATTTGCAGTGGGCTGAAACTTGGCAGACAGTGAGCCAATTTTGAAATCCACTCTGCGGGCCCTAAATCTAAATACAGTGGCAGGAGATGCCTCTTCTGAGCAGTAAAATACAGTGCTCTGGCTCCTTGAATTAAAGCTTGGCCACAGCCTGCCAGTGCCTCAGCACTGCCCCCAGCTCGTTACCCAGCGATCTGATCAATTTAATTTAAAGATTTGATCAGAAACTGAAAGTTTAACCCAGGCCTAAGGAGCAGCCTGCTTTCCCTTGTTTAGAAGCACCGATTGTTTAAAGGACCATGTCTTCTCAACAGGGGGATGATTAGGAAGGAAGAGCGTCAAGAGTTATGTGCCCATGGGCTTGGAAACGCACAACGGTGGAAGAATTAAGTTTTGGCATTCCACACCATTTGTTTGCGTTTTGTGTTTAATGGCTGAATAAACCGGCAGTCCTTTTCCCCCCGACTCTGCATGCCTCGCTGGAAAGAGTGTCTCAGCTGTATTTGAGCAAGAACAAAATGCCTTAATGTCTCAGACGACAGGCCTGAGGCTCAAGTTGCCAGCGCTTGGTTTCAAAAATACTAAACAGAGAGCCAAGCTACAAGAGACGAATTACAAGAGGAGGAGCAGATGAAGGGGGTTGCAATGTTAGCTGGGAAGCTGAGTTTTAAAAGAGATGGGAAGGCTTTGTCAATTTCCCCTCTCTACAGAGCCAGGGAGATCCCTGCTCAGAGGGTTTGTTAATTTCCTCTTTGCCTCCCAGAGGCTCTGTCAGTTTCACCTCCCCTTCTAAGAGGGGAAGAGGAAATTAACACACCCTCTGAGCAGTGATCTTTGCTGGCTCTGTAGAGAGGGGAAATTGACAGAGCCTTCCCATCGCTTTTGAAACTCAGCTTCCCGGCTAACCTTGCGACTCCCTTCACGTGCACGTCCTTGTGTAATTCGGCTCAGAGAGGTGAAAACCAGGCAAGTGCAGAGTGGCAGAAGCTGGCAAGTTGTGGGCAGAGCCTGGAAGAATGTGCTGAGTCATGGAGGCAGGAGCCACAATGCAGCGAGGCAGGCCATAGGTGGAGTTTTCTTTGTGGGTAAAAGGCTGCGCCCTGTCAGTCTCTCCACCTGGATTGCTTGTGTCTTTCCTTAGATCAAAAATAAACCTTTCGTTATACAGTCTGCCATATATGTCTGTAGTAAGGAGCTATAACTAGTCACAGTTTCCCGTTATTTGCTCGCGCAGCAGTATCCAAATATATGAACCTGCCACTCTGTGTCGATGTATGTGAGATATACAGGCTTTGTTTTAAAGCTCATAGGCAAGTGAAATGGCCCTGCATGTAATGACTTTAGAGATATATTTGCAAGCATATTTTGCCAGTCTTAAGGGATTTGGCGTGCAGTGAGGGCTGCTTTGGCCTCGGCATCTGGCAACCCCAGCTTAGCATCATTGAACTTCAAGCTTGCCTCTCAAAGCTTGGCCTTCTCAGTCAGACCCTGAGCTTCAGGCCACGTGTGCAACCTTTCACAAAGTTGGAAGTTCAATATGAAAGTTGCAGCTACTCATTGCTTTTGCAGCTCAGGTTCAAAGCAGAGACCAAATATAACTCTTTGAAGTGTTCCTGGGAAGGTGTCTTGGGGGGGTCTCTCTTTGCTCCCCAGTATGATTACAAGGTGAGGTATATGTCCTTCCATTTGGTGTGGCCCCATCCACTCTGCTACATCTGTGTACTTAGAAAATGACAGTGTTCTCCTGCCTCATTTGAGTCCAGTGACAACTTAAAGACCAACAATTTTTTAAGAACTTTAGAGAGTCAAACTCCCTTCTTCAGATACATGTTATCTGAAGAAGGGAGCTCTGACTCTCAAAAGCTCATACCCCGACAATCTTGTTGGTCTCTAAGGTGCCACTGGACTCAAATGCTGCTGTTCTACTGCAGGCCAACACAGATACCTACCTGAAACTTCTTACTTCATGCCTAGTTTTTATCAGAGCTCCTCGTCGCACATACTCTGGCATCTTTTGGTTAAATAAGTAATTAACAAACAGCGTGCTTTATCTTTCAGGTGGACCTACCACGACTTCTTCAACAGGTACCGAGTGCTCATGAAGAAAAGGGATCTCTCCAAAAAGGCAGACAAGAAGGCGATTTGTAAAACTGTGCTGGAGAACCTGATTAAGGTACGGTGGAACCAGGGTTGCTTTCCTCCACCTCCACCCCCATTCTTCTGTATGGCCTTGGTGCTGAAAAGCCACCTCCCACCACGAGCTCCTAGCTCTCTTTTTTTTTGGCCAACTGAGGGCTACAGGAATTGCTTGCAGAATCCTTTTGGCACGACAAACTGGTTTGACAGGTTTTGCATCTGACGAAGAGAGCTGTGTTTCTCGAAAGCTTATGCTGCAGTAAAGTTGGTTAGTCTTAAGGGTGCTACTGGACTCTTTTCTGGTTTGGCAGAGATGCCTTCATCCCAAGGAGTTCTGGGAATGGTAGTTCTGTTGAGGGAAGAGGGTGGCAGGCAATGTAGAGATCTCTAACTCAGAGCCAAAGCTACAAGTGACGCCTGACACCGGTTGGACGCTTGTCAGCTTCCCTCAAGTTTTGATGGGAAATGTAGGCATCCTGGTCTTGCAGCTGTAATGGAGAGCCAAGCTGTAAAACCAGGACACCTACATTTCCCATCAAAACTTGAGGGAAGCTGACAAGCGTCCAACCTGTGTCAGGCGTCACTTGTAGCTTGGCTCTCACACAGCTGACCTAACCACAGATTCCAGAATTCTTTGTGGAAGGGCTGTGACAGGTTAGCAGTGCAGATTGGGGTCCATAGTCTAAAGTAACACTCTGCCTATTTATTTGCCTTTCTACCCAATAGTCCCCCAAAGCAGCTTGCATCATTTTCCTCTCCTCCATTTCATCCTCACAACAACTATCCTTTGACGTAGGTTAGGCTGAGAATGTATGACTGGCCCAAGGTCACCCGGCAGGCTTCCATGGCAGAGGGGGGATTTGAACCGGGGTTTCCCAGATCCTATTCAAACATTCCATTCACTACACCACATTTTAACTACTACACTAGCTCACCCCCGTGGTATACTACACTACTTAGAGAAACGGATCTCCCAAACAGGTAAACCACTCTGAGTAGGCATTAAGTTGTCCTGAAGGGCGGTATATAAATCAAATGTTGTTTTTGTTTCTGGATGCACATTGTGCCCCATGCCCTATCCTGGCACAGCATGTGATGTCCCATTTTGGACATCGGTGACCTAGACCGGAGTGAAGTGCATGCTTCGTTTGACCCAGGTGTATCGTGGCATTTCATCCCTTGCGTGCTGATAGAAGTCACGTGCTTCTATCTTAACCCTGTTTCCTTTTGTGCTTTCGAACAGGATCCTGACAAGTTCCAGTTTGGGCGTACCAAGATCTTTTTCCGTGCAGGCCAGGTGGCCTACTTGGAGAAACTGCGGGCAGACAAGTTCCGTGGCGCCACCATCATGATACAGAAAACCGTGCGTGGCTGGTTGCAGAGGCTGAAGTACAAAAGGATGAGAGAGGCAGCCATACAAATCCAGAGGCATACCCGAGGGCACCTGGCCCGCAGGTGAGCTTTACGTAAGGCTTCAGCCATAGAGATGCATTTGTTTCATGGCACTGATGACACTGAAAGCAATACCAAAGTGCAATGCGGGGCCGTAATCCAGAGCATTCGAAAACGTAGCTGCCACTGGTCTGCTAACAACCCATCGTCGTTTACCCTGAGACTTGCAGGGGCTCGACATGATCTCAAGCCAGCCCAGTTATCTGAGGGTCAGAACACACGATACAAACTTCACATGAGGAGCACTTGACTGGTCCCGCCATCTCTGCTGGGAATGATAGCCTAACACCCCCTCCCCGCTCTTTGAGCGAAGTGGATTTTCTTGCAAAGAACAGCCGCTCAACTGGAGAATGGGAGGTACGGATTTCTCTGGGACGGATTTCTCTCTCCCTCGCAAAACATCTTGGCTTTTTTCCTGTCTCTCGTTATGTCGTTCCCCCACCCCACCCCCATCCCAAGTTCTCAGAGGATTTTTGAAAGAGAGTGAGTGAGTGAGTGAGTGAGTGAGTGAGTGAGTGAGTGAGTGAGTGAGTGTGTGTGTGTGTGTGTGTGTGTGTGAGAGAGAGAGAGAGAGAGAGAGAGAGAGAGAGAGACTCCCCTTTCCCTCCCCAGCTGAGAATCACATTGAGCGGATGGGTTTTTAAACTACAGTTCCCAGGGATCATTGCAGGATCCAACGCTTGCCCATGAGTATCGTGTGTTTTGACCCTGAGATCCTTTTAACAGGAAGATTGCGCTTGGCATATGTATGCAGAGCAACCGAGCTATAGATCTCTCACCTAAGGGTGAACATGTGCTGTTATTACCATGCACTTACGCATACTTTCAGTTGGGAGCAATAGCCTTCTAATGCAACGGGGCCAGCCAGTTGATATTTGACTGTTGATTGGATTCCGCATCCTTGCTTCAGTGTCTTTTCAGAACTGGGATAGGTACACACATGGATAACCTGGCACGGGAAGCTGTGTAATGAGTGATTCCCGACTTCCTGCCTCCTGGTCCAATCAGTGTGCTTTGTAATTTGCTTTTAATAATCTGTTCTAAAACTTGATTCCAGTTTGGTGTAGTGGTTAAGAGCAGCAGGACTCTAATCTGGAGAACCGGGTTTGATTCCCCGCTCCTCCACTTGTAGCTAGCTGGGTGACCTTGGGTCAGTCACAGCTTCTTGGAGCTCTCTCAGCCCCACCCACCTCACAGGGTATTTTGTTGTGGGGATAATAATGACATACTTTGTAAACCACTCTGAGTGGGTGTTAAGTCATCTTGAAGGGCGGTATATAAATCGAATGTTGTTGTTGTTGTTGTTGTTGTTATTTTCCTTTGGCAAGTGTTCTTAGGATGGCGCTGTAAGTCTATGTTACCTGCCTCTTAATTTAGTATTGTAGAAGGGTAAGGTTTAGGGCTTGGGAGAGAGGACTGTGTTTATTGCTCCTTTTATTTCTTTTTCTCTATAGCTGTTAGACCATTTTGGGTTTTGTCACTGATGACTGTACAAAATTTTTCTTCTTACTGTGAATTTGGAGTTGTGATGGGGCTTCTGCATCCCCATAAAAAACCTTACTTGGCCCATGAATGCTAAGGTACAAAGAGAAAGGTGCAGGATTTGAATTTCTGCAGGAGGTGAAATTCCCCAGGATCATAGAATCACAGAATCACAGAGTTGGAAGGGGCCATACAGACCTTCTAGTCCAGCCCCCTGCCCAATGCAAGATGAGCCTAAAACATCCCTGACAATATTCATCCAGCCACTTTTTGAAAACTGCCACTGAAAGGGAGCTCACCACCTCCCTAGGCACCTGATTCCATCTTTAAACTACTCTGACTGTGAAAAAGTTTTTCCTAATATCCACCAGTACATTTCTGCATGTAATTTAAGCCCGCTGCTTTGGGTCCTACCCTCTGCTGCCAACTGGAACAGCTCCTTGCCCTCCTCCAAATGACAGCCTTTCAAATATTTAAAGAGAGCAATCATGTCCCCCCTCAATCTCCTCTTCTCCAAACTAAACATTCCCAAGGCCCTCAGCCTTTCCTCATAGGGCTCAGTCTCCAGACCCCTGATCGTCCTCGTCACTCTCTTCTGCACCCTCTTAATTTTCTCCGCATAGGATTCCCCTATGTCCAGGAGAATGTGGAAAAGGAAGCAAGGAAAAGCCTTTTGTTCTTAATTTGAGGAAGAATCTTTAAAATAGCAAGAAATGGGTTATGGGTTAGTATCTGGAGGGCCTGAACTGGCATATTTCTACAGGCCTCTGGTAGTTCCAAAGACATTTCTGATGGGGTGGGGGAGTGGAACATAACTGAAGAAGTATTTACCTCAGAGGTAATCTTGTTGATTGTATCACCTTACACTGTATAATGCACCATGAATCTCAATGAGAAAGGTGGGTTATAAATATAGTAAATAAGTTTAATGCCCGTGTGATTGAGAATATGTTTATAGCCATACTGGCCCACACCAAATCAAAAACAATAATAACTGCACTTATATACTGTTCTTCCAGCTCAGAGCAGTGAACAGTGTTGTTATTATCCCCATAATACAGCTGGGGAGCTGGGGCTGAGAGGAGGGCTTACTGAGCTCACAGCAGTAGTGGGATTTGAACCAGCAGAGTGCTGACTCGTAGAGTTGCCAGTCTCCAGGTGGTGGCTGGAGATCTTCCAGAATGACAACTGATCTTCAGGCAACAAAGATCAGTTCCCCTGGAGAAAATGGCTGCTGTGGAGAGTGGACACTATGACATTACACCCACCGCCGGTGCCAGGGTTTCTGGTGCCCGCGGCCACCCCCTGTGCATGCGCCGGACTGTGTGATGTCACCACATGATGACATCATCATGCAGCAAAGCCGGGCCCATTGGCCGGCAGGTGGCTGGGGCGGCGCGCGGAGGCGCCCCGGCCGCCTGCCGTGCCTGGCCCGCGGCTGCTGCGCCTGGCCAGGGGCATGCGGCAATGGTGGCGTGGGGCTGGCCGGCTGCAGCAGCTGTGGGCCAGCCACGCCAGCTCCGTGGCGCGTGCCTCTGCCCCGGCACTCCCTCCAGCCCGCTGCACCTGCCTCACCGCCTCAATAGTGGAGCCAGCCCTGATTATACCGTTCTGAGGTTCTTCCCTCCCCAAACTTCGCCGTCTCCAGGCTCCACCTCCCAAATCTCCTGGCAACCCTACTGACTTGCAACCCAACCACTTAACCACTGTACTACAGCAGTGAGCTCAAAAGTTTGCCCAGTATTCTGTGTCAATCTGGTCGGTTCTCAAGCTGGCACCTCCCCTCTTCCTTTTTGTGAAAGACTCCTGTTTCCATTGTTACGAGGAAAATGGGGAGCCCTGCAGGATTCGACTTCATAGGAAATTGGATCAGTCACTTCCGCTTTCACAATATTTTTTTACCCCGAATGCCCCAAGCAAAGAACAAATCATAAAATCCGGTGAAGCAAGTGTAACTGTCTTTAAACGCTTGCAGTTTTATAAATATTTCTTGAGAGAGAGTAACGAGATGAGTGTAAATTCCCCGGGTAAAGGCTCTCAATTGAGGAGGAATGTGAGAGTAGCATCTACATCCCAAATTAACTGCTATTTAGGAATTGCTTGGAGTCATGCTTCCAGACGTCGCCAAACCAATGGACGTTGCTTTAAATGTCAAATCAATTTGCCGCTGTTGCGCTAGATATCCTGTAGGCCATAGCCGTACTGTGCAGCACTTGCTTTCGGTGCTGGGGGACTGGAACAGCTAACCTTGATGAGGAGGTCTTCAGAGTTCCAAAATTTAAGAGCAGAACATGGAGAGAAACGGAAAAAAAATCTATGTGCTTATTTGCTTAGAAAAAGGATTAAATGTCGTCCCCCCCCCACCTCCGAGGTGCAGCAGTTGAGTTCTGAAAGTTCCCTGAGAGGTTCAGTGTCTCAGAGCAGAACCACAAGTGACAAAAGGCACAGGTTGGACACTTGTCAGCTTCCCTCAAGTTTTGATGGGAAATGTAGGCAGCTTGGCGGAAAGTTGGACAAGTGACAGTTGAAAAGTCCATTGGACAGCAGTCAGAGAGCCAAGCTGCAAGACTAGGATGCCTACATTTCCCATCAAAACTTGAGGGAAGCTGACCAGTGTCCAATCTGTACCTTTTGTCACTTGTGGTTCTGCTCTCAGTTTATTTAATTTATTTTATTTACTTTGTTGTTATCCTGCTTTTCTCCCCAATGAGGACCCAGAACATTCTCCTTTCCTCTGTTTTATCTTCACAACAACCCTGTGAGGGAAGCATTTTCTTCACCCTACCAGTCCTACTTTGTAACATTGCATTTTAAAAATTAAGACCGGTGGAAATGAAAGAGCTTAGTTCAGGTCATAGAGCCGGGGCAGGACTCAAGGCGGTTTACAGAAGGCTGTCTGTTCTTCTGTTCCCCCTCTGTACAATAGGGATGCTTGTGACCAGCGTCAGGAGTATACCACGAGACTTGTAAAACATCTTGGAGGTTCTAAGCGGTGTAATAAATTAATTGACTTTTTACAGGAGGGTGACAAAGCAGGTTTGGAAAGGTGCCGTCAATACTCCAAAGTAGTACAAGTTGCTTTCTTGGTTTTCGTTGGGGCTGCTTCTTGAGCACTGATTTCCTTGCTGTTTCTCACCTGTTTCCGATTTCCACTTGGATTGAGAGGAGGGAAGTGAATTGCGGTTTCGTATGTTTGCTGTCTGTTGACGCTCTTGATAAAGACCCGAAACAGGAGTTAAGCTGCCTTGTTGAGCGTCGGGTGGCGACTTCTCGTGGCAAGTCCAGCAGCTTCACTACGTTCTCCCGTCAGTGAACAGGTGTCCAGTACTTTGGATGGAGTCTGCACCGGGAGTAGCAAGAAGGAATAATTACTTATACTTTAGACTTTCTCATCTGCTGGACATCCGCCTTGTTTGTATTGATTATATTCTTTAGCACTTGGCACTTTAATATACTACAAACCTGTATAAATTGTTAAAACTGTTGGTGCTGAGTGGTACATTTGTAATATCGTTGGTCCTGAGACCAATCCGCTGTAGGTTTACTATTGACATTCTGTTACTACACGGGGCGCCCTTCCTTGTTTTGGTTTTAACAGAATGGCAGATCGTCTGAGGAAGACAAAAGCAGCCATTATTTTCCAGAAACAATATCGAATGTTGAGGATTCGCCGAGCCTACCAGATGATCCGTGGAGCCGCCATCACGATCCAGGCTTTCACTCGAGGAATGTTTGTCCGAAGGAACTTTCAAAAGGTGTGTGTGTGTTATTTTGAAAAAAAATACCTTTGGTCTGGGAAACATCTTTGCTTTGAGAAGTGAAAGAAGCTCCTGACCTGGCTTATCAAAATCATGGCTACTGCTTGTCTTTGTACTTTCTCCTTGGCTCAGAGCCAATGTAGCCTTCTAAGAATGGCCTCCTCTTCTTCTCCTACAGTGTGAACCTAGACTTGTCATGTACAGAGCTTTGTACCAAAAGACGGAGTGCTGGGTTGCCCCTTGCACCAAGTTTTTTACCCACTCCTTACGTTGTTCCTTTTTTGAAGTGGAGACTTGTGCATTTTCAGATTCCAAAAGCGTTAACGGCCACTATTTTCTTACGTTCAGGCCGTACGTGCAGAAGCGATTGTTCTGCCGCCCCTTGGAGTACGAGCTTAATGAAGCTGTTCATACAGAGAAGTGCCTCAAGGCAAAACAGAAATCTGAAAATGTCATTTGATATCAGGAATTTACCTGAAGGAACAGTGCTTATCTGAGTCCTGCGTGGCAATGCAGCTGCCTGCTTACGTCAGTTCATGCTCATGAACGTTCCTCCTTTTGGGAGACCTTCTTTTTCCTCTTGTGCCTACAATGGCTACTCTCTAAGTATGGTAAATGGATCACCAGACTCATTCGCCCGGAGCAGAGTCTGTCATCTTGTGTCTGCAAGCCATTTCAACATGGGGTTGACTTTCACCATGCAAAATGGCAGGTTCCATTCATGGTGAGCAAGTTAGGTGGCCCGTTTGCTGAGAACACAGTCTTGCAGAGAACAATGGTGTATGAATCAACAGTAAGGCTGCCAAGCCCCCAGTGTGGCCTTGTTGCTTGCCACTGCTGGAAGAGGCAACGGGAGAAAAATCAAAAAGAAAAATAAGGCTATGTCTACTTACAGGAAGTTCTTACCATAGAGTTCTGGCAATTCCCAGAGCTACCCAGAAATAACAAAGGGTAGATGTAGGAAATGCTCTATGCTAAAACCAGAAGTCCTTGCTATCACCAGAACTCTATGATAAGAACTTCCTATTAAGTAGACAAGGAGTTATTTGTTTTTTTTATTTTTCTCATGGGACACTGTCCCCCAACAACCATCCCTCTAACTGACAGTCATTTCCCGACCTGTTCAAAACCACCATCTCTTCTACCCAAACTTTGGCATTTGTTCAGTGAGAGAATATTTGCAATTTTAAATACTCGTGTACCATTCACAGGTTCCGCAAGATTTTCTACTTGGATATGTCAAGTGAGAAACGGTTCTGCTACAAACTCTCAGTTTTAGTATATGAAATGCCTCGCAGGTCCAGACCCAGATTTGTCTACTCTGAGTGTTCTCAAGTTACATATGAAGTTGATAGTTCTTCTGTGTTCCTTACTCCAAGAACTTGCTATGCATAAACGTAGGTAGAGGTTCCATTTAGATATCGGGGCCTTCCAGTAGACAGACCTATCGTCTGAAAGTTTGTGCAATGGTTTTTAAAGCAACTTGAGTTTAATGATTTTTTCCCGATACCCGATTTGGTGCCAAATTCGGAGGGTTAATTATGTCTTGTGTGAAGATGCATTTGCTTGGTCACAAGGTTGACCCCCTGACACACACACTCTGGGAGGCATCATGGAACATTAAGGAAATTGAAGCATTGTTCTTTTACCATCTTCAAGGATGAAAAAAGAGGGGGGGGGGGGAATCCCCACAAACTCAACCCAAACAAGCAGGGGAACAAAATAGAGGGGTTGAGTAACAACCTAAAAATACATATATATATTAGAAAGTATTTATTATAGATGTGCACCAATGCAGATTAGAAACAAGTTTAAAACATAAGGCCTGAATGACAGGCTACATATATATACACTAAAACTTGCTAAAACATCTCAAAATACAGATGATGGTACAGTGCAATCTGCATTGGTGCACATCTATAATAAATACTTTCTAGTATATATGTATATATATATATGTGTGTGTGTGTGTGTGTGTGTGTGTGTGTGTGTGTGTGTGTGTGTGTATATGTGTATATATATGTGTGTGTGTATATATATGTGTGTGTGTATGTATATGTATATGTATATGTGTGTGTGTGTATGTGTATGTGTATATATATATGTATATGTATATGTATATGTATTTTTAGGTTGTTACTCAACCCCTCTATTTTGTTCCCCTTTTACCATCTTCATCTGTGTTGGGACCTCGGAGTACAAAGACAGAATGCCCGATTTGTCAAAAGCTCAGCAAGTGAGGGCCATTACCCTCACTTGTGGCATCTAACTGACCGCTGTTGAAAACTGGATGCTGGAGTAGATAACCATTAGTCAGATTCAGCATGGCAACTTTTATGTACTTGCCCTAGTTCATAGTTAGCCAATAATGGCCAATAAACAGGGTCGGCCCAGGTTAGTACATGGATGGAAGACCACCAAGGAAGTCCAGGGTCGCTATGCACAGGTGGGCAATGGTGAACTACCTTTGTTCATCTCTTATCTTAAAAACCCTACAGGGTTGCAATACTTTAGCTATGAATTGATGGCACCTTACCTACATAGTTGCAGAGTTTGCACTTAAATGTAATTATGCAGTCCACCTTCTTGAATCAGATACACCTTCCGTGCTTGTGAGTTATCAAGGGACCTTAGGAATGGCTGGTCTAGGTGGACCTTTGGTCTCCTGATCCAAGAAGGCAGGTCTTACGGTCTCTGAGTCCAATACTGTGGAGTGAAACTTAACACACCAACCACCCAGTACAGCTCTTATTAAAATAGTCATTGCTGTTCATGTACCGATAGAGATTAATTTCCACACTGCTGTTACTACTTTGGGTTGTTCCCCAAAGGGTTATTTCACCCCATACGTTTGTTTGTCTTCTCTAGTTGCTTGCCGAGCACAAAGCCATCGTCATCCAGAAGCATGCCCGGGCCTGGATGGCTCGGAAGCATTTCCTCAGGTTCAGATGCGCCGCTGTGGTTGTCCAGTGCTACTTCAGGCGCATGAAGGCCAGGCAGGAGCTGAAGGCCCTGAAGATCGAGGCCCGGTCAGCAGAGCATTTGAAGAGGCTCAACGTCGGCATGGAGAACAAGGTCGTTCAGTTGCAGAGGAAGATAGATGAACAGGTAAATCCCCTTACTCTGTTACGAATATCTTGACCTCTGTTACAACTGCTCTGGGTTGTATATGCTGTTCTTGTGCGGGGAGGGGGGACTCTCTATCTACAGAATACTTTTTCGTTCTGTGATCAGGAGATCTGAGGAGATAGCAAAGCAGGCTAGGTTTAACCATAAAGTATATTAGATGTGTTCATAGGGGGGAAAAAATCAGTAAATCAAATCAGGTAAAATTGGGGTGGTTTTTAAAAAACTTTATTTTTGAATTTTTTTGTTTTTACTGAATACCAAACCCAAATTGCACTCCTAGACTATATGCTATTCTGTTGGGCACTGCTGGCTGTAGTCTGCTGGTGTAGACATGTGCCTACTAGGGGATTTCCGTGTTGCTATGTAAATTAGTTGTGCTTTGCTTCAGAAAGATTTCATTTCTGTGCTTGGCTTTATGCTTCTCCCACAAAAAACCTTTCTGCTTCCATACCCTATTGTGTCTCTTTCACTGAATGTCCGAATTGCTGTTCATTATTGTACTTACATACACAGTGCAAGTGAATATACAATGTAATCCATCTTGGATCTCAGTGAAAAAGGTGGATTACACATACATGCATGCATACATTGAATGTGGTGAGCTCTCCTTCTTTGGAAGTCTTTAAGCAGAGGCAAGATGGCCATATGACAGCAGTGCTGATTCTGTGAGCCTGGGCAGATTGTGAGAGGAAGGGCAGAAGGGGTTGCATCAGTGCTTGGTTTTCGTGGCTCTTCTTACATGCCCAGGGTGGTACCGATCGTCACCTTGGGGTCGGGTGGCAGTTTTCCACAGACTGGTTTGGCTAGGGATCCTGGAGGTGTTTCGCCATCTTCTGGGCAATGGAGCAGGGGTCACCAGGGCAGTTGGGGGGTATTTGTGAATTTCCTACATTGTGCAGGGGGTTGGACTAGATGAACCTAGAGGTCCCTTCCAACCCTATGATTCTGTGATGCTATATCAGAGCGTTCTGTGGTCTCCCAGTTTCAGACCCTGAATCCAGCTTTTCTGAAAAGCCTCTAGCCCTCCCAGGCATGTAAGAAGTCTGTAAAAATGCAAAAACTGGTACAAGTGAAGTCTCCGGTATCCCTGCCCTTACTGATGGACTGTGCCTCTTTGATCACCTGCTGCCCTTTGTCTAGGTTCAGTATTCTAGTCTAGACTCCTTCCTGCACTGCTGCTAAAGATGCCATGAGCTAAGCTAGTCATGTCACTGTAATGCAAGAGGGTGCCTTGGTCTTGGGAGGGAATGGAGGTAACATAACTGCCTTGGAATTCCCACTCTGATTTGGCCCTGAGAGGGAGATGGAAGGGCAGCTGCAACGGGGTAAAAACCAGTAACTGTAAGGTGAATACCTGTTCGTTAATGGGATGGCCAGCAGGACTGTTCCTTGTGGGGAGCCCGGAGCATGGCACCTGAAGGAGGATGTAGGAGACCTTCCATAGAGTTCTCATTGGGAACTGCGTGTTCAGGATACTTATCTGCAAAGCTAATACGTAATTTTTTCACAGGGCTTTTCTTTAAAAAGGCTGGTCCATGGACTAGTTTGCTCCTCAGCATGTGTGCAGAGTTTCCCCAGGAAAGTTATCTTTGCTCTCCATCAAATTGTTTACCGGCTTGCTAGTGTGCAGAGTACCAGACTAGACAACAGGGCATTGGCTTAATCATCTGTCTGTGTAAAGACAAGTGTCCTGACTGACTCCTCAACGCCCAGCCCAAACCCTCGGACCTAGAAACGTGAAATTTGGGGAGAACATTCCTTTCGTGATGTAAACACCCACTAAGAAGGGATCTTAAGAAATTTTCCCCCCTAAGAGGGTAAAAAGGGGTCAAATGTGTTTTGCCAAAGGGGTACATCTTCCCTGTGTGGCTGGCAGGCTACTGCCTGCTTGCACCCCCACCCACTGCCAGCTTGGCCACTCTTCCCTGATTGGGCCAGTCTTTCAAGGTCATTTGCATATGCAGGCTGATTGGGACTCACTACATTCCACACCTCATCCCCTCCCTCCCCAACAGCTGGAACACAGAAGTCATTTGCTTATGAGGCCTGACTGGTCCTTGCTCCTACTTTCTAAACAGTATGCAGTTGCTGTTGGGAGTCATTGAATGTGTCCTGAGATAAAATGCACCTCTCAGTCTTCCCCTTAAAGTTCAATAGGGTTGTCAATCTCTCTGTGGGGCCTGGCTTTCCTGTGTGGCTGGCAGGCTCCTGCCTGTTTGCACCCACCTCTCTCTGATTGGTCAGCTGTGGAACTCTGTGTTCTGAGGTAAAAATCAGGTCAAGGAAACTGCAGACAGTTGAAGAAAGGAAGTAACTGGATTTAAAGTAGTTAAATACCATAGTGAAGCACAGGTATCAAGCTAGCGGTGTATATTTTGTACAAGAACTGCTCTTGTTTTGAACAGATCCCCTGTATGCTGCTGTAGCTATGGGTCTATATCTATATCTATCTCAGGGAGGGGAGTCAGGTGGGTAGCCTTATTGGTCTGTGTTAGAACAGCAGGATTTGATTCCAGAGGCACCTTAGAGACTAACAAGATTTTCTCAGGGTATGAGTTTTCAAGAGTCAAAGTTCCCTTCTTCAGATACATGGTATACATGACTCTTGAAAGCTCATACCCTGAAAATCTTGTTGGTCTCTAAGCCACTGAAATCAGATCTTGCAGAGGGGATGTGGCTCAGTGGTAGAGAATCTGCTTGGCATGCAGAAAGTCCTAGGTTCAATCCCCAGCATTTCCAGTTTAAAAAAACCAGGCAGTAGTTGATGTGGAAGACCTCTGCTTGAGACCCTGGAAAGCCACTGCCATTCTGAGTAGACAGTACGGACTTTGATGAACCACATTTTTTTATTCCACACTAATAACATCAGGGCAGCATACATGGTTCTTTCCTCTCTAATTTTTTATCCTCACAGTGACCCTGTAAGGTAGGTCAGGCGTAAGGTGAACCGTATACAGATTTGAACCCTGGACTGATGATTCCTTGTCCAGCATACAAACCACTAACCACCCAGGTTTCTGGACAGTTGGAGCAGTTTTGTTGCGGGAGGAGGAGAAGGCTAATGTAGTCTGAAGCTCAAGCTGGGAAAGGGATATCAGGTAGGCTGGACTGTGGGGACTTACGTTGGTTACCGCCCAGAGCTGGGGCTGATCCAATTAAGAAAGAGGTTATATTGGATTCCCAGGTAGCTGAGATGCCTGTTGGGCCCTGTGGATTTGCTTGATGGTAGAGCATGTTTAACAACTAGCAAAGTCATCCATATTAGCCAAGCAACCATAGCCTCACCCTGAAGAAACCACAACTCTTAGTGGTGTAAGGAGCTGGGTCCCTGTAAAAATAATGCGCACAATACTCTTGCAGTTAGAAAAGAACATTTTGCTGAAGGTCCAAAACACCAAGAAGAAATTGACAGCTTTGTTATCTGTGTGTGTGTGTGTGTGTGTGTGTGCATGCATGTGTGTGTGCGCACACGAGAGAGAGAGAGAGAGAGAGAGAGAGAGAGACTGTGTGTGTTTTTTTAACGTGTAGCCTTGGTTAACCTTGGCTCAGACTGCATTACATAAGACAATCACAGCTCTTGAGGAGAAATCTCTCCCTGTGTGCAGATTTGTCCCACTACCGCTGCTGAGCTTTTCCCATTTAGTCTCCGTTCTGCAACTTCTCTGGCACTTGCTGCTATTGCCTGCCAGAAAAGCTGAGCTAAGATAACAGCAAAAAAGATACCCCTCTGTGGTTTGCAGTGCCTTTTCTGATTGGTGACTACAAAGAGAAACCCTGAGGCTTTATTTGAAGGAGACAGGCAAATATTAGAAGAGTTTCTCTGTAAACAAAGGTAGATGTTTGGAAAGGAAGTAGCTGTGGCTCAGTGGAAGAGCATCTGTCTGGCACGCAGAAAGTCCCTGGTTCAATCCCCAGTATCTCCAGTTAAATGGCCAACTAAAGAGCAGGATTTAAATCAAGTAGCACCTTAAAGATCAGCAACATTTCTAGAGTGTAAACTTTTGAGGGTCAAAGCTCCCTTCTTCAGAATCTTGCTGTTCTACTGTAGACCAACACAGCTACCCACCTGAAAGGACCAGGATGTATGTAACGTGAAAGACTGCAGCCTGAAACCCTGGAGAGCCGCTGCAAGTCCATCTACCTTAATGGACCAAGGGGACTGATTCAGTATAAGGCAGTTCCATGTGTTTTTATGTGCATTTGTGTTCAAGGGGTCTCCGTGTTTTGAGTTTTTTTGCCTTGAGTTGAGCATTTAATAGCTGAAGAGTTCATGAAGGTCAAGAGTGGGAAGGTTTTTCAGCTTGAGAGCCTCACCAAGAGTAGGTGTCTGCCCACTTTTGAGAATGGGGCACCAGCCCTTTATGTTTCCAGTGGCAGCAAATTACAGGAACCTGCTGCCTTTGAAAGCAGGTGGAGATCCAAGCTGCGCTCGCTCCCTCTCTGCTACTCTGAATGACATTCAGCTGTCGGGCTGTTGAATGATTATTGCAGGAGCTATCAGCTCACTAGCTGAGGCTTGCAGTCCTACAGATCAATGTCGCCAACAAATTGTTATGAGGAGCTGAGGAAAAGCCCCAGCAGAGCAGATATAGCAAAGAGTCCGGTAGCACCTTTAAGACTAATTAACTTTATTGTAGCATAAGCTTTCGAAAACCACAGCTCTCTTCATCAGAGCAGATAGAGGCTCTCCAGACTGTAATTTGCACCTCTGTTAGTCTCTTGCCGTGAAAACCCTAACAGGGGTCACCATAAGTCAGCTGTGACTTAAGGGCATTCTCCACCCTCTCCCTTCATAGTAGCGAAGACCAGGGCTCATTTCGAGGGGGAACGCACTGGAACACAGTTCTGGCAGTTCCCCAAAGAGGTCACATGTCAGGTGGCCCCGCCCACCTGACGCTCGGCCATTTTGGGCCCGTTTCAGCCTGGATTTGGGCCGAAACGGCTCGGATCGGGCCTCTGATGGATGGTGGATCACTCTCCCACTCAGCAGGAGCCCGATCCTGACCATTTTGGGCCCCTTTTCAGCCATTTTCAGCCCAATTTTGGCCCTGAATGGCCAGGATTGGGTCCAAAACTGCCAGGATAGGTGATGTCAGGGTGTGTGGGATATGCAAATCAGTTATGCTAATGACACACTTCTGGTGATGTCAAGGGGTGTGTCATATGCTAATGAGTTGTGCTAATGAGTTATGCTAATGAGTTCCTCCAGCTCTTTTTCTACAAAATGACACCTGGCAAAGACTAATATTCATGTTTGTTTTCTTCTTGTATACTCTGCCTCTTTCCTCAAGGGAGTAGGCGATTCTCCAGGTATGTTGGTCTCAATCCATACAGGTTTCAAAGGTCAACATCAGCACCTTTAACTATGCTTGGAAACAGATTGGGAACCAATGTAGTTGGGCTAAGACTGGAGTGATTTGGTCCTTACAACCTTCTCCAGTTAATATCCTGGCTGCAGCCTTCTGTAGCAGGCACAGTCGGTTTCAGTTGGTGAAACTGCATATAGGCTGATAAGTGTTAAAACTTTTCTCCCCTGCGTTGTTATCCTGATCAAAATCCCCCTTGCTCCACAGCTGCTCTTTACCTTCCAAAAATGCCAGGAAGAACCATTCATAGCTCTCCCAGCATGTCATGTTGTTCAGTCCTCATGTCAAGCGTGGGGCATTCCCTTCCCTAACTGACAGCCTTTTAAATACTTAAAGAGAGCAATCATGTCTCCCCTCAACCTCCTGTTCTCCGAACTAAACATTTCCAGATCTCTCAGTCTTTCCTTGTAGGGCTTGATCTCCAGGCCCCTGATCAACCTGGTTGCTCTTCTCTGTACCCATCCCAATTTGTCCACATCCTTTTTTGAAGTGAGGCTTCCAGAACTGTGCACAATACTCCAGATGGGGCCTGACCAATGCAGTATATAGTGGGACTATGCCATCCTGTGATCTGCATGTTATGCCTTTGTTGATACACTCCAAGATTGCATTCACCTTTTTTGCTGCTGCATCACACTGACTGCTCATATTTAGCTTCCCATCTCCCCATACTGCAAGATCTTGTTCTCACACACTGCTACCCAGAAGTTTGTCCCTAATCCATTATGCTTTGCATTTGTGTTACCCAGGTGGTGAACCTGACACTTATCCATGTATATCATAATAACATAATAATATTTGATTTATATACCACCCTTCAGGACAACTAAATGCCCACTCAGAGCAGTTTACAAAGTATGTTGTTATTATCCCCACAACAAAATACCCTGTGAGGTGGGTGGGGCTGAGAGAGCTGTGACTGACCCAAGGTCACCCAGTTGGCTTCAAGCGGAGGAGTGGGGAATCAAACCCAGTTCTCCAAATTAGAGTCCTGCACTCTTAACCACTATACCAAACTGGCTCTCTACCGAACTGGCTCTCAGAACTATCAATATAGTTCTGTCCTGTTAAATTGTGTCTTATTCCTCCAGTTGTGTAGCATCAGCAGTTTTTGCATGAGATAGCTTTTTACACCTATTTACTTAAGTGATGAAGAACATGGTGGGGGAAACACTTTGCATTCCCCATGTGATGACATCTTTCAAGGTTTTAACGTTTGTTACCCATGTATGGGTGCCCACATGCATGCATATTTGTGATCTGTGTGTGCCTATCTGTTTTATGACTGCTTCTCACTCCAATTCCTTCAGCTTTCTTATGAACCATATCACAGGGATCCATCGCTTTGGCATAACTGATGGGCGTCACTATATCACCTTGTTAGCCCCCTAATGTGTTTTTCTTCTTAAAGCAAGCAACAAAGATGACCCCAGAATATATGTTCTATGCAAATTAATACTGGTTGTTAATAATCATCAACCATGATTTGTCAAAAACATCAGGCCAGACTGAGCTCATCTGTTTACTTTGATTCTGAGAGCTGCGGGCTTCCATTTCTCCCCCCCCCCCAATATAAACATCATTGTACCACGCTTGACAGTGGAGCATAAAAATTATTGCTTCTTTGCCTCACATTCATTTAGGTTTCTCAGAGGCAGTCACTTAACGGCTGTCTTAAATGCAATTAATGAGTCTCCCAAACCCCTCCCCAGTCTCATTTCATTTCAGCGTCTGCCTGATAGTTATTGGCTCTTGTTCATTTTGATGTCGGCCCATTATAAGCGATTCTCCCAAGCACTCCCTTCTCGGCACTTAAAAGCCGGATTGGAAGGGCTGCAGGCTGCAATTTGGGCCGAGGTGACCAGTTTCTGCACGGTCCGGCAAACCCAGGAGGGTATTGAAATTTTCGAATGGGCACATGGAGTCACTTTGGGTGGATATGTCTTTCCTGTGGCAACTACCCTCCCGGCCAAATGTTTGATTTAGACCTTTAACTGTGTGCCTGTCAGGATGGCTTTGAGGTAACTAGTCCTTGTTGTAGAGTCTATTCATTTTCTGTCTCCCACTGCTCGTCCCTCCCTGTTAAAAACTAGATAGCGATGAAGACCACCCCAAGAACCAGGTAATAGGAAAGAAAGCAAGATTTGTACTGGGCCTGATGGAATTGCAAAGGAAGACATAGTTTTCAAGAAGCAGTTTGAGGGAACAGCAACACTTAGGTAATTTCTCTTGCACATGTTATAAAACACTCAAGATTTGTTCACTTTTAGAGCTATAGCTGCTGTATCAGTTCTGCCATCGATTAAAGATTATTTTAGAGGGCCTATTGGAGCAGTTCATTTAAAGTTTTGTTAAATATATATATATCAAAAAACCTTCCCTCCCATAAACCCTTCCCTAGCATTGAACAGTGGGGAGAAAGAAAAGGGAGGAGGAAATAAGAATGAAAGGGAAAAAAAACAAGAACTAAAGCAAGGAAGGGGTGGGGGGAACCTTATCCCAATCAATAAAACAAGTTTTGTATGAAGTTTTCTAGAGTTCTAAAAATTCAGCCCAAATAGACAAAGATAAAACGTCTTGGAATTCTTTGAGGTCTCAAAAAAATAATTACCTGACATCTGAAATCTAATCTCTGCAATTGTAGTGAATAAAATCCTGCCCTGAAGTCATAGCTGACTTATGGCGACCCCTGGTGGGGTTTTCATGGAAAGAAACTAACAGAAGTGGTTTGCCAATGCCTGCCTCTGCAACCCTGGTCTCCGTTGGAGGTCTCCCAACCAATTACTAACCTAGGCCACCCCTGCTTAGCTTCTGAGATCTGAGAAGATCAGGTTCTTCTGGGTTATACAGATCAGGGCACGCACGTTGTAAACTGGATCCTCATTTAGATCAAAGTCAGTATTGCAAGAAGTTGGGAGAAAAGAGGTCTGTCGTACAGAACACTCACCATGGAACCAGGTTGGTGCTGATGCCTTACCAGGTGTACACTTGGACACAACCTAGGCTTGTCAACATGAGAAAGGCCTTAAGAGCCCCTTGCTGCTGTCTCTCACACCAGAGGTACAGTGATACATAACTAGTATTTTTCACAGTGAGGCTGTGGCACAAAGCCAACCAGATCTCTCCCCTTTATGCCGGAATATATGGTCAAGTTTGCTGTGGTTTGCTATGAACACCTGCCCCATAAATATAAGCAAAAGCCTTGTACCTCCAAAACACTCAAAATACATACCCAGGAGCGGAGCGGAGCAACTCTAAGCATTGGCATATATAATGGCTGCCCGGCCACATGCAGGCTTTGTGGTAAACAGGATTTCTGCCTGGTGCAGAAGCCACAGTTCTTCATGTTGCCGTAAAGAAAAAAAAATGTATTGGATGCTGCTGCTCAAAATTGTTGATGCGCAAATAAGAGAACAGAACCCCCTGTCCTCCCATAGCTTGTCTCCCATGCTCTTCTTCCCGTCTTCCAGTTGGACTGCCATAGAAGTCGTGAGCTTGTCGGGGGGGGGAGCTTGAGAGAGGGACAGCGAGGTGTGTTAAGGAAGGCAGATGGGTAACAGATAACAAATCTTAATTGTATTATTCAAATTATAATTAAATGTGGGAGTCTAAATTCCCTGTTTGCACTGGATAGCACAGACCCAGATTTAAACAGATGGATCTGCTGCTATCGCACGTGGCTTGAACTTTAGATGGCATCTCGTTGCTCTGAATTTATGGGTGAGCAAAGGCAGAAGAACTCGAAGAGTAATTATCAAATTCCATATTGCACAGTGGCTACCAACTAGTAAAGTTTCTGGGCTTCATCTCATGAAATTATTTAAGTGGAACAGTTTGCTGTAAAGGGCAGATATATAATCAGAGGGAGCGAAAAGGCCTTATTGACCCTCTGGGTCCCATGAATTCCTTAAATTTGAAGTGGTTGAGGGTTTTTTTTGCACACAGGTCCACGATTACCTTGCACATCACTGTCCTGGAAAGGTCCCTGGGGATAGAATGTGCCGAGGGTGAGAGAACAAACTGAAAAGTAAAATACTGCCAAACAAGTGTATTATCAGTATACAACCCGGGGGGGGGGGGAGAGATTTCAAGAAGTCACAAGACAATTTTTAAGAAATTTTAAATAGTGCAAAGTACAAAGACAATTAATATAATTAATACAATATCATGAAATTCAACTGGTAGAGACAAAGTCCATACGGTAAAGAGTCCAACTGGTGAAGACCACACCATTAATATCTTTCTCTTTCTTTTTCTTTCATTAATAGATTAAATGGCAAAGATCATCAGATTATCTAGAAGCTGAAGCTGTATTTTGAAGAAACTTCAGCTCTGGCTGCATGTTTGAAGGAACTTCAGCTCTAGTTCTTCTAGATAATCTGATGGTCTTTGCCATTTAATCTATTAATGAAAGAAAAAGAAAGAGAAAGTTATTAACGGTGTGGTCTTCACCAGTTGGACTCTTTACCGTATGAACTTTGTCTCTACCAGTTGAATTTCATGATATTGTATTCATTATATTAATTGTCTTGGCACTTGGCACTATTTAAAATTTCTTAAAAATTGTCTTGTGACGTCTTGAAATCTTTTTTCCCCGGGTTGTATACTGAGATTGTTTAAAGTGTAGCTATCAAACAAGTGCATTAAGCAGGAGCTAAGTGTCAGGTCTTACAGTGCTTAAACCCGGTGCCATATGGGTCAAGCAGTGATGCTCTTCTCCCTGCATCACTAGAGAAAGGAGCTGCGGTCAGTTCAAGGCAGAGAACTGGCACCATAGCCCAGAATCCTCTAATCAAGTGATTGCATACAACCAATTTCATGCCACTACCTACCGCAAAGTCTCCAGATATGCTGCACTCAGCCTAGGCTTTGTGTGGTTGTGGGAAACTACCAGGTTGTTTCACTGTGGGTCATTCTACACGTTACTTCTTTTACGAGTTCCCCACGGAACCAACCCCTGCGCCGCACAGTCACACGTCAGCTCTGGGGAATGGCTTCTGTTTAAAAAAAGGAGAGTACAAATGGGGTTGGAAAGCTGTTGCCAGGGAAGGAGAGCTGATGCCTTTCCCCCAATTTTTTTCCTCATACAAGAACAGTGTGGGGCGGGGAATCCCCAGAAATGTGGAAATATCTCCCCTCCGCACTGTTTTTGCACAGGAAAAAAACATTGGGGGAAAGGCAAGAGCTCTCCCCCACCCCTCACTGGTGGCAATTTTCTGAGTCCATTTGCACTCGCTTTTTTATACATATATAAAAGCCATTGCCCAGAGCTGATGTGTCTGCATGGAGTACGGGTTGGCTCTGTGGAGAACTCATTAAAAAAGTAACATGTCGAGTAACCCTGTGTCACCAGTTTACATGCTCCAGGTATGGATCCCAACACCTGGGCATCTGATGCTCACAAGCTGTGGCCACAGATTTAAGCATCCTGACTTTGGTGTTCTTCACACTGTTGACTTGGAAGATTTTTGAAAGGCAGTTCATTCAGATGCAGGTTTTTTTGAGATCATTGGCAAAATCTGGGCCTGTTCTCTTTGCCACTAATTTTGTTGCTAATATCTGAAATGCCAGATTAGATTTCCAAAGTGTGGGATTCCTGAAATCTGAGTTTACAAGCTTTTGTGAGTAGGGAAGTATATAACCTTCATAACATTTGTTAAAATTGAATTTCGGGGATTTCTGAAATTCCCTTTTGAGTTTTGCCTAAGGAGTGTAGCTATACTGTGCTGTTCTAATTTGCCTGTGTGAGAATTTAATCATCACTGACATGAATGATTGCACTGAATTGTCAGTTTGGGATTTTCTGTAGAGGTTTTAAAATTCCCTATTACATGGCAGCATGAAGTTTGCTATCCAGCCATGGAGAATGTGTATAAATGTGTATAAAATAAGGGGGGGGGGGGAGAGAGAGAGAGAGAGAGAAGTGTCTTGACTGACTCATCAACACCCAGCCCAAATCCCTGGAACTAGAAACATGAAATTTGGGGAGAACATTCCTTTCATGATATAAACACCCACTAAGAAGGGAGTTTAAGAAATTTGCCCCCTTAAAGGGGTAAAAAGGGGTCAAATGTGTGTTCCCAAAGGGATACATTTTCCCTGTGTGGATGGCTCTCACCCTGACTCACAAGCGGAGGGGGAACAGCGCCTTTCTTCCACCTTTCCAAAGGGGCTTACCGAGGCCCTTGGAAAGCGAAAGGAGGAAGCCTGCAGTGGGTTGATTAATGTAGAGGACCGGGGAGAGGCGTCTTGCACCAAGGAAGGCATCCGCAGAACAGCCCTCCTCTCCCCGAAGCCGGAGGTATTTCAATTAGATATACGTAGATCCTTTTAAAAGTTTCTCCTTCCTTTCCTGGCGAGGCCCTGTTCACCGACAAGAACAACCTCGTCATCCCCGGACCTCTACCCATTCCCCTGGCAAGGATGTAAGCACTCCTGAGAGCCCCGGCACCTTTCTTCACGGCCTGGAGGGAGATTAAGGGGAGGGGAAATTGACAGAGCCTTCAGGGAGGCGAAGAGAAAACCCTCTCAGGTTTCCACTCTGTCTTTTTACGCTACAATTCCTGGCTAACATTGTGTCTCTCTTCACTTGAGCATCCTCGTGTACTGCATCTCATGTATAGAGACTGTCAGAGCCAAACTACAAGTGACAAAAGGCACAGGTTGGACACTTGTCAGCTTCCCTCAAGTTTTGATGGGAAATGTAGGCAGCTTGGCGGAATGTTGGACAAGTGACAGTTGAAAAGTCCATTGGACAGCAGTCAGAGAGCGAAGCTGCGAGACCAGGATGCCTACATTTCCCATCAAAACTTGAGGGCAGCTGACAAGTGTCCAACCTGTGTCAGGCGTCACTTGTAGCTTGGCTCTCAGTGAAGTAATGTTTCTCCTATTGCCTGTTTCCATGATGTATGAATATTCTCCGTGGGCCATTCTGAGAACTGTTAGTAGACTATACTACTGTGTTCTCTCTTGCTGTGAGAATGCTTCTACTTGATAGTTTCCACGTCGTTTAATATGTTGTGCCAAATTACTTATGTTTTGTTTCAGCTCCTTATTCAGATTTATGCTTGTTTTCACATTTCTGCAATCTATAACCTATTGTGTTGTTTATTGAACGTCCCAACCATTGATCGTACTGACTTACCGCTGTGTAATCCCCCTTGAGTCTCACTGGGAAAGACAGTCTATAAATAAATGAATAATGAGGGAGAGGGAGGAATGGGGCTGTGAGATGGAAACTTGTTGGACACTTGATGACACATTTATTGCATAAGGTCTAAAAATGCCATGAAATATAGCCTGTTGCTCAGTAATACTATAGCTTTATAAATTCTGGGTTGGATATCTCAGGTCTGTTTCATCAGCCAAAGAGACTGTTGTGTTAGAGGAAAGAGCCTTTCCTATTGAAATAGATTGGTGGGATCCAATCCAGGAAATATAAAATATAATGATCTGTAATAACTGATTCATATATTTTGTGGGGAGGGGGAGGTGTAGTGTGGAGTCGCTTTGTAAATTGGTCCTGAAAAGGGTGGTAAGTTAAGAAGTCGGCCCTGCTTTAAGAAGCCTAGGTTATCTATGGCCCAAGCTACAAGTGACGAATGACACTTGAACGGCAAGTGGATCGAGTGGAGAGCAAGTGGAGGGCAAGTGAACAGGGAGAAATACACAGTGTCATTCGTCACTTGTAGTTTGGCCCTATGTCTTCGATAAATTATGTTTTCCATTACGTGATGTCCTTTACTCCAATAACCAGGGTTTTTTTCTGGGAAAAGAGGTGGTGGAACTCAGTGGGTTGCCCTCGGAGAAAATGGTCACATGGCTGGTGGCCCCGCCCCCTGATCTCCAGACAGAGGGGAATTTAGATTGCCCTCTGTGCTGCTGAGTGGCGTGGAGGGCAATCTAAACTCCCCTCTGTCTGGAGATCAGGGGGCAGGGCCACCAGCCATGTGACTATTTTCAAGAGGTTCCAGAACTCCGTTCCACCGCGTTCCAGCTGAAAAAAAGCCCTACCAATAACAAAGGAGTCTTTCTTGATCAAATTCCTCTCTTTGATAGCATGGGCAGTAAAAAAGCTTGAGTATGACTTCCAGGATTACATTCAGTTTTTTCCCTTTTTTGCATCTGTTCCCTGGGTACGAGGGAATACACTTTGTTTTGAAATTTCAGCACTCAAGAGTGGTGAAATCTCATTAGAAACCTGCAAACAGATAATTACCGGTATCTTATTATTTCCTATGTTTGCGCAGCTTCTGGCGAACTCTTCTTCAGCAACAGAGTCAGTCTCATGCTTGGTCTCATGCTCATATATATTGCTCTCCTCCCCTCCCCATTGCAGAACAAAGAACACAAACTCCTGAATGAGCAACTGTCCACAGCCGCCTCTGTTTACTCCTTGGAAGTAGAGAAGCTAAAGAAGGAACTCGAACGATTTCAGCGGAAGAGCGGGGATGGAAACCAGATTGCGAGCTTGCAAGAAGAGATTGACACGCTCCGGTTGGCCCTGGAGAAAGCTCACGGCGAACGGAAGATTGTGGAAGACACCTACATGAAAGAGAAAGATGTACTCCAAAAGGTAACACTCTGCCAGGATTGTCCATCTCCCGTGACCGCTGTTTTGGGGCATCGTTATTCTATGGCTTGCGGCTCAATTCTATGACTTGCGGATCAATTGAACTCCAGTTTTCGTTCTACACAGTTGCCGTATCAATCAGCAAGACATTGTTCAAGACACCTCGGCCACATCCCTCAGGGCTGCTTCACAATGCCAAATTATTTGGGGTTGGGTACAAAAATGCTCAAAAAGCTGAGACTAGTGTGAACCCGGTAGACATTTCCACAATTGTGCTTTAAAAAAAAAAATTACGGAAGCTAGAATTGCAGAAATGGCTTGCTACACTGTTCTCTGCCAATGAAACACACACACACACACACACACACACCTGTTCATCTTCTTGCATGCATTTGAGAAATTGGGGACCCTGGAAACTTGATACCATTTACAGAGCTTAAGAGCGTCTTTATTGTCATAGGAACACTCATAAATAACCATGGAAAGGTTGGGGTGGCAGGTATTTTGATGCCTTCATATTGATATTCCAAAATATCCATTGTTTAAACAGAGAAGTAATGCCAAGACCTGTTAAGAGCCAGGATGTGGCTCAGTAGATGCAAAGCACATGTTTTGCATGCCTGGATCTCTGTCTGCCTTTTCCCACCTCTTTCCAGCAAGCAGCAGGGGAGAAATGGCAGGGTCAGAAGAGCGTCCCACAACGCTGTGTAACTGGAAGTGATGGCACCAGGTTTCTGGATCCTCTAACGTTCACCCAAAACCACAGAGTGTGGGGGGAATGCTAGAGCACCTGATGACCCAGTGATGTCACTTCCAGTTACACGGCTGGAAATGATGTCATGATGGCATAGGATGCTGTTACAGTGAGTCTCTGCCCCCTAAGTCTCCCAGGAGTTGCCAGCCAGCACTAGGGCTGGCAACTCTAGTGCGTGGTAAACTTTTGTATGTGTGCATGTGCGGCAAATAGTTCATCTCTTCAAAGTCACATTGGTGCTTGACACGTTGAATCTGTCTATAGCATACACTAGAGTTATTACCTAATGCTATTTCAATTTTTTTTAAAAAAAGCTTTCATTATATGGTAGCACCTATAAGACTAACAAAACTAGTGGTAAGGTATGAGCTTTCGTGAGCCACAGCTCACTTCTTCAGATACCTGAAGAAGTGAGCTGCAGCTCACAGAAGCTCATAATCTACCACTAGTTCTGTTAGTCTTATAGGTGCTACTTACAGGTGCTACTGGACTCTTGCTTGTTTCCACTGCTACAGACAGGCTAACACGGCTACCCATCTTGATCTTTCATTGTACCCTTTGTGAGTAAGTAAAACCGTATCTTTGAAAGCATTTCACTCATTCCAAAAGAGAGAAGAATATTTCATATGAGTTTTTTTACAGTGCTTCCCCAAATTTATGAATTTCTACTTGAAGAAATGGAGGGAGGAGTCCTTGAGAAAAGGGAAAAACACATCCTCCCCACCTCCAAATTGTCCTTTTTTAAAGGCCTTTACATTTCTGTGTAACAAGAGGGCTTTTCCCAGTAAGCCATTCTAGATGTCAATTGCTGTCATCCTGTTCAGTGGATTATGTTTGCTGCAAAAATGATAGTTCCTTAGGGGCCAGGACTGTGAATCATTCTCGATCATTCTACATGCATGCATGCTCATGTTCCCACAAGCCCTCATTGCTCATTTTGCAACATGGGACAGTTTTACTCCATGCTGTTGGCAAAGTGCTGACACGGGCCCAGTTGTACATGTCTCACACCCTGAGTCAGCCTCTAATAGAGCTATACACACAAGCCTGGCGCAGCGACATGCATATAGCCCCATTGCACAGAGTAGTAAGCTGCAGTACTGCATTCAAGCTCTGCTCACGACCTGAGTTCGATTCCAGCGGAAGCTGGGTTCAAGTAGCTGGCTCAAGGTTGACTCGCCCTTCCATTCTTCCAAGGTCAGTAAAATGAGTACCCAGTTTCCGGGAGGTAAAGTGTAGATGACTGGAGAAGGCAATGGCAAACCACTCCATAACAGAAAGTCTGCCAAGAAAATGTCGTGATGCGACATCCCCCCATGGGTCATTAATGATGCTTGAACAGGGGACTAACTTTACCTTTTTTACTGTTTAATGTGCAGTGACATGCATAGGAGAAAACCTAACAGCTGTGCTCAGGTGTGGAAGGGAAATGGCTACACCAAGTTTGTTTTGGAGACAGCGTTTGATAAAAGAGCTGCAATAGTTTTCTTGCTTTATGCAGATATATTTAGCATCAGCTACTGAAGTAACTTTTTGCAAAGCAGTTTGAGATCTTACTGTGATTGACGTTTTGCTCTGTGCCAGCCTCCGCTACTCAGTCAGGGCTTTTTTCCAAATGCCACGTGCAGCTATTGGTAAAATAACTCTACTGATTCTGCCTGTCAAAACTGAGGAATGGAGTGTGAATGCTGATAAAATTGGGCAACCTGTGTAGAAATAGGAGGCTTAGCAGGGGTGTATTGTTAGCCTTTCCAAAACAGAAGGGGGGAACTCTCTTTTATAATGCCAATATTTAAAACCTCCTTTCACAAGGGGCTTGGAATCCACATGCATTCCGTGGAGCAATTTTCCAAATTACAGGTGGTCTGCTGTGAGCTTGAATTGAAGAGGAACGCGGCAATGAAATTTTGAACACTGGCCTGCAAGTTGCGTCCATGCACAGCACAACAGAGCATCACCGATCACTCTGTGGGTAGATAGAATTATCTCAGGTGGACCTTATTATTTCACCAATTTTGCCTTCACGTTATGAGAAGCTTTCAAGCTGCACCAAGCTCTTTACCTTCAAACAATAAAAAAGCAAGAACTGTTAGTATACGTTATATGAGAGTATAAATTCGTCACACTACTGCAGACAGCAAACAGTTTTTATAATACCTTAGGTGTTTGGATTTCAGCAGTTGTAGTGTCACTAGAACGTGGTGGCAAATGGATCTTTGACATCCATTGAAATACTTCAGGGATGTGTTTGGTGTTTTCCCCGTTAGGTGTCATCTCCAAATTTGCATACATTTAGAAAATAAAATTTAAATGCGTCTTGTTTAGCCACTGCTTAGACTTCTCACAGAAGGCATCACTCCTATGCTTTCAAGTCTATCTCTGGGCTCTCCACTTTCAACATTCTCAGGAAGCTGAACTCTGTGCCCCGTCCTGCATTCTGCACTCCTGTGGAATCAAAGCGCAAGCACAACCCAGGGGGTGCAAAATAGTAAAGAGTCCAGTAGCAGATCCATCTGACGAAGAGAGCTGTGGTTCTTGAAAGCTTATGCTACAATAAAGTTGGTTAGTCTTAAAGGTGCTACTGGACTCTTTACTATTTTGCAACTGTAGACTAACACGGCTAACTCCGCTGGATCTATAAACCAGGGTTTGTTTACTTACCTGTAGGAAGAGTCATTGTGGGTGGGGGTGTATGATGGGGGGCCCCGCCTTGAAATGTGGTCTAACAGATACCTAGCCTAGTCCCTCCCACCAGGATTGTTCAAGAGGCCCCGGAGATATGGCAGAGGCCTTTTTGGCCATCTCCCATTTCATGTAGGGAGAGGAACCACCAAGGGAAAGAGAATAACTCTTTTGTGCTCCTGTTAGCCTTGCTGGCTCTCGAGGCTTAAAGTAACATGAAAGAGCCACACTTCCCTCTCTCCTGCATATGCATTCAGTGGGGTGGCGCTCCTAACTTGGGCAGGATGGGGTAGCATCTTGCCTGGAGCCCCAAATTTAGAGATGGCCTCGCTTTACCTGTTTTTCCAGGGTGAAGTTCTTTGGGAAACTTCAATGATGCACGGAACTTTCCCCAAAGTGGACACTGGGAATGTCTGCCAATCTGTGTCTTCTCTTACAGCTTGGATGAGTTCACAGAATGAGGTTTTTCGTGCTTGAAACGTAACATCCTGATGACACCCCTACACTCACAGTGTACTGATATCCAGAGGAGTTAGCCGTGTTAGTCTGTAGCAGCAAAATAGAAAAGAGTCCAGTAGCACCTTTAAGACTAACCAACTTTACTGTAGCATAAGCTTTCGAGAATCACAGGTCTCTTTTGTATCTGACGAAGAGAACTGTGATTCTCGAAAGCTTATGCTACAGTAAAGTTGGTTAGTCTTAAAGGTGCTACTGGACTCTAGCGTACTGAGAGAGACTGTTGTGCGTGCCTGGTTGAAACGAACAAGAACTGTGCCAGAATGCTTTCAAAAGCTGTAGGAAATTTCATTTCACATCCCCTGCCCCATCCCATGGTAAAACCACAAACATCTAGGATGATGAAATGCTTAATAATTGTTTAATGACTCTACGATCATTTTTAAACAGATTCTTGAGCTGTGTAATAAGCTTGTCACTGGAGAGCTAAGTAAAAACAAACTTCCCTTTATTGCATGGTGTTTGTGTTTTAATAATCGTACACTCTGCCAGTTTTAAACAAAAAAAAAAGTTAAAATTTCTAAGTTGGGATAGGGGTCCCCAACCTTTTGGAGTCTGTGGGCACTTTTAGAATTCTGACATGTGTGGTGGGCCAAGCCACAAAATGGCTGCCACAATATAGCTGCTACAGGAGGTGGAGCTAGTCACAAAATGGCTGCTACCACTTACTTTCATTCACACAGTGAAGATCCTTGAGCTGTGGAAACAGCTGCTTCCAAAGCAACGTATTTAAAATATGCACAGCCAGTCTCCAGTGGCCAATCTGAATCTATGCTTGGCAAAAGCCTCCTCTGGCCACACCCACTTTCTAAAAACACTTGGTGGGCATCAGGAAAGGTGTCAGTGGGCACAGTGGTGCCCAGAGGCACCACGTTGGGGAAACCTGGCTTAGAGGCAGCACTGCAGCTATTTCATACTTACTTAGCATCAAATACGCTTAGCTCTGAAGCAGAACATAATTGTGTAAATAGTCACAGCTCAGGGGGTCTGCAGTCTCTGTTAAATGAGAGCCTTATGGAAAAATTAAGCAGCACCAGTGGGAAGGGTAGCCAAAGAAACTCTTCGGTTGATAACTGGCTCTTGAAGGAAGAAATTAATTAGGTGTTTTGAGCTTTCTGTTGGTGCTGACTTGTACAAGCTTTTGAGTTTTATAGAATTCTTAGGCATGTCTCAAGAGCATGAATTTTTCTGCATCAGTTAAAAAAGTCACTAAAAAGGGTAATCCTCTCATTGTCTTAGATGAGTTGTTTTAAGACCTTTCCTTCAGGGAATCGGACCCATGTTGACTCCTCTACTGAGGCACCCTTGAATTGTCTGTCATGGAACCCAAACACATTGCACAACATCCTGGGACTTGTTCAGAGCCCCACGCTTAGTTCATGAAGGGCTTTGGCTAGGCCTGTTTGACCTGAACTGGCCTGTATGAGCCGAGTGGGCCATAAAACACTTCCAGCAGTTTCCTCAGACTTCATGTTGCAGAGAAGAGCTAGTAGCAATCGGCAAACGTGTCTTCCAGGGCTGGCATTATTGGGCCTCTTGAGACAGTTTATCACAGCCTGCCTTCTCTCTCTGGATAGAGGCTGTAGTGGCAGTGAGGTCCTCTGGAAGGAATGTCTTCTCCTGGAAGACTGGACTTGGGGCGTGCTACCTATTCTCCCTTGGCATACATGCCGTCTTCTGCCTCCCCCCTTCCTCTGCTAGATAACTACTCCTGCCTATCTTCCAAAAGAAGCAGCAGCTGCTGCCACCCAGAACAAGCAAGCCAATAGCAGCTATCTTAGTGGTGGCAGTTGTTAGTTGGTAACTTAAGAGAAGCTTCCGCCATTTATTTGCCTGTCACATCCGTGTCACAGCTCTGCTTGGGAGGGAGCCAGCTGGACCCCAGTGCCTGGTACCAGCCTCGGGTGCTTGTTTACCATTATGGATCTTCTCCTCAAGGAAAACCCAATAAGCTCTCAATGAATTCCAGAGTTGTCTGGCAAACAGTTTGAAGACCCTACCCCTATTTACCCATCTTCTGAGCAACATTTTCTTAAAGGTTAAATTTCTTTTATTAACATATACGATACAATAAACATAACTATTTACATTTGAGTTTTACAGGATAGGAACAGTAGACTGTTTTCATTGGTACTTGCTTAACATTAAGGTAGCAAAAAGTTGAATAAAATTCTATAGATTTTACTTTTTATATCGTTTAGTTTTGGCATTGTGCGTTAAAGCTTCTTTATCTGTTGATTTTGAGCATATTTATGAATTTAGGATTGATTTATAAACTGAATTTGAAGCCGATGTGTCATTTTTTGTAATATATTCAATGAAAGGCATCCATCTTTCCAGGAAATCTGTTGTTTGGGGATATATAGCTGAATTATGGAGGCTGTCTGTAATTTTTTCAATGATAAAATGATCCCAGACCTTAGAATACCCTAAGTCTGTTGAAGGGTTTGTTTGCGCATTCCAGCTATAAGCTATTGATGTTTTAGCAGCAATCAGTAGGCTGGATGTGAGATCACGTTTGATAAGGGGGAGATTTAAATTATGCCATTGGTCCAGGAATATTATTTTGGGATGTAAGGGGATGCTGTATCTAGCTATATAGTAAATATGCCTTAATATTTCATTCCAAAAGATATTTATTTATTTTTGTATTGCCGCCAAGAGGGGGCTTCTGAGCAACATTTGAAAGCTTTCCTCCAACCTGAGAAGCTTTCCTCCAACAAGTAGCTCTTTCGTTGGAGGAAGAGCCATTTAAGTTGGAGGAAGTTTTAGGTGGGCAGCCATGTTGGTTTGTAGTAGAACAGCAGGATTTGAGTCCAGTGGCACCAACAAAATTTCCAGGGTGTAAGCTTTTGAGAGTCAGAGCTTCCTTCTTCAGATATCAGATAAGACTGAGGAAGGCTCCTGCAAGAAATTCCATTTATACTAAAAATTTGGTCAGTAAAAAAAAGAACCTAGGCAGTTGCGTTCTCTGTAAGTTGCCATGGGCAGAGGATGCAGTTTCATTTGTTGGAAAGAAAAGTAACCCTTTCATTGTGTGGTGGAATTTCTGTTACTCCAATGATGGAAGGAGGACAAAAAAGAAACCGGTTTAACTGTAAAAGCCAGCCAGGTGAAACTCGATCGCCTGTACAGAGTTGACTGACCTTGGATTGGCCTACGTTGTGAATGGTAATATCGCTGCCTTTTTCTCCGCCTCCTCCTTAGCGAATATCGGACTTGGAAGAAGAGAACACGTTACTGAAAGAGGAAAAAGAAGTGCTCAACAACAGCCTCTTGTGTCAGTCAGAAGGTAAGGAAGGAACAGCATATGGCTTTGTTAATGCAAATAGTAAACTGAAGGGTTAGCCATTTCTTTTTTGTTGCAAGGCAGAAACATATAGCAGCTGTGAAGAATAAATAGAAATGTGCTAATCTTCCAAAAGTCCTTCTCTTGCAAACCAGTATTTGTGGAGTATCTCTCCAGGGGAGACCGTGTGGGCACCACAAGAATGGAAGCATATTTAATTACTTCCAGTGGGGACTACATCAGGGTTAAGCCTTGGTTAAAGCATCGAAGGGATTTTAGTCTCCCTTCAATTACAGTCCAGGATTTAATCGGAGCAGCTGGAAAGGGGAGCTGCCTGCAAACAGAATGACGATTTAAGAACAAGATGTTTCCCTGCAGCCCTCTTTGCTACATGACAAAGGGCTTGTTTAACATGACAGGGCACACGGCAAGCGAATCTCTTTTAAAAGCCCAGTTAAACTTCGACAAAGTGAGAGGCAGATCAGCTGGGAGAGCAATGGAGCATCTAAGTGATGTGAGCCCCTGATGAGAATACCTTTCTGCTGTATATTGGGTTGCAGAAGCTCCTAGCTGGGATCAAGAATTTCCCTTCATTTATAGATCAGACGTGCATAGGTTGTGGAGCTAACTTTATTTATTCCAGCTGTGCAGTGTTGTGAAAGGGATAGCGATCGTCGTTTTTAAGAAAGCTCGCCAGACCTTTCACAGCATGAACCCAGCCTCATAAAATTACCCTGTTGGTCACAGGGTAGCTAACGGGATATGTTAGCCTTCAGTTTTGACCCTTCCCTCGTTCATTGTTCTGAATAGTGTGTGAGGGGCACACCTTTATATACACTTGTTTTAAAACGAGCTGAACAGTTGCTGCAGAGTCATAAGGCAGAACATGTTGGCTAGAGAGCCAGTTTAGTAGGGTGGAAATACACATTATGAAGTACCTAGGGATGCTCAAGTGAACCTCATTTTACATGTCCCCTCTGCAACTTTCCATGCACTTGCTCGCACAGTCACAGTTCCATTTGCTCTACATAAATGCATTCACACAGATATCGGTTCCTCCTCAACTGCTAAAAATATCCCAGTTTCCCCCACCTCCATTCCTTGAAATGCAGATCTTGACACTTTCTCATACCTTAAAGAAATGCAAATTGGCAAATCGAAGGAGCCTACAGTACTTGATCTCGCACTGAGGGACTCGCTTGCAGATGCAATCACACAAAGGGAGCTCTTGTGAAAGTGGCATTAGCATGCGCCAAGCAAGAACAGCCTGCATGTGAATTGAGGGCCACACATATAGTCCCGCACTTGAGCATCCCTAGGTACTTAGTTTTTCCACCCTCAAGTAGTTAGAGTAACTGACTAGGAACCCACTCTGTCGTAGAAGCTAATGGGGTAACCTTGGGCTTGTCACTCTCAACCTATTCTATCTCAGATTAGGGTGGTGGTTACTATAAAATGAAAGAAAGGAGAACAGTCTTGTAAACCGCTTTGGCACTCCGTTGGGAAGAACAGCAGAATATAAGTTGGTAAATGAATAAATGATATGAGCCCTATCCAATAGGGACCATCAACAATTTGGTTTTTCCTTGCTACCATCTGAGAGCCAAGCTACAAGTGACGAACAACACTTGAACGGCAAGTGAACAGACTCATGTGTATTCCTCCCTGTTCACTTGCGCTCCATTTGAGTAGAGCGCAAGTGGAGCACAAGTGAACGGAGGAATGCACGCGAGTCTGTTCACTTGCCGTTCAAGTGTCATTCGTCACTTGTAGCTTGGCCCACAGCTTTGTCAGTAATCTGCAGAACCGTTTTCCCCCACGGCTTTTGCTAAAGGATGGGAAACCGGGATGGGTGTGCACACTTACTTTATACTCTTCAACTTCATTGTTTACAAAATTTTGAAAGTAACAGCCAATAGCTAATGCAATAACTGTAGTCTTCTCTCTTAAAAATGTTACGTCTGTCTTCACCCTGAAATTCAAATGCAATGAAAGTTAGTGCTTTTAAATTCAGACATATTGTTAGATGGTGGTTATTGCAAGCACTAGATGCTGTAATATTGCCAGCGCAAAGCTTTTAGAACTAGGTATCCATCACAAAAGGTCCTTAGTAATTTGGGAAGCTGCCAGATTTTTTAAAAAGGTGCTCAGCAGCCATCATTTGCCATTTAGACAAAGAGAAGAAGCTCAAGTACTCATTGCTGTTTCGGAATATATTTTGTCTGTGCCTTCTTGGCGTATGCATGTGAAAAGTTATCCTCTCTTTTCATTTGTACTAGAAAATATTTTAGGTTGAATAGAATTGCTGGAAGATATTCAGGCATCTTCTCACACTATTGATTCTTAAAGGAGTATTCCAGCTTTTATATCTTCAGGTTCTCGGATAGTCCATATCCTCTGCTATACTGCACTGAATTTGTACAGATGTGGCCTATTTATTAATTTCCTGTCCCTTACCTAAAGAAACACGGCTGGAATTGGAAAAGAATCACACTTACTCAGGACCAAGCTACAAGTGACGCCTGACGCAGGTTGGACGCTTGTCAGCTTCCCTCAAGTTTTGATGGGAAATGTAGGCGTCCTGGACTTGCTGCTTGGCTCTCCAACTGCTGTCCAATGGACTTTTCAACTGTCTCTTGTCCAACATTCCGCCAAGCTGCCTACATTTCCCATCAAAACTTGAGGGAAGCTGACAAGTGTCCAACCTGTGTCATTCGTCACTTGTAGTTTGGCCCTCAATATGGTCTCTGGACAAACAAGTTTTGTATTGCTTCAAAAACCTGCAAAGTTTGCTTGATTATAATGCAGCACAAAAATGGGGATATGAACCCCAAGAGAAGCAGTGGCTCTAACATACCATGTTGTCTGTTCACAGCTTGAGAAAGGGTAGCAGCAGTCCTTAGGCATATATACTTGAAAGTAAGAGCTACAAAAACCAATGGGATTTATTTCTGATTAAACATGGCTAGGATTTGGATGATTAAGGGAGTAGAAAATCAAAACTCTGCTATATTGGTGCTGGAGGCTCTCTAGAAAGGAGAGTCTCATTTCTCTTCCTTTACTGGAAAAGGAGATTAGACTTACTGAGGCCTAGTTGTGGCCTGTTTGCTTTTTGGTTGTTGTATTCCAATAAACACTGTTTCTTCGATTGCTGCTGCCTCCACTACTAATTCCTTCAGCCTAGAGATACATCACCAACCAATGTTGTACCCAGGGCTCATTTTGAGGAGGAACGTGCAGGAATGCAGTTCCAGCAGTTCTAGGGTTGCCAGCCTCCAGGTAGTGGCTGGAGATCCCCCGGAATTACAAGTGGTCTCCAGGCCACAGAGATCAGTTCACCTGGAGAAAATGGCTACTTTGGGGGGTGGACTCTATGGAATTATGCCATGCCAAGGTCCTTTCCCTCCCCAAACCCCACTTTCTCCAGGTTTCTTCAGGTTTCACCCCCAGATCTCCAGGAATTTCCCAACTTGGAGCTGGCAACCCTAGGCAGTTCCCCAAAGAGATCACATGTCAGGTGGCCCCACCCACCTGTCTCTTGGCCATTTTGGGGCTGTTTCAGCCTGGATCAGGCCTCTGACAGGTGGTGGATCACTCTCCCACTCAGCAGTTGCCTGATCCTGACCATTTTGGACCACTTTTTGGCCATTTTCAGCCCCTTTTTGCCATTTTGGGCTCAATTTCGGCTCTGAATGGCCAGGATTGGGACCAAAACAGCCAGAATAGGTGATGTCCAGGGGGTGTGGCATATGCAAATCAGTTATGCGAATGCCACACTTCTGGTGATGCCAAGGGGCGTGACATATGCTAATTAGTTACGCTAATGAGTTCTTCCAGCTCTTTTTCTATGAAATGAGCCCTGGTTGTACCAACCAAATCTTCCAGGACATTTCATTGCAAATCTAAGAGTGGCCATTCTCCTACAGAGAAGTTTCAAAAGGAGGTTACAACATGAGATTGCAGAACTAATTTCTGCAAGTTCAGGACAATGGACCTCCTTCCCCTGGGCTGAATTGGGACACATGGATGCTAATTTTCTGCATTGGCCACCTCTTTGCATATCTCCCGGTGCTAATCAAGCTGATTATATTTTGCCTTGTGTCTCTGCATCCTGACTCCGACATGCCCTTCATAGCAAAACCCCTCCCCACCTTCTGACCTAGATATAAGGGCTGATGGATTCACAAAAGCTTATAACCTAGAAACAATTTATTGATATCTAAAGTGCTATTGGACTCAAAAGTTGTTCTGACACCATAACTCCAACTTGGAGTTGACTGCAATTCTTCTTTGTCCAGATCGAAATCTCTCTCTCAAGCAATGTGGTTGTTTTAATTCACTTGAAACACATATCTGTGTTTCTTTTTTTAAAAAGATGAATTTGCACAAAATGCTGCTGAGGAAAATATCTTGATGAAGAAGGAGCTAGAAGAGGAGCGAGTCCGGTACCAGAACCTCGTGAAGGAATATTCAAGGCTAGAGCAGAGATACGACAACTTGCGGGACGAGATGACTGTAGTAAAGGTAATGGAAAAGCATTGAATGCCAGTACCCCATTTAGATATCCGTATCCAGGTAGCCTGATTTTGTCAGATCTCAGCTGCTAAGCAGGGTCAGCTCTGGTTGGTATGTGGATAGGAGATCATGAAGGAAGTCCAGGGTTGCTACACAGAGGCAGCAACGGCAAATCAGCTCTGAATATCTCTTGCCTTGAACACGCTGTGAGGTCACCTTGAAGACCCTACAGGGTTGTCATAAGTTGGTTGCCGCTTAGTGGCATGCATGCACATGTTCTATCACTGGCAATATTTGTGTAATTGCTTCCCTGTCCCCAGCGTCACACCTTTTCAAAATGTGTTTGTAATACCGCTGTCCTCCTATAGCTGGTTTGAAAATTCAAAGCCAAACTACATTGATGATAATCATATTCCGCTCTTTTTATCCTGCCCTTCTTCCAAGGAGCTCAGAGTGGCTTGGTTATCTCCCTGCTTTTACTTTATCCTCACACCAGTCACCCTGTGAGGCAGGTTAAGCTGAGAGAGAGTGACTAACCCAAGATCACCTAGTAATCTTGAGAGTCTGTGTAGATAAGACATCTGACATGAAGATGCTCGAGTGAAGAGAAACACAATGTTAGCCAGGAAAGGTAGGCGACAGAGCAGAAGGCTTCGTCACTTTCATCTCTCTACAAAGAGCCGGAAGATTGCTCCTCGATTTGTTAATTTCCCCTTCCCCTTTCTCCTCCCTGAAGGTTATGTTGATTTCACCTCCCGGGTTGGGGGAGGCAAAGAAGAAATAAACAAACCCTCCGAGGAGAGATCTCGCAGCTCTTTGTAGAGAGGTGAAAGTGATGAAACCTTCTGCTCTGTCACCTACATTTCTCAGCTAACATTGGGTCCTTATATAAGATGTCCTAAGATGTCTCGTCTATAGAGACTCTGAGTGGGGATTTGAACCAAGGTTTCTCCAGGTCTAGTCTAGAACTAGGGTCAAACTCCATGATACATTTGGCCATAAGTCAGGTCAGGGTTTCCCTCATCCAATTCACTTCCATGGCTCCCAGGGCAGGGGGAGCCCAAGCTCCACTTATACTGAATACTGCATGTTCAGCCCCCAAACCAGGCTAAAATCCCCCCAGGGCAATTCAGCTGCGGGGAGAAGCTAAAGTCTCTCCTTCCCCAGTGTTATGCAGTTTGGCCTTGTTTGCCATCACTATTCTGACTTAGGGCTGGGCTTCCATACTAAAGAATGCAGGCTTACTTCACCGAGCATGATGTTTGAATGAGAGGATGCAGCATGTGGAAGGTCTCTTAAGTGGGCTTGAAGACCACCCTTGTTGGTCACAGCCTGCATCTCGTATTAGGTTTAGGTTATGATACACCATAAGTATCTCCATTATGCTTGCTCAAAGTCACTTTAATACAGAAGACATGTGTTGTGTGTTATGTGCCGTCAAGTCGCCTCCGACCTATGGCAACCCTATGAATGAAAGACCTCCAAAACGTCCTATCATTAACAGACTTGCTCAGATCTTGCAAACTGGAGGATGTGGCTTCTTTTATTGAGTCAAGCCATCTCGTTTTAGGTCTTCCTCTTTTCCTACTGCCTTCCACTTTTCCTGTCTCATCTGTGCAAGGACACTTGGCTGGCCCAGGATAAGCCAGTTGATATAGTGCCAGTTCCAGGTTTTGGGGGGCCCAAGAGCCCCCTTCTGCCTACCACCAGACCCCCTCATGCCTCTCCTTCCCACCCTCCCTTCTGCATGTCCCCCCCACCTGACTGTACATCCTCCCCCTACTCAGAAACCCTCCAAGCACCTGTGTTCACAAGCACCTTCACTACATTCACGCCCTTTCCCCAGCTGCACTGGCTGGTGCCTGCAGATGGCAGTGCTGCTGCTATAGGCGCCAGGAAAGTTGCCACCCATGCACACTTCCCCATCAATGCTAGGAACTGGGAGCATGGGTGGTGGAGCACTGCAAATGAATAGGCAGGGAAGGGAGCATGGGTAGGTGGCAAGTGAGGTGCATGGGTGGGTGAGGGAGATCAGCAACAGTGGGCCCTGCCAGAAGCCCTGGGCTCCAGCAGTTGCCCCATCTCTAGGGATGCTGACACCAGCCCTGTGTTGGAGGGTTTGCATTTTTGTGTTCTAGGATATACCACACTTGCCATTTTCTAGCATGGGAGAGGATACATGCATACTAAACACACACACACACACACTTGACATATACTGGAGCAAATATACTTTGTGCTGGTGGAGATGATTGGCAGATGAGGTTGCACATCTTTAAGCCTGCATCTGTTTGCAGGAACATTAGGGAAAAAATAGGTGCTAATTTAGAATTGCGTTGCTAGTTACCATGTGAATTAACAGTGAATTCCTGCCACGTTCCCTGCTGCTTTAAATATATTAAGTTCCTTTTTAATGAAGTCGACTCTTACGTGTGGTCTTATTATTTTATTTATACTAGAGATGACATTGAATTTTGTGACCATTCAGTTTTGGGTCAGTAGTTGGGGCTGCTTCTGTGATTTCTCAGGATGAAAATATAATTTCCCTGAGCAAAAGAATATTTTGATAGTAAAAGTGTTGGCTGTTTTTGAATCAAATGTTATACATCTTATAAACTGTAAAAGAAATAAAATATGGGAGAACTAGCCAAGAAAATAGGTAGGATTAAAATTTTCATTACAAATATATGCATAGTGGAGAAAGGTCATAATTGTATTTAAGCAATTTCTATCCTGCCCAATCAGCCTAAGGCATCTCCTGAGGAAGTTGTCAATAAAGACATTAAAACAGCATAACAAGCACTAAATACTCAATAGCAATTAAATGAGAGTGACAACCATAAAAGCAGTAAAAACAGTAGCTCATAATGTTTTAATAACCATTAACCCCCACCCCCATTACACACACGCACAATTATGGGAAGAAGAAAAACTAATAAATCCAAAGTGGTGGTGGGACGAAATTCAACAAAAAGCCTGGGAGAACAGAAATAGTTTTAGCTGGTGCTTTAGACTGAACACTCAGGGCCAAGCTACAAGTGACAAATGACACCTGAATGGCAAGTGGATTGAGTGGAGGGCAAGTGAACAGGGAGAAATACACTTGCCGTTCAAGTGTCATTCGTCACTTGTAGCTTGGCCCACAGTCTTTGGGGAGAGAGTACCACAGAGAAAGACCCTTTCCTAGCAGCCAGCCTGCCCACCTTATTTCTTAAGGTGGGAGCATATGACACTCCAGAAGACCTTAACTGATGGGAAGGAAGCCGAGAGTCTTTTAAGTATCCTAGTACAAATGTTTCAGGGCTTTAAAGGTGTAATAACCAGGGCTGTGATTTGCCCCTGGAAATGATTCAGCAGACATGTTCCTTTTAGGGTAACCCTTCCTGGAACAGGCAAATGCCATTCTTATGAAAGCACTCCCAGTGAGTTCCACAAGTAACCATATTCTGCAATCCTTGCAGTCTCTGCAGAGTCTTTAAGGGCAGCCAGTGTTATTTCGTGTGTCCCATCCTCAAACCCCCGAGTGTAATTTTAAAAACATTTTGCCCACCTTATGAGTCAAGACTGAAAGAGGATGACTTTCCCAAGGAACACTACAGAGAAGTCACTGAATCTCAAGCCTCGTGTGCCTTTGGGAGCCAGTTCCACCTAATAAAATAAAATCCGTCATCTGGCAACTGTACAAATTAGGCAAGTTAGCAAAAATTGTAGTGTTTTTCTTGAGTTACGTAAGTTATTCTTCTTCCGGAAGGGCTAGAATCTTGATGGAAACACTAAACAGTGAGCCAAGAGTCCTAAGAGAACTGAATTTTGGAATAATATCATATTCTTCTCCATATTTTTCTGCATGGCCCCAGAATTGTGCCATACCTACAAGACTGGACTTTTGCAAGAGGCACATCAGCAACCCATTCCAATAAAATAACTTTTTTCCTATGTGTGCACCCACAGGAATTCTTCCAAAAACAATCTGCATTACATCTCCTGGCCCTTGGTTTCTCCTTCTGTTAAATAACTGGAAAAAATCTTTTCTTTTTTTTGGGACAGCAAACCCCAGGGCACAGAAGAAACCCATCCAACCAAAGCAGCCTTGAATCAGACTCCAATTACCCATCAATTTCTACATCTGAGGTTGGAGACACGGAAGATGCGATCCAGCAAGTGGAGGTAAGGAAACGAGAGTTTAAACAGAGGAGGCAGCAAGTGGAGGTAAGGAAACGAGAGTTTAAACAGAGGAGGCAGCGGAGTGACCCAGACATGAAATGTCTGACTATTTTGCTTCCTGTGCAAAATATGGCAAAGCCAGCACTAATTATGCAGGGAGCTGCAAATGTCAAGCCCTCAACCTTGCCTTGAGAAAGTCATACTGTTTATATCATTAATTAGCCAATTAGAAAGGATTAATTTTTAAACGTACGCTTTTAGTAAACACTTAAGGCTGTACCCGGAGAACACTGTTTAACAGTGATTAATAATAAACCTAGCGGTTAATAATACATTTTATATTTTCCTTTTGGAAAGAGCGCTGAGCTTTCCTTTCAGTCTCCACTCCCCTGAAGACTGGTTTTTTGTTCAGCGGTGCTTTCCAAAACAGATTACTAGTCTTCATGAACTGAGAGCATAATCAGCCGTTCATTGTACAGTTATGCAAAAAGGCATTTATGTATTTTTGTTGATTGAGATTGGCCAAGGGGGCTTATGGCTTGCTACTAGAATATCTGCTTGGCATGCCAAAGGCTTAGTTCCCAACATCTCCAGTTAGATAGAAGGAGCAGGGAAGGGACTGAGACTCTGAGAGCCAAGCTACAGATGACGAATGACACAAAGGGAATTGCAATGTTAGCCGGGAAGCTGATTTTTGAAAAAGATTGGAAGGCTTTGCTAATTTCCCCTCTCTACAGAGTCAGGGAGATCCCTGCTCAGAGGGTTTGTTAATTTCCTCTTTGCTTCCCCAAGGCTCTGTCAGTTTCACCTCCCCTTCTAGGAGGTGAAGAGGAAATTAACAAACCCTCTGAGCAGCCATCTCCCTGGCTCTGTAGAGAGGGGAAATTGACAAAGCCTTCCGATCTTTTTTAAAACTCAACTTCCCGGCTAACATTGCAAGTCCCTACACATGCAGTCCTCGTGCAATTCGTCTTGTAGCTTGGCTCTGAAGAGCTGCTGCCCGTCTGAGTAGGAAACACTGAGCCAAACAGACCAGTGGTCTGTAGCGATTAGTGCAGCGTCTCGTGTTCAATGCAAGCTGGGTTCCAAGCTCTTTGAGAACCAGGATTTAGAGTACTTATTTATTATTTATTAACTTTATTTATTTATTTATTTGTCATTTATACTCCGCCTTTCTCACTGAGACTCAAGGCAGATTACACAGTGTGAGATTAGTACAGTCAGCATCTAGAACATTTCCATAAACAATGCCATAGGGGAAATAGATACAAGTTTACATAGATATGGCATTATAGATACAAGTTTACATAGATATGGCATTAGCAGGAATCCAGTACAACATAGTAGTGAAGTCTGTGGCTCCTAACTCATTAGCGGAGCATCTGAGAGCCCCTCCCTTCAATACAAAAGCTTTTTGGAATTATTCGGTTTTGCATAGTTTGTGGAAAGCTAGGAGAGTGGGGGCTCTCCTGACCTCCTCAGGCAGGCCGTTCCACAGGGTAGGGGCCACCACAGAGAAAGCCCGTGTACGGGTTGCTGTTGATATCACCTGTGTGCAGGTTGGCACCTGCAGGAGACCCTGTTCGGATGAGCAAAGCTGCCATAGGGCCACCTTTTCCCCCAATGGGGGCTCAAAGCCGCTCGTATCATTCTCCGCTCCTCTATTTTATCATCCCAACAACCCTGTGAAGTGTGTCTGGTTGACAAAGGTCACCCGGCAGTCTTCCTTGGCAAAGGGGGGATTTGACCCCGGAGTCTCTCAGATCCCAGGCTGATACTCGAAGCACTGCATCAGATTGGCTTCGAAGTTGCTATCTCGAGCTTGTGTATTCAATTGTTCATATTTTCAGTAGACAAAACAAGTTTATGTCCTGTGTTAGAGGCCCTTGCATAGTTAATTTATTATTGCCAATTCTATCGGGGATTGTTGTCGAGTTTTTTTTAAATAAATGATGGAAGATTACTGCTTTGTTGTGCTGTGGCTGCAGCTGTTGCTGAAACGGCTTTTTAAAAATCTGCACAATACTCAGACTTCCAATGGCCAATCAGAAGCCTGCTGGGCAAAAGCCCCACCTGGCCCCACCCATTTTTAAAATACATTCGGCAGACACCAGGAGATGTGTCGGCAGGCACCATGGCGCACACAGGCACCACGTTGGGGACCCTGCTCTAAGATGAATACATTCTCAGTGAGGTATTGCAGTGAAATATTGGAAAGCCTTCTCAAGCGCAATAGGTTTTTACTCATAACAACAGCAACTGTACTTATATACTGCTCTTCTAGACAGATCCGTGCCCCACTCAGATCAGTGAACAAAGTCAGTTTCATTATTATCCCCACAATACAGCTGGGGAGCTGGGACTGAGAGGAGTGGCTTACCCAAGGACACCTGCTGAGGTCAAGGCAGGAGTGGGATTCGGACCAGCAGAAAGCTGAACCGCAACCCAACCACTCAACCACTGTGCTCCCCTCCCTCCACAGGAGATTGGTTTGGAGAAAGCAGCCATGGACATGACCCTGTTCTTGAAGCTGCAGAAAAGAGTGAGGGAACTTGAACAGGAGAGAAAGAAACTACAAACCCAGCTGGAGAAGAAAGAGAATGAAAGCAAGAAATCCCAGGTAAGAAAATGGCACGTTGTTGCTATTGCTGTCGATTTCAAATCAATAATAGGCTTTTCGAGCCACCAGAAAACCACTGAAGACCAAATGGCTCACTGTGAGAGGTTGCCGCTCTCCTTAATTTCAGACAGAGAAGTGTCTTTCACAATGTCTGTAAGCGTACGTGGCACATAAAGTGTGGGATCTATTGCCACACATTTTGTCCTGCTCTGCGTCCATCTGCTTTACAGTAGGCACCAGGCGCACAAGTGATGGGCTCTTTAAGACATGAGGGGACTTCTGAACAGAAGTGCAGGCACCTCATCCCAGGGCCTGTGAACCGTAGGCCTTCCCGAGCATGGGAAACGGGTTTGACTTTTTGAGGGTTCAGTTCCTCACATGGTGAGTTTTCCAGGCCTCAGTGGTGGGTATGTGGAGAACTGTTCGATCCACGTGTTTCAAATCATGAGCCAGCCCCTTCAAATCATTAGGCTAGGGTTTTTTTTTCCATTTATTTACGTTGCCTTTCTCTTATGTCTGCCATTCTCACCAAAACTCAAAGTGGATTACATAATGTAAGTCAGGATGGGGCATCCAGTAAAAAACGTGCAATAGGATTTGGATTGCAGAAATCTGAAGATCAGTAGAAGACTGAAACAGAACAAAAACAAACCTGAAACAAAGCATAAGCATTTAACCATGATACGTTAAACGATGCAGAAATGGCATAGTAGGAGTGCACTTAGAGCAATAAACAGATCACAGTAGTATAGTCCATAGTCTCTGTCTCTTTGCCAAAGCAACTTTCTGAGCATCATTTGTGGAAAGCCAGAAGACATCTTCCTAACCTCATCAGGCAGACTGTTCCATAAAGCAGAGTATGCATGCGTATAGGCAGTTCTTGATTTTGGCCCTTTTGTAGGGAGGCACCTGCTGAAAGCCCCGTTCAGATGAGTGAAGCTGCGGAGGCAGAGCCTAGGGATGGAGGCAGTCCCACAGATATGAGTGACCAAGGCTGTGAAGAGCTTTGTATGTGATAGTACCTGGCACTGAGCTTGGTAACTGATGGGCACCCAGAGAAGTGATTGCAGAATAGAGGTAATATGCATGCTCTGCCTGGCTCCCAATAATAGTGAAGCTGAGGTGTACCAACTGGAGTCTCCAAACTGACTTTAAGGAGAGACCTAGGTAGAGGGCATTATAGTAGTCTAGTCTTGATGTTACAGTGGCATGGATACAGGCAACCAGATCAGACTTGTCAAGGTAGGGGGCCATCTTACAAGCTAGAATGAGTTGGAAGAGTTTTTTCCCCCTTGCCTCTCCAGCAACTATGTTGGATCCAATGTGACCTATAAACTTTATCGAGTTTGCAGGGGTCACCTGAACCCCGTTGAAAGCGGGGAGTGCAATGTCCTTTGGGCCTTCCCAACCAGCATCTCTTCCATCTTGTCTGGGTTTAGTTTCAAAGTATTCGCGTTCAGCCATTGGACCACAGCAGTCATGCAGCAACTCAAGACCTCTATTGCATCACCAGGGATAGTGAGAGAGAGAGAGCTGGGTGTCATCAGCATATTGAGGACATCCAGTTGCAAAGCTATGAATGATTTCTCCTAAAGGGTTTATAGAGAGATTTAATAACATGGAGGATAAGAATCCTACAGGACAGCTCCCACCCTGAATATAGGTGATCTCTAACAGTAACTCTTTGAATCCTGTATATAATGGACAGTTTGATGAGGTGGTTAAGAGCAGCAGGACTTTAATCTGGAGAGCCGGGTTTGATTCCCCACTCCACCGCTTGAAGCCAGCTGGGTGACCTCGGGTCAGTCACAGCTCTTTCAGAGCTCTCTCACCTCACCGGGTGATTGTCATGAGGATAATAATAACACAATTTGTAAACCGCTCTAGCATTAAGTTGTCCTGAGGGGCAGTGTATAAATCGAATATTGTTATTATCAGTATTGTTTTTATTAACAAACCAGTCCAAGTCTCATCCCCTTGATACCTGCTTCTGCCTCCAAATGTTTCAACAGGATGGCATGATCTACTGTGTCACAGATAGACTCAGTAGGAGTACCAAGGAAGCATGGCCTTTGTGTATATTGAGATGGAGGTCACCAGTTAAAACCACCAGAGCCATCTCTGTTTCATAGCCTGGCCTGAAACCGAACTGAAAATGTTCTGTAGTGCATGAGTTATCCAAGAAGACTTGGAGTTGGCCTGCTACTGCTCTCTCAATCATTTTACCTAAAAAAGACAGATTAGAGACTGAGTGATTTCCGCATCATTTTTGTGTGAGGATGATTTTAAGTAGCAGATGGATAACCGCCTCTTTGAGTGGCCAGTGGATGGTGCCATGCATTCGTTACTGATTTATCATAGTCATCAAGGATCTTTATAATGTGGTCTTTAAATGATTTTAGTAGCTAGGACGGGCAAATAAGAATAAACAATGGAGGATTCTTATTCTCTGCCTTCCCCTTAGTTTTGGTGCCTTTTGAACACATTGCTATTTTATTTCTCCAGAGTCATAAGTACTAAAAATAGACTTAAAAGGAAAATGAAATCTGAGATCAATGCAACTGCAAAAAATGTTCCCTGGTTCCGCAAGGGTTTTGAGTGCTGCCTTTCCCTCCTTTGTTTTAGCTGGTTTTTAGCATTTTTCACTGCCAAGGATTCTAAAATAAATTTTGAAATAGATATAGTTCGTTGCCAAGCTTCAAAATTTAGAAACTCCACCACCTACGCAACGGCAGGTGAGACTTGAGAGCTTTACAGTTTGTGGTTATACGTGAAATAGAATAATGAAGTTGAGGTTTCGTCCAATGATAAACCTATTTAGAGCCTGCGGGCACAAAATCCCTTCCCGAAATAAGAGGCTGGCTTATTGGCCGCATTTTTTCTGTATAAGGAGCCTTTCGGAAATAATATTACCAACATAATGGATTTGCTCCAGAGTTTAACGTCACATGTGTTCTTGGGAATGCACCATTTCCTATTGATGATCATATATTCAAACCTTTTCTCAGTATAAAGATATTATGATCCATGGACATCAAGCACGTCTGGGAAAGTGTTGTACGCTGGTCTTCTCATGTGCTTATTAATTTTATACATGCAGGGCATTTTTACATGGTTCAAACACCTGAGCCTCTTCCTGTAGTCTAAAATGGCACAGACCAAGAGTCTCTCTAAACAAAATAAAGTACACACAGAGGCTCAGGTGAAGAGAGGCGCAATGCTAGCTGAAAAAACAAGTTCCAAAAAGACAGATCGGAAGGCTTTGTCAATTTCCCTCTCTACAGAACCAAATACGAGGGGTCCTCCGAGTATAGAATACTCTCAAACAACTTACAGACCTCGAAGGTTATATTATATAATTTTTTATATATTTTGTAATTTTTTTTTAATTCAAACAAAAGTGCAAGTGCTCAAATGTGATAAATATACTACAATAAATACCTAAAACCCAACTAGTCTATCACCAATAAATATTCATAAATATTCATAAAGCATCCAATCCTTCCAATTCACTTTAAGTAATCAGTTCCAATTTCCAGAGTTGGAATGGTCCAGCAATGGTCCGTCAGCTCCTTTAGTTTCCAGGAAATGAGTAGGATGATGTTGGAGTGATTTGCATGTGGATTTGAGCCTTTGAAAAAGACATTGTCGAAACGAGAAAGTAGGCTGGCGGCACCCGTCAGGCTCGTACAGCCCAATTTTGGGGTGGTTTCAGCTGTAACCATTAGGCAGTGTTGTCATTTGAAGATATTCAGCTGCAGCCACTAGGCAATGTTAGCATTTGAGGATACTCCACACAGTTTTCAAGCTCCATACAGATATTAACAGCTTTGAAAGAGAACAAGATCAAAGAAACTGTAGTTTACAACTCTGGAAATTGGAATTGATTACTTAAAGTGAATTGGAAGAATTGGACGCTTTATGAATACTTATGAATATTTATGATTATTTATGAATATTTATTGGTGGTAGACTAGTTGGATTTTAGGTATTTATTGGCACTTGCACTTTTGTTTGAGTTTTAAAAAATTACAAAATACATAAAAAATTATATAATTTAACCTTTGAGGTCTGTAAGTTGTTTGAGAGTACTCTCTACAGAGCCAGCAAAGATCACTGCTCAGGGGGGTTGTATATTTCCTCCCGAGCTCCCAGAAAGGGAGGTAAAACTGAGAACTTTCGGCTCCGTCTTTTCAACTCCTAGGCTTCCTGGCTAGCATTGCGCCTCTCTTCACTTGAGCCTCCGTGTGTACTTCGTCCCATTTAGAGAGACTCCAAGAATTCTGTACAGTTTGGTTTATTATTAAAGTAGGTATCTAGGGAAAAAAGTTTTTTGCAAGTAGGCAACCAGAATTGGTCTGATGGTTGTTGGGGGTTTTCCGGGCTGTCTTGCCGTGGTCTTGGCATTGTAGTTCCTGACGTTTCGCCAGCAGCTGTGGCTGGCATCTTCAGAGGTGTAGCACCTCTGGTGCTACACCTCTGAAGATGCCAGCCACAGCTGCTGGCGAAACGTCAGGAACTACAATGCCAAGACCACGGCAAGACAGCCCGGAAAACCCCCAACAACCATCGTTCTCCGGCCGTGAAAGCCTTCGACAATACATCAGAATTGGTCTGTTGGTCAAAAACCTCGTCTCGAAGGACGCCCCCTTACATGTGTCCTGTGGTCCCCCCCAAGTCCCACCTCCTGACCACGGCTTGCTCACTTGTCAATCCATTCATAATTATGATGCTATCTTCAGTTGCTGCTCTCCCTTGGCTGAAAGAGAAGCTTCGAATCGATGGAGTGGGCAATCAATGGTAGAATGATTTATCTCACTCATAGGGGTTAATTGGCCTGGCAGTGATTGTGTTCCACGCTGTCATGGATCCAAAAGCGTCATTGATTCTCTTTCCCAGGCCAGTGGGGAAATTTGAGTCTTGAATTTAATTCTTGGTAATTTGAGACCAGCTAGTGAAAAGACAGCATTGACTCGAATGTCCCAGCCTATTGTGCAAAGCATAGTTTATTTTTGTTCTGAAGCGTGATTTGTAGATGAAAGGCAATATGCAGGTTTTTTTCCAGAAAGGTAGCAGGCATGTGGGTTACAAAGAATGAAGTCCTCCGTGACTGCTGCTTAAAAAGGTTAGAGCCAGTGTTGCCAAGAAGAGAATGTTTGTTTGTCTATAATTTTATTTATTTATAATTTTATTTATGACATTTATAGTCCACTTTTCTCATTGAGACTCAAGGCAGAGTACATATTGTGTGATTAGTACAGTCGATATCAAGGACATTTCAATAAACAATGCCACAGGGTGGTGAATAAATGCAAGTTTACAAAGACATAACGTTCGCAAAAAAATCCAATATAGAGTTGAAGAAATGCTGAAACAGAGCATAAGCAATTCTAGGACTGACATTAGACAACATAGAACTACCCAGCAGGGGTAGTTCTATGTTAAGTTCATACTTAAAGGAACAGGTAGGTCATAAGACAACATCGTGGTGAAGGCTATGGTCCCTAGCTCGTTAGTGAAGTATCTCTTTGAGACCACCTCCCTATAATACAGCCCTCCTATCTGAGTAAAAAGCAATTTTGAATAGTTCAGTTTTGCATCATTTGTGGAAATCCAGAAGCATGGGGGCTCTCCTGACCTCCTCAGGCAGGTCATTCTGTAGGGCAGGGGCCACTACAGAGAATGCACATTTATGGGCCGCTGTTGAATTCACCCATGTGCACAGCGGCACTGCAGGAGACCCTGTTCAGACAGACGAAACTGCCATGGAGGAACATAGGGAGGGAGGCGGTCCCATAGATATGCCAGACCAAGGCTGTGAAGAGCCTTGTACATGGTAGCCAGTACCTTGAACTGGGCACGGTAACTGGTGGAACTACTGCCAGTGGAACAACTGCAGGATGGGACTGATATTCATGCGGCTGCTCACTCTTGATAACAGCCCAGGGGATTTTCGATGCGGAGGCCAGGAGCAGAGGCCCTAAAACAGCTAAGATCTGAGAGACCCACATTCAAATCCACACTCTGTCCTGGACGCTTGCTGGGTGATCTTGGTCTAGTCACACTCCCGTAGAGTAAACAAGGTTGTTGTGAGGATAAAATGGAAGAGAGCAGAACAATAAAAGCTGCTTTGTGTCTCCATTCAGGAGAGGGGGGGGCTTTTTTTCAGCTGGAACGCGGTGGAACGGAGTTCTGGCACCTCTTGAAAATGGTCACATGGCTGGTGGCCCCGCCCCCTGATCTCCAGACAGAGGGGAGCTTAGATTGCCCTCCATGGAAGGCAATCTAAACTCCCCTCTGTCTGGAGACCAGGGGGCGGGGCCACCGGCCATGTGACCATTTTCACCGAGGGCAATTTAAACTTTTAAAAACTCCCCTCTTGTTCCAGCTGACCCAAAGTGATGTCATTGTGCTGTCCTGAGTTCCACCACCTCTTTTCCCAGAAAAAAGCCTTAGATAGATAGATAGATAGATAGATAGATAGATAGATAGATAGATAGATAGATAGATAGATAGATAGATAGATAGATAGATAGATAGATAGATAGATCGATAGATAGATAGATAGATAGATAGATATGAAGTAAACAAAATAAATTTATCTCCCCAGATTATCAAAGGCAAATCGGTTTAATGTACCTGCTCCTACGTTCTCTGTTCTTCCCTGTTCTAGATTTGGACTCCAATACGCTTTCCTTCCTTGGTTCTCATTGCTACTATTTTGGGGGGAAGAAACTCCTGATCAATTCAACTTGACATATTTATAGGGTTTCAGAACCATCTCCTAACAATAATTAACTGTCCCACTCTGAAGAGCTCACGTTCTTGACTAATTTATTTCCTTATAACGTCATACACCAGTCAAGGTTATCCATATTTGAAACATCTTCTTAAAACATATAAAAATAGTTTATTCTTGCTACCTCTTGTCTTAACAAAGCCTATGTAAAATTAGTGATTACAAGTTTATGATACAAATGAGTATTTTTTGGCCCTTCAGTAATACATCTATACTTGAGTAATATTGCCAGTTTCTGGAAAGTTAGAAATTCCTGCCGTTCCCAGATGCTCTCTGCACCTGAAGCTTAATACAGTGTATATAATATAATGATATGAGTTAGCTGGATCTTCTGATCTACACGAGGCCATACACTTGTGTTACTCCACTGTTACAAGCTCCTGTCCAAGGTTTATTTTTATTTATTTTATTTATGTTATTTATATTCCGCCTTTCTCACTGAGACTCAAGGCGGATTACATAGTGTGAGATTAGTACAATTATTGGCAAGAACAAGGGCAGGCATTTCCATACAGTGTCAAGAACATTTCCATAAACAAGGTCATGGGGTAAAAAAATGTAAGTTTACAAAGATATAGTATTAGCAAGGATTCAGTATGGGGTTGAGGAATTGCTGAAACAGAACATAATCAATTCTAGGACTTACGTTGAACAACCTAAAGCACAGGTAGGATATAGGAGTACATATTTAAAGCAACAGATAATATGTAAGGCAACATAATGGTGAAATCTATGGTTTCTAACTCATTAGCAAAACATCTGGGATCCCTTCCCTACAATACCACCCTCTTAGCTGAGAAAAAAGGCCTTTTTGAATCATTCAGTTTTGCATTGTTTGCGGAAAGCCAGGAGAGTTGGGGCTCTCCTGACCTCCTCAGGCAGGTTGTTTCACAGGGTAGGGGCCACCACAGAGAAAGCCTGTGTAGGGGCTGCTGTTGATTTTGCCCATGTGCAGTCTGGCACCTGCAGGAGACCCTGTTCGGATGAGCGAAGCTGCCATAGACAGACATAGGGAGAGAGGCGGTCCCGTAGGTATGCTGGACCAAGGCCGTGAAGGGCTTTGTATGTAATAACCATTACCTTGAACTGAGGTTGTTCAGCTATGGCTTCTAGACTCGCTTTGTGGCATATCTAGTTATGGAGCCACAGTGGGCTCAGTTCCCCGTTACTTTGTAGTTATGAGGCCAGGCTAGCCCTGTTTCTCTGTGCAAAGGCATCTTGATTTTCTTGGTCATATCCAGCAACTGTTCTCCTATAATTCTGGCTATATCCATGACAGAGGCAAGTGCATGTCTTTGCTTTCACACACGTTGGATAACGCACTTTCAATGCATCTTCGCAGTCATTTGCAAATGGATTTTCTTGTTTCACAAAATCCAGTTGCAAACGATTGCTAAAGTGTATTGAAAGTGTATTATCCAATGTGTATGGAAGCATTATGGGTTCCTACGGGTTCCTTCTGTGCAGCTCTTACAGGTACAGGGGTCCTTTAGAAGCTGAGCCAGGAAATCCAAAGAGTTTTTTGCCTTTCCAGAAGCAACGGGGAGTGTGCCTTAGTCTTTCCCCACCCGTCCAAATGCATGTCACTTAACCAGCCCAGAGCAGGCTGAAAGGTTACAGCGCTTGGTTGCTGATGCCTTACCTAACCACGTTACTGTATGTTGTATGCATGTTGGCAGTTGCAGCATACCTCTGCCGTCTCTCTCCCCTCCTGTTTGCTATCCTTCTCCTTCAGTGGCTGAGACTTTTGTTTTAACTCCATTTATGACCCAGAGCTGCTTATAGTGTTCTCTGTGTTATCCTCACGACAACCCCTTGGGGTGGTTAGGCTGAGTGTGTGTGACTGGCCCAAGGCTACCCAGCCATGGCAGAATGGGATTCGCATCTGAGGGCCAAGCTACACATGACGAATGACACTTGAACCACAAGTGGATTGAGTGGAGGGCAAGTGAACAGGGAGGAATACACTTGCCGTTCAAGTGTCATTCGTCATGTGTAGCTTGGCCCTGAGTCTCCCAGAACCTAGCGAGTTCCCCTTGCATTTGTCCTGCAAATGAGCAACTTCTGGTTTTCATGGTTTCTTTTTTCTGGGACAGGCAGGAAAGGGAATCATTTATTTACAAGACTGCTCTTCATAACCAGGGTCCTTGTAGAATTGCATCTCTTTCCTTCATCTTCCTGTTTATTGGAATTAATATTTTATTACGTTTTATAAAAATACAAGCAGCCGCTCAGATCAGACAGAAACACAGAACGCATCTTGTACGTACAAGGAATCCTATCTTCTCTGCTGTTCAAAGCAAACTGTGGAGTGATGCAGCATGTGTTCCCCATGCACAGCTTTTGTATTTGGCTTTGCCATGACATTATAGCATCACAGGTTTACTGGATGCGTACCGTTTGTCCAGTAGTCTAACCGCTGTGACTCTGTGTGTTAGAATATGGCTATACGGTTCAAAGAAAGAACAGAATTCCCTCTCCTGAGCTCTCTGATGTTCTGGGTCATTGGTTATCTCCCTCCGCATTTGTTCTGTGTTTACAAAACAACCTTCACCCTTGCTGTTTTCTTCAGATGGCCAAATTGCGCTGCCGGCAAATGGGAGGTTTTTATAAGGTGACCCCAAAGCAGCAGTCAGAAGTCCCCCCCCCCCACACCTCGCTTTCGTCTGTTGTCAGATCGAATCTCTCTCTTTCTGTCTTCCTAATCCATCCAGGTAATTGAAATGAAGAACGAAATGGATTTGGACCGCGATACGGATCTCGCATACAACAGTCTGAAGGTAAAAGACGTTTCAGAACAAGGGATTTTTTTTTTTAATTTCTGCCTCTGGGTGACATGGGCTAATAACCTGCAAGAGCTTTGTTGATATCAGCCTCTATAAATCTGTATGACATCAAAGTATCTTTTAACTCTTAACAATCCCTTGGTTTTTTTTCCTTTTCATCGATTTGTGGGCTAGACTTTCTATGCCCTGAGTTTAAATTGGTTATAAGAAAAGGAGCCATTTCACTTTGCAACTTGGTCTTGCATATAACAAGTTTGCCATCCAGATGGACTTTGTGCCTCATCAATAATTATCTTGGTGTTCCTTGTAGCAAGTGCATGCAGGGGGACGATGCAATTGCCCTCTACTTAGAAGACATTACAAAGCTGTCTTCTCCAAACAATGCTCAAAGCAGCTTAGAGATAGCAAAAGGTTAATAAAAGCCAATATCAGGAAATTACTACAACTACGAAAATCAGCAGCAGGATAAAACATACTGAAAAGACAGCCCAGCACACACATGTACACACACAAAAATCTTTTTACACGTAAGCACAAACTGCAACCAGTGAGACTGAAAATAGGACAACACAATTCAGCACGTGGCACTTAAAACTCTGTAAGCATTAAAACGAGGGCACAATGTTGCCAAATAATGAAAAGAATGTCTGGCAGTGCCAGGTGAGTGCCCAGGTGAACAACAGACGAGGTGGCAAAATGTGGAGTTGGATGATTTTTAGGCCAGTTCGTTTGCTTTGTTTCTTGGTTCGTCACGGCAGACAGCCTGGCACCAATCGACCAGTTTCCTAGGCAATGGTGGGGAGAGATGGGCTTTCTGCAGTCTTTTTGCTTCCCTGGAAGTGACGTATTCATGAACAAACAAACTGGTTTGCAAACCAGACAAGTTCGTGGTTTGTGAAACGCGACAAATCACAAACCGCCATTTTCCCGGTTTGTGCCCGCCTCTAGTGGTGATGACAGAGACAAAATTTCCTGTGGGAGAGCATTCTTTGTCTCTCATATATTATTAGGGTAATGCCTTCCCTGTTAGGTACGCATCTGCTCACTTTCGTTAGTGGAACCACTGGTTTAACCGCACAGTGATTTTTATCTAGTCTGATTCAATTTGTTCATTTTATACTAGGTTTTTCATGTGTAATGGTGGTTTCCTCACCGAGCCGTGATTGGCTGAGAGCAGAGTAGAAACAAAAACAGTAAATAAGCAAAATGTTTCATATTCCGCTGTATCGGGTAAATGAGGAAATTCGGGGAAATGTGAGGATAGAAATCGTCTCCCCAAAATCTCAATGTATATGTATGTGGAATATTTTTATTACACTTTGGAAAGGGAGCCTTGAATTTTGGTGTTCCCCTGCCTGAAGGTGTACAGCCCAGCACCCTTTTTATGGCCTCGTCTGCTGTCTACTAACCAAAGAAGCTTCCATTATTCTTCCCCCCACCCCTCCATCTTTTCCACTAACAGTTTTTTGGCTTTCATGTGCCTGTGGCATGTATGATTGAGTTTGCAATCCTGCGTGCGCTTTGGGTAACCCTCAGTGAACACAGCGGCTTACTTCAGAGTAAACACACCCAGTATTGTGCAGGCCTAAAGATAGCTGCTGCTTACTTTCCCTTTTCTTTCCTCTGAACAGCTTAGAGCATTATACGTAATTCTCCTCTCCTCCGTTTTTATCCTCACAACTGTCCTGTGATGTAGACTGGGTGGGGGGAGCTGGATTTCATGGGCTGTTTGAACATTTGAGTGTCTTGCATTGGCTAAGATCCAGCTGGGATGCTTAAATCTCCCCTTCTTTCCTTGTTGATGTGGAGATAGGGTGGCCAAACTTTGGCTGTTCTGAAGATCTGACAAAATGAGATTAATGCTGGGTGTCAAAGCAAGGTACAGAATCGCCCTTTGGTTTCTTTTCCCCATTCTCCCTCTCTTTGGCATCGATGTACATCTCCTAACTCTCCTCCCATACCCTTTCTAAACTGTGTGCAAAACTGTCCGGAGAAAGTGACATGAATAGAAATTGTTCTTTCCGCTTTTTGCCTGAATAAGTTGTGTATGTATTTTTTTTTAAAAAAAGAAAAAGGACTTTTGTCGGAGTGTCTTTAAGCTCATGATTAATGTGTGAGGTGTTTGGAACTCTGAGATAAATCTTTAATGTGCATCAACTGGAAGAATTTCTCTTTCAGGCGCTGAGAAGGAGTGGGTAGAGAAAAAGAAGATTCATAGTATTATTTCATCGTTATTGAAGTTTCCTTTAGAATCAGTGTGTGTATACATTTTTATTAATAAGGCAGACTTCTCTGATGCTATCGTGTTTCATTCACTGTCACTCTCCCTCTTCCCGAGCATGCAAAATAAAAACGGGAAGCTTCTGTCATGCAAATAGGTCTGGGCAGCCATTAAAACAAGTGAAAGAAAGTGCATTGAAAACAAGAAGGCGATGGAGGATTTGCATGTAAAGGATGTATACTGGGTGCCCGTACAGAGAGGCATATTGGTAGCAGGTAGCTTGTTCGTATTCATTTAACCCTCTTACAGATGCTGTGAAACTTGTCTGTTTTCAGAGAAATCTCCTTAACTATCCAGATTAGAGGCTTATTTTGTAAAAAGATATTCACAAATTGGAATTTGAGGGCTTTGGAAAGATAATGTGTGGAAGAACAGTATCAGGACTCATTTTGAGGGGGAACGCTCAGGAACGCAGCTCCGGTAGTTCTCCCAAAAGGTCACATGTCAGGTGACCCCACCCACCTGATTTTTGGCCATTTTGGGCCCATTTCGACCTGGGTCGGGGCTGAAACGGCCCAATTCAGGCTCAAAATGGCCAGGATCAGACCCTAAACCGCCAGGATTGGTCCCGAAACAGCCAGGATTGGGCCTCTGACAGGTGGTGGATCACTCTCCTGCTCAGCAGCAGCCCAATCCTGACCATTTGGGGCCCCTTTTCAGCCATTTTCAGCCCCTTTTTTGCCATTTTGGGCCCAATTTCGGCCCTGAATGGCCAGGATTGGGTCCAAAACAGCCAGGAAAGGTGATACCAGGGGTGTGGCATATCCAAATGAGTTGTGCTAATAAGTTATGCTAATGAGTTCCTCCAGCTCTTTTTCTACGAAATGACCGCTGAACAATATTCACAGTGATTTTTTCAGGCAAGACCATTTGCTGGCAGTAACTAGTTGTGAAATGAAATCAGACAGAAAGGGGACTGAAAGCTTTCCTTTGGACTTTGTAAATCCTGGATTTCACTTGGACAACCTGCAAAAATAGAGTGTTCCCTCTGGATGTTTCTGTTTAGAAAATTCCTTCAAGTGGGTATAGCATCGGGAAGAAATGCCACCCCCCACCCCCACCACCCACGCAACTTGAAAAATGAAAACCTGCCCTCGAGTCATAATTGACTTATAGCAACCCTTGGTGAGGTTTTTATGGCAAGAGTCTATCAGAGGTGGTTTCCCATTGCCTGCCTCTGCATCCCTGGTCTTCACTGGAGGTCTCCCATCCAATTACTAACCAAGGGCAACCCTGCTTAGCTCCTGAGATCTGACGAGATCAGGCTCTCCTCTGGTTAAGGCAACTCAGCCAGTGTTTAATTTACCCTTGAGACTTTAAATTAGATAATCTTGGGGAGGGAGAGAATTCTACCCAAGTGAGAAATGAGAGTTATGTGTAAACTCCTGGGGTTTCTACAAGCCCCAGGTTTGGATGAATTTGGACAGGAGTTTTTGATAATAGAGTAGAAAAGGTCAAACCTGAGCCTGCAGTTTTGGCACCAGCTTTCATTCACTCTGAAGAAATGTGCAGCCAAGTGCTTCATTTGGTGGAGGAGGGCAGGAAGGGCCATTCCCCTGCCCTCTCATTTTGGACCATATATTCTTAGGAACACCCATATAAAGGGAAGAAACACAGGTTCTGAGCTCTCCTCTTGAAATGCCTGTTTTGGTATAGTAGTTAAGAGCAGCAGGACTCTAATCAGGAGAGCCAGGTTTGATTCCCCACTCCTCTGCTTGAAGCCTGCTGGGTGACCTTGGGTGAGTCACAGCTCTCTCAGAGCTCTCTCAGCCCCACCCACCTCACAGGGTGATTATTGTTGTAGGGATAATAATGACATACTTTGTAAACCGCTCTGAGTGGGCATTAGGTTGTTCTGAAGGGCAGTATATAAATCGAATGTTGTTGTTGTTGTTATTTATACAAGCACGGAATGGCAGAGGGGTGGAATCCTGGTGGACTGTCCTCTGGCCCTTCTTATTTATTTATTTTATTCAACATATACCCTGCCCTCCCTGCGAATGGGGTATTGCAAAGATGTGAGGCCTTTGATGTCTTAGGCGCACAGCAGGAGGAACCAGATACTGTTCTGCCTGAGATTTATTCAAATTTTATTCATTTAAAAGATGCCTAGTCAGTGAGACTCAACAGATTATATGGCAAAAAGGAAGTGCATAGCATTTGCAAAGGCTATATTTTTCATAACTGGTAACAACTCAGGAGATAGATACTCCCAAGGAATGATGATCTAATAATAACAATAACTGTGCTATATACCTCTCTTCTAGACAGAGTAGTGTCCACTCACTGCAGTGGACAAGGTCAGTGTTATCCCCACCATACAGCTGGGGAGCTGAGAGGAGTAGCTGACCCAAGGCCCCCTGCTGAGCTCATGGCAGTAGTAGGAGTCGAACCGGCAGAGTGATGATTCACAGCCCAACCACTTAACCACAGCAGCTCCCTTATAATAATAATAGCAGTGTGCTTATGTACTGCTCTTCTAGACAGATTAGTGCCCCATTCCAAGAAGTGAACAAGGTCAGTGTTATTCTTATCCCCACAGTACAGCTGGGAAGCTGGGGCTGAGAAGAGTGGCTTATCCAAGGCCCCCTGCTGAGGTCATGGCAGTAGTGAGCGTCGAACCGGCAGCAGTGAGTGTCAAACCAGCAGAGTTCTGATACGCAACCCAACCACTTAACTACTATTAGATATTTATACCCTGCTTTTCTCCCCAAAGAGCATACATCATCCTCCCTGCTTCCATTTTAGTCTCATAACATCCCTGTATGTAGGTTAGATTGAGAGAGTGGCTCACACAAGGTGCTGACAAGTGAACTTCCATGGTAGAGTGAGGCTTCGAACCCGAGTCTCCCTCATCCTTGACTGCTACATCATGCCGACTTGGGATAGCAGAGAGAAGCTTGTTGATTTACATCCAGTGCATCCTTTGCATTCAGAATTACTTGTGAGCTCCAAACGCCTGCTTGCCTGCAGGCTGGGACGATCTGAGATGGAACAAGGAGCTCTGTGTGAATTTAGCAGGCTTTGCCAGCCGGGTCTTGGCATCTCTGGCTGATCATTTGGTTGTGCTTCCTTCGGAGCTGCCTTGGAGGCATAAAAGCAGCCATGTATGTATGCAGCGGGGGGGTGACTTTTCCAAATGTCGTTTTTAACAGAGGCAAGAGCTGGAATCTGAGAACAAGAAACTGAAAAATGAGCTTAACGAACTGAGGAAGGCTATAGTGGACCGGGTTGCTCAGAACAATTCCTCCAATGACATCCAGGACAGTTACAGCCTCCTCTTGAATCAGCTCAAGTCAGCTAATGAAGAGCTGGAAGTGCGGAAGGAAGAGGTGCTTATTCTAAGGACGCAGATTATAAAGGCAGCCCAGCAAAAAGATACAGGCAGAAATATGGTAATGGAAAAGACAAAAAAAAAAAAAAACACCCTCCGCTTGTTTTGGTTCTTTGTGGCTGAATATTACTCTGGTTTATGGCCAGCCCCAAATTCTCACGAGGATTTCTTGAGCAGAAAAATACGAATTGCAATGAAGCGCTGTAAGTTTTGAAGCAACGCAATAATCATCTCCACGGTCCCCATGCAGAATTAGTAGCACAATGCACACCAGTGCTGCATGCAGTTGTACGATGATTGGATCCAATCAGTCAGGTTTGATTTTCTGCTTTGTGCATGCAAACTGAGTTCGACGTTGGGAAGTGTAGTAGCGATGTATGTGAGACTTCACAGACATGAGGTTTGAGGTCCTAAGCAAAGCCTGGATGGGGGTCTGCCGCAAGGTTGCACTGGGAGCCACCCGCAGTGGTCAGCATCATTTGCAGGCAAGGGTCTCCGCCAAGGATTCCTTCCAGGTAAGACTAGAACAAGGTGCAGGGCAAGCGGCAGACAGGGATAGCAGGCAGAGGCTAGGCTGCCAGACTCTAGTTTTTACTAAATCTACAACACGGGGTAAAAAAGTTTTTCAAACAATCACAGGACAATATTTAAAGGATTTTAAATAGTGCAAAGTGTTAAGTGCAAATACAATAAATGTAATAAATACAATAAATAGATTAATAAATGTCAAGTTCATGCGGTAAGAACTCCCAACTGGTGAAGACCAAAGCAATAGTCAATTTCATTATCTTTTTCTTTCATCAGCAGATTGAAGACCATCATATACAAGAACTAAAGCTGAACAATCCTTTAGATATGCAGCCGACGGGTTGTAGCTCGCAAATTTCCAGTTCCCGTTTCGTAGGTCTTACTTCTTCACAGGCAAAGTCTCCTACCATCGGATTCCATCATTTGCCAACTGTGTGATAGGAGAAACTGGGAGAAACTGAGTTCTGGTGACCATCTCTGAAGACTTTGCCTGTGAAGAAGTAAGACCTACGAAACGGGAATTGGAAATTTGCGAGCTACAACCCGTCAGCTGCATATCTAAAGGATTGTTCAGCTTTAGTTCTTCTATATGATGGTCTTCAATCTGCTGATGAAAGAAAAAGATAATGAAATTGACTATTGCTTTGGTCTTCACCAGTTGGAGTTCTTACCGCATGAACTTGACATTTATTAATCTGTTTATTGTATTTATTACATTTATTGTATTTGCACTTAACACTTTGCACTATTTAAAATCCTTTAAATATTGTCCTGTGATTGTTTGAAAAACTTTTTTACCCCAGGTTGTAGATTTAGTTGCTTAACTTACCTGGGTGTTCTCCCCTTGTTGCCTATCATTGTTTCCGAGACTCTAGTTTTTTGCCAACCCATATCAAGAGTTGCCAGTGGAATGTCCTTGAAGGATAACCATGCTAGGCGATGCTGTTCCTTCTTCCTCTATTATGCAGTCTTGAGTGGTTTAGTACACAAATTAGGAGACTGCAGTTTGAGTCCAGGCTGATGTAAGTTTGATGGTGGATGTAGGACCAGGAAGATCTTGTCTGCATATTACCTTGATGATTGTCTCGTCATTAACCACATAAGGTGCTCCTAACCTAACAATATGATGTCATCCTTGTAGCTTACGGCATTGCATAAAGTGGGCCTAAGTAGTACGCATGGAGATGGAAATTTTTTGGTTTATGCAGAATCCTCTCCCTGCTACATCAATTGTAGTAGCAATTGCTTTCTCTTTCTGAAGCTTTTCTTCCTAACTCCTTTCATGCTGGTTACATGTCCCCTTTAAATGGAAAGTTGGGGCTCAGACTTTGTGATGGATGCATAGAATAATTTTTCAGTGCCACCAGTTCTGCTTAGAGATAGCTTGGCAGTGAACCCATGATATTGAAGCATGGCTGTCTGAGGTTCGTTTTTCTAAAAAAAATAACCTTTGGAAGTAGGAAGATGGAGAGCATTCGAAGAAAAATGACTTTAGTCCAATTGTTCTGAGGTGCTTTTGAATTTCTGCATCGACCGAACTAGTATTGGAGATGGATTGCTGAGAAGCAGGGCTTCAGCTGATGTTTTCTTCCCCTCCTCTGATTTACACATGAGATCTGAATTTTGTAGTTTTGGTTTCTGGTTTCAAAATGGGTGCAGATTTTCTGTGATACACCTAGCAAACCAAGCTCAGCTGTGTACAGTCTCACAAAATGCCAGCTCCCACAGACTTCAAACTGGTTTAATAGTCACTCCTCTTCCAAAAAACCTGTGAACATTAGTTCAGAGGAATTAGAGCGGTCTATATCAAAGAAATCTCAGCCTCTCCCCAGACTACAGTTCCCCGGATTCTTGGGGAAAGCCAATACAGTTAAGTTGGCATAAAACAGAGTATATATGTTGTTGGCCTCCCATCTTAATTTCTTCTTAGGCTGTCTCCCATGGGTTCCTTCCTATTTCCTATGGTTGTTTTCAAACATTGTCATCAGATACTAAAGAGAGTAGCTCTCATTTCAAATTAAAATTGCTGCATAAATAATCATTAAAGAAGGGTTTCTACTAGAGCACTGAAGTGTTGTAAGATCATATAATGTGGCAAAAGTATCTCACGGTGGACTTATTTTTTCTTCTGAAGGAGTCAAACATCAACATGCAAACCAGCTGGCCAAACAGCGATAAACATGTGGATCCAGAGGATGCAATAGAGGCCTATCATGGAGTATGCCAAACAAACAGGTAAGCTTGTCTTTGTGAAGCCATTGGCCTGATGGGTTGGCTCTAGGGGTTGGAATCCTCAGGCAGCTGCCAAGGTCCCAGATTCCTGGAAGGGCTTATTCCTGACCCCTGACCCACTGCTCCATATCACTGGCTCTACCTTCTCACTGTGTTATGTGCCGTCAAGTCGCCTCCGACCTATGGCATCCCTGTGCATGAAAGACCTCCAAAACATCCTATCATTCACAGACTTGCTCAGATCTTACAACCTGGAGGACACGGCTTCTTTTATTGAGTCAAGCCGTCTCACTTTGGGTCTTCCTCTTTTCCTACCGCCTTCCACTTTTCCTAGCATCATTGACTTTTCCAGAGAGTCTTCTCATGAAGTGACCAAAGTACGATAGCCTCAGTTTTGTCATTTTAGCTTCTAGGGAGAATTCAGGCTTGATTTGATCTAGAACCCACTTATTTGTCTTTTTGGCCATCTATGGTATCTGCAAAAGCTTCTCATTAACTCATTCATTTCACTGCTGAGGACCACTAACTGCTGCTCACTTGCCACTGGTGCTCTGGAACGGCCCAATCCATTCCATGTCTGTGCCCTACTTTAGTCACTGACCAAGGCAAGTGAGCAATGATGGTGCTGAGGAGTAGTAGACACTGCTAGTCATTTGCTCTCCCGGTTCCACTGAGTGGTGGCAGTCAGGATTGGCAGCATGGCTAGCATCTGCTCACCTGATGGACTCCCTGGGAGAGTCAGTGGACACCTATGAGGAAATGGCGATGCTGGGCAGATGTGAGCATGGAGAATTTGCTGGGGGCCGCCCTTCCTCCAAACCCAATGAGCTTTTTTCATAACAATATTTTGGGAGGCTTCCAGATGCAGATAGATAACAATTAGAGTCATTGTAAAGAAACACCCATTACTTCTCTTACAGAAGTATCACACTCAACAGGGTTACCTCTCTCTCTATTATTACACAAAAATGCAGAGTCCGGTATCAGAGAGCATTTGATATCCTGAGAATCTCCACTGCCTTTTTTAATGTTCTATGTTGCACTGAATACCCTATGCTGAAGGGTATCTGAAGGGTCATCCTCTTCCACACATTCCTGCCCTGAAGTTAAGATTACAGGGAGAGGCCCCCCTGACTGTTCCATCAACCAAAGAAGTTCAGTTGGTGGGTACAAGGGAGAGGGCCTTTTTGGTGGCAGCCCCACAACTGAGGAACCATCTCCCCAGGGAAGTGTGCCTAGCTGCCTCACTCTCTAGCTTCAAGAGGCAGCTAAAAACTGTTTTATTTAGGACAACTTTTCAAAATATTTACTGTATTACAAGTGTTTTAAACTCTGTTTTCAACTTCTTTTAAATATAGTTTGTTTATATTTTATATTGTAAGCCGCCTTGAGCTCCTTTATGGTGGAAAGGTGGCTGATAAATGTTTCTAAAAATTAATTAAATGAGTAACTTGGAAATATGTGGATGGCAAAGGCACAAAATACAGAGGGGGAACTTTGAAAGGAGCTGTGGCTTCTACGTTGGCAGAGAGAAGCAAGCAAACTTGTTGACCGTAACCCTTCAAGTTTACTTCATAGGAGCCAAGGAGTGTGGGGGGCTGAATGGGTCGGAACAGAACTGAGCATTTGGGGAAGTGGACATACAGCTGACTTGCCGCGCTTCCATTGGAGGATGCGCCTCTTTAATTAGAGGAGGGCTCCTTAGGCTGCAGGGAGATTGCTATGAGAATGGTTGGATCCACCCCACTATATTGACACGCATACAAGTCGCAGTTCAGCACTCGCACGACAGTGTCCCCTTTTCGTTTTCCTTTCAGCAGCTTTGCAGTGATCAACTCAAAACGCAAGTTGGGTATGGCATGAGCTTTCTATCTGAAGAAGTGAGCTGTGGCTCACGAAAGCTCCTGCCCTACCACTAATTTTGTTAAGTCTTATACGTGCTGCTGGACTCTTGCTCTTTTCCACTGCTACAGACAGACTAACACGGTTACCCATCTTCATCTGTCTCCACAGTAGAATATGACTTTGGTAGCAGTTGAGGGGAGTTGGAAGAGATCTTTGCATCATTTAAAGAACCATGCAAGGGAAACTCGTATCATGGAAGGGCTGTCGACTTGTCTCTCTTTAGGCTGGAAAAGATTTTTTTTTTAAGTTTTATTGAAATGAGCTAATATATACACCTCCCTGTTCTCCTGACAGCTCATCACCCACATTAGCTGCTAAATTTATATCTTAACTCAGAGCCACGATTCTGCTTTGATTACAGGTTCCCCACAGTGAGAGTTAATACCCTGAATTTGTGTCTTCCTTTTATAAAAACAAAAGAGAGAGAGAGAGAGATTTATATCATTCTCTGGCTTCCCATCTGTTTCTCTAGCAGGACTCAAAATAGAGTGAACGGAGGAGGAGGGATAAACTGGAAGTTTAATACAATGTTTCCAGGCATAAATATTCATTTATTTAACTATAATTAATTACCACTGCAATATTTGTTCCTAGGCCCCCTCCCACTCTGTCCCCTTTTGACTTGTAATTAGTTTGGTCATCTTTCTGGTCTTTAGGGCCCGACATCGCTTACCAAGGGCCCACCAAGAAGGTACAGAGAATGGGGTGGATCTTATCCCAATCCTACAGCTCCACCGCCCAAAGATTGTTTGTTTAATTAAATATTGACACCCCAGCCTCTGGTTCAAAGCCTTCCTTTAATCTAGGAGCCTTCCTCCAACTTAAGTATAATAATAATAATGTTCAATTTATATACCGCCCTTCACGACAAACTTAATGCCCACTCAGAGTGGTTTACAAAGTATGTTATTATTATCCCCACAACAACAAACACCTTGTGAGGTGGGTGGGGCTGAGAGAGCTCTGAGAGAGCTGCAACTGACCCAAGGTCACCCAGCTGGCTTCAAGCGGAGGAGTGGGGAATCAAACCTGGCTCTCCAGATTAGAGTCTTGCTGCTCTTAACCACTACACCAAACTGGCTCTCAGTAGCACTTCCATTGGAGGATGTGCCTCTTTAAATAGAGGAGGGCTCCTTACACTGCTGGAAGATTGCTATGAGGGTGGTTGGATCCCCCCATTATATTGAACTTACATTATAAGGTTGACAGCCCTTCAGCTGCCAGCCCCCCCCCACTACCACTCACCAGGCCTGCAAGAGTAAAGGACACCTGCATGGGGGAGACGCACCCAAAGCATGCACACTTCCCTGTCGTGCTGGAAAATGACATCATTTTCTGGTGCAACACAGAAGCAGCAGATCACGCTTTGGGCTGATTCATTAAAAATTGGCCCCCAAGACTACATTCGGGGCTGATTTTTTAGCAAATCAGCTCCCGTCACTTCTGTGTCTCATTGAAAATGATGTGATTTTCTGGCACAATGGATAGGCATGGGAGCATGCATGGGGGGGGGGGTTAAATACCCACTCCCCCCCCAGTTTGGCCCCTGGAGGACCCAACAACCCCATCTTAGAATGAGAAAAACTATCAATAGCCATTCTAGTCCAGTACAGAAACTGCAAATCTCTGGCTTCTTGGTCCAAGATTTTTCCCTGCCCTCTTATTTAGGATCTTCTGGAGATGTCAGAGATTGAACTTGGGACCTTATGAAAGCATGTGAAATTTCCCACTATTTATTATTAGGGTGGGAGGGAGGTAACTTGGTTTGCAATCTTTTTTCTTAGCAACGTGTAGCTGGGAAAATTAGGTTATGGGAAGGAGATTTTGTTGATCCAGAAATCTCCCACAGCTACAAAGTCATGGACATTTTCCACTGGGGTTCAGGTGAGCCCGTTAAAAAAAAACACCTGTAGAGAAAATGTTAGATTCATAACTGGTTCTGAGGCCAACACGCTTTTGGCAAGCAGAGTGCTTGAAGCTGGGCAAAACCACGATTACTTCTGAGCTAATCATGTGTTTGACCCCTTCCTTGATGTACTGTGTTCTTCTAAGTGTCTGTGGAGCCTTGTCTCTCGAAAGCTCAAACCCTGGAAATCTGGTTGGTCTTTAAGCTCCTACTGGACCTGAATCTTGCTCTTCTACTACAGACCAACATGTCTGCCCACCTGAAACTGGGTTCCCCACGGATCGAATGCCTGGCGCCACAAATTGCCAGACAGAGAAAGGATCCTGAATTTTTTCTTAGCAATCAGTGAAATAGCTCACTCATTACCCACTGTTCTTATAACCAAACATGGGTACACACGCACGCACAAATCTATTCCCACCCCAAAGTGTCGCATTCATATGAGGGTACTTACCTATGGTGGTTTGCCATTGTGGCTACCAGCGAAGCACTTGGTTTTGCTAATCAGCCATCAGGTGCTTCTTTGCCAACCTCTTTTGCTGAAAAACAGCAAACCACTCCCTGGAAAAGTATAGCGGAGAGGGGTGTCCATCTTGGTGCCCAACTCAGTTCTTAAGGCCCTCGTCACGTGTCCTGATTACTTGGGTGCAAGTCCGTTTGGAGATCTAGAGAGTCACTGTCTGTCTCAAGATCCATAGGAGTTAGCTGTGTGAGTCTGTAGTAGCAAAATAGTAAAGAGTCCAGTAGCACCTCTAAGACTAACCAACTTTATTGCCGCATAAGCTTTCGAGAACCGCAGCTCTCTTCGTCATAAGCTGACGAAGAGAGCTGCGGCTCTTGAATGCTTATGCTAAAATAAAGTTGATTAGTCTTAAAGGTGCTTCTGGACTCTTTACTATTTTGTCTATCTCAAGCTTTCATATTAACACATCAGACCATATCTTGCGCTCTGAAGCGCCGTCCTTGTTTTCTTAAAATAACTCGGCCTATTGCATGCTTTTCGGCTGTAGCGTCTCCTTTGCTGCAGGCTAATAGGATTATGAAGGTTTTCCCTTCTTCATAGATTTGCGCAAATGAATGTGTCAGGTCAGCCCCAAGACTGCAGGGCAGTATCAATTAAAAACACAGATTGAAGGCAGATTTTCTCTAGAGGCGTCTGCTTCATTGACGGAAGTGAGCTGTAAACGCTTTCCGTCTGCATCGTCTTTTTTTTTTAAGGCTGGTGGCCTTAAAGGGGAAAGCAAATTTCGGGTCCAGTACTTCCTGAGCAAGTGTCATGTCTGTGTACAGCCATGCCATGGTTGTATGTTGGTTATATTGCTTGTACCACAATATGCTGATGCTATACTGCATTATTACTAAACTGATGTGTAACCCTCTCTGATCATCTGTAACTGTATTGCAGACGTTACTTCCTTAAGACCCAGAAAGGGCCTTTCCTGTTATCTTAGAGAAATAGGCGAGTCTCGGCTAGCTGTGACCTTGATGTGTCTAGATTCCAGTTTTCTCTCCTGTTCCCAGGTGCTAGGAAGTAGGCATTGTATACATAATATAAAGTCATAACTGAATAGGTTCTCACAGAACTCTTGTAGGCTTGCACGCCAAAACATAACTGTCATTTGGAGCGCGGGAAAAATCAACTATAACATAGATTTATTGTCGAAGGCTTCCACGGCCGGAATCTATAACATAGATTGCTTGATTTGAAAGGTCACTTCTGTCAAGCTCCGTGATGGAGAACAGACCTGAACTGCATAGATCCTAATAAAGCTGATTCTGCTGGAACCAATGTATGTTCACTGTGGATGGGCCTGAGGGGTTTACCTGCCAGGGACTGACAGCAAGTTTTCATTCTGATATAGTCCAGGAACTTCCAGTTGCTGAAAGGGGAAAGCAAAATTCAGGTCCAGTACTTCTGCTGCAGACCATCACGGCTACCCACCTGAAACTATCTTAAAGGGAAGAGACATCAGCAAATGACAGGGTGTGCTAAATCACCATACCTGTCGTCCACATGGGGGCTGTACCATTCCCAGTGCTCACTGCGGGTCCAATCCAGAGGTTGACAAAGAAGCATCTAGCAGTTGCTTAGCACCTGTCATATGATGCTTCTTATACCACTCTGCCAAATGGACTCTTATACCACTCTGCCAAGTGGACTCTTGCAGCCCCCTTGGCAGTGAGGGAGCTCTCAAAGGTAAGCACTCTTGGATGAAAGTCGGCTTTTGAAGGAATGGATTTGTGTGCACGCATGAATACTTGGGCCTTGAGGGGTTAGGTAGCAAAGCAGGAAGCCCCAAGAATTCATTTGGCCAGGAATTTCAAAGAACTAGGTCAAACTTTTCCGGTTGTTAACAGCTCATTTAACTGGGCCTGTCCCCCCAAGAGACTATCTAAGGTATCTATTATAATCAGCGCATGAAGGGGCTGCAAAAGGAATGTGCATGACAGCAGTGCCTCTAGTTGCATATAACATCCATGCATTAACGATGCGACACCCTCACTCTGTATTAATAACTTCTCATTGGGCTCTGTGGATGCATCTTGATAATTTACTGATAGCTATTGTGGTGTACAGAATGGGGTTGCAGCCAGTGGGCACAGTGACAATTCTTCTCACACCTTGCTTGTGTGCCCATCAACCTCCTTATTTCTCCCCCGTCTCTTGCAGCTGACCCTTCTTTTGTCTTTCTTTCCTGTCTCTCTTGTTTTCCTTTCCTCTGTCCTTTATTTCTAGCAAGACTGATGACTGGGGGTATCTGAATGAAGACGGAGAACTCGGCTTGGCGTATCAGGGCCTAAAGCAAGTTGCCAGGTCAAATACTTTTCCTTCTTTCTTTCCCCCCTCCTTGTTAGCCTCTCCTTCTGCCACTTTTTCCAGTGTTTCTCCATCCCTCCACTATTGGAATTCGAAATGGGTATAATACGCACAAGGCTAAAGCGAAATGATTGCAGCTCCTTTCCTACACATTGGATAATATCCTTTAGCAATCATTTGCAACAGGGGTTTTCTTGCATGAAACAGGAAAATCCACTTGCAAAACTGCATTGTGCAACATGCACAAAAGCATCCATTGGGACTAAGTTCTGATCCCAGTTCCTGTGTTGCAGCTTAGGTTGTAACCAGCAACAGCTCTGTGCATGAATCTGGGCAGACCCAAGAGAACGTCGATCATAGCAATGAATGGAGGGGGTAGCTGATGGGGCTCAGGGAGGGTGTCTGGCTGATAGGTGACTGAGATGGATTAGGCCTGCTCTGGTGAACTGGGTCACCTGTCAGTATCTCAAGCCATTTCCTCCTAGTAAATATGAAACTGGTCTATGAGTAGCTACTAGCCATGGTGACTGAAGGGAAGCAGCAAACTTCTGAATTCCAGCTCTGAGAGGCAGTATCAGGGGCAGGACTTGAACTCTGTTTGTTGGCCCTCCAGGTCAGCTGTTTGGCTATTATGTGAAACTGGATGCTGAACTAGATGGACTGCTAGTCCAGTACAGCTTTTAACATACGTGTCAAACTGGCATATGGAATCCCTGAGTTGGGAGAATTAGGCACCTTCTATGAATGCTCTAAAGGCTGTTTCACATGTTACAAAGCAACAAAATTGGATTTGGTGCCAGGTGCTCATGCCAGGCCCCCACCAGGAGCTGCGGGCTGTCCCAGTCTTCTAACAAGAATACTTAACTTCCATATGAGAAACCCGTTTTTTACATTTTTAAGTGTATGCTCTAACCATCTTCAGCTCATACCTCACTTTAGATCCCCTGAATATGTCACTTGTATGCCTCGAACTTGTTGTAATAGCATGTAGATCTTTTATCCAAGATTTAAATAGCTATACAATCAAGAGAATCGTGGTCAAGGTGGTGCGATTAAAAGAACTGCGCATTTTTGGACTGAACAATTCAAGGCGTTGCACTAAACATTTACTGCAAGTTAAAGATACTTGCACATATTTCTGTAGTTTTTTTAATTCTAGCAAAACTTAATGGATTTTTGCCATTAAACACTAACAAACACATACTAGTACAAATCCATATTAGAATAGCTCATCAGGTATCTAATCTACAGGTACAACTGAGTTCAACTTAAAGGCTTATCTGTAAGTCTGTTTTTACTGAAATAACTCGTCAGTTGTTCCAGATGTTCATGTACTACTGAGTTGGCCCACAAAGACCTTGGCCAAGACCTTTCATACATGTAGAGAGTTTTTGTTTGTTTTTATAAGAAGGGAGTCAACAAAGCGAGTCGTCCCTCACCTACCACTGAATATCCATGGGGTCCAGAAATATGCTTTTTGCCTTTAAACCAAGAGCTGAAAGTCTTGAGATCGAAATTCCACATCAAAATGCAGCTAGTTCTGTATATCGACTGTGGATGACAATAGACCTCTGGAAAGAGACTTCTGCTGAATAGCTTCCTTCCCTGTTCTCGAGGTGATGTCCACAAGCTTGGCAGCAAATTCTGTATGGGCCATGTCACTTGACAATGTAGTCAACAAGAAGGTGCAACCATGTGGTGGTGGAGGAGAGTGGGCATCAAGTCATAGCTGACTTATGGTGACCCTGGTGGGGTTTTCATGGTGAGGCCATGTGGTAGCTGTCCGGGGTCTGAGGTGCAGCCCCCGGACTTGCCAGGAGAAGGGGATGGGAGGCAGCCAGGGGATAGCCGCCCAGCCACCCCGCAGATGCCCAGGACAAGAGCCTACCTACACAGGAGGGAGGTAAAGAAGCACCCAAGCCCCAGAGGGTTAGAAGGGGCAGGTGGAGGCCAGCTCGTCCCACCCTCCAGTGGGAGTCTAGGAGGCCAGGCAGGGAGAGTAGGGGCAACTCAGAGGGGGCCAGGACAGAGGGAGAGGGCAAAGGCAGCGGGGACAGACAGACAGCAGCTAACCAAGCAGAAACCTTACCAACCAGAGGGGAAAAGCAGCCACAGCAGCTCAGAGCCACGCCCCAGCCTGCAGCCCAGCTAGAAGGCAATAGTCTGGTCCCAGGGATCCCAGAACCAAAACAACTCCAGGTGGAGCTGCCTGAGACACTCTGCAGGAGAAGCTTGGCAGCCAGCCAAGGAGACACAGCTGGGCCTGCCTCCAGCAGTCAGCTCACCAGGAAAGGCTTGGCAGCCAGCCAACAAGACACAGGTGGACTGGCCCAGTGCTTCCAGCCAAGCAAACACAGATGCAGCTGCCTGTGCCAGTCAGAGCCATAGTTAGAGGGCAGGAGGAGGGCGTGTTTGACAGGTGGAGCAGGGAAAGGCTGAAAGGATAAAAGGGGAGTCCACCCAGAGGGCGGGGTGGGTTGTGTAGGGGTGTGATGGAGTGGAGGAGGGAGAAAGAAGGAGTGAGAGCACAGCAGAGAGGAAGTGGAGGGAAGGAGAGGAAGAGGAGGAGTAAGACCGACATCTGTCATGGAAGGCAGCTGGGACAAGGTCAGATTGAAGGGACCTGCGAGTGGACTGTGAGGGTGAGGTATACCCCCCTCCTTCCACAGAGCAGGATCCCACCTATTCCCTGAAGGTCCTTTAAGGCTGAGGTCAGGCAAGCCGGCACCTCACAGGGCTGCGCCCCTGGTGGAACATGACAGTAGCTGCAAGGAAACCTACCCTATATGGGGGTTTTCAATTGCTTTGGCTTGTACCAAGCCAGTCACATGCCTGCATTGTCACGGGCCACTTCTAGCCTAAATTCTGTCCTCTTATTAGCCAGCAAGAGCAACCTGAGTAGCCCTAACTAGCCTGATCTCATCACAGCTTGGAAGCTAAGCAGAGTCAGCCACATTTAGTACTGGGATGGGAAGTCAGAGGCAGGCAATGGCAAACCACTGCTGCTTGTCTGTTGCCTTGAAAACCCCATGAGAGGTTGCCATAAGTCAGTTGCAACTTGATGGCACTTAAGGATTTTTGGCCAGCACATGCAGCAGAAAGGCGCTGTAGTGTCTTCAAATCCCCCACTGCAGAAAGGGGATCACGTTTGTGGATATTTTCAAACAACCATCCTCCCCTTCAAGCTGGAATAGATTTTCTCTCCATGACTTGTTTCTGTTCAACTTGCATGGATCTTTCCTTTTACACAAGGGACCATTCAAACCTGACACCCACGCCGCTTGCATGCTACAGGAGGCCACTCAGCCCCACTGACTCTGCAGCGTGCGTAGGCCGAGCCTCGAAGCCGCCTGTTTCTGTGCCCCGAGAACGTTTTGATAGATCATTGTAGTCTTGCTTTTTCAAGCCTCTTGGAATAGCTTTGAAAAGGATTAAGGGGGAGAGATTTCAATTTGGCGGACTCTAATTGGTACCTTTAAGAATCAATTTGGTTTACCCAACGTTGGGCTTATCAGCACACCCAACAGCGCAGGCACATATAGGAGGGCTGTAACCTTTTCTGTGATGAATCACCCTTTTCACTAGAGTGGGTGGAAAAGGAGTCAGGAACGCAAAGAATTGTTTCGTGCAGCCTCTCTTACGGAAAGTGCCGCTCGTTTCTTAATTTATCGTTTCTGTAGAACGGCACAGTGTGTGTCCCTTTAGAAAAGTGTTCTTTTTGTGATTGTAACCCACTGCCACCACCTTTAGCCATAGAAAAACTGGGTTTTAATTTCCTTTTGGTTCGGCCTCTCTAGTTTCCTCAGCCCTCCCCATCTTCTAGTCCCCTCATTTAAAATGTTTTTTTTTAAAAGCTTCCTTCCATATTGTAGTCAGCAGGATACAAAAACAGTTCTAAAGTCAGGTTTTCAATTTTCAAAATAAGTAATGGGTTTTTGACCCTCAGCTGGAAGCATCTTAAGCAGAACTCGGAAATAGCTTGCGTCCATCTGCTGAATAGAAACTCAGTTTAGGATGTTGGCAAATTATGGGTTGTTCAGAGATCATGAGGAACACAATTTTTGATTGGGCCAGTTTTTGTTGGGAATGACTGTTAAAGTTCAACAAGTTTTTTGTGGTTGTTTGTTTGCGAGAGCAAAGTTGGCAACCAGCAGCCCTTAAGCCAAATTGGGCCAGAAGTCTGGCTACCTCAGTTGCCAACCTGCGGAAAAGGTGTGGAGAAAACAGTTTTTGCAGCAACAGAATTTAACTGTCAGAGAATTTTAAGGGGTGATGAGGAAGGCGGGCTGGTCCCATACCACTCACTCACTTCCCCTAAAGGCCTTTTGGAGAGGCCTAGTTGCTGACCTGGAAAATACGGTAATATCTACAAGATGAGGGAATTTTCTCCGACACAAGGGAAATGCTGAATTCCGAATCACCCAAACTGCTTCATGCCATAGGTTCAGGGCTGTTGGGTGCAGGGGAGCTATTTCAGTATTCTCAAAGAATTCCTTGCCTCAAGATGTGCTGTGAGGACTTGAGAAAAGGAACTGAGAGCGGGACCACAAGTGACGCCTGACACAGGTTGGACACTTGCCAGCTTCCCTCAAGTTTTGATGGGAAATGTAGGCAGCTTGGCGGAATGTTGGACAAGTGACAGTTGAAAAGTCCATTGGACAGCAGTCGGAGAGCCAAGCTGCAAGACCAGGATGCCTCCATTTCCCATCAGAACTTGAGGGAAGCTGACAAGTGTCCAACCTGTGTCAGGCGTCACTTGTGGTCCCGCTCTCAGTCATTCGTGGAGGCTATAACTGTCTCAGTCAGCCATGAGGCTAAGAGGGAATCTCCATGTTCAGAGGCAGTAGATCTCCAGATGTATTCATGAGGTGCTGCTGTCTACCAAATCAGATAATTGGCCCATCTAGCTCAGTGCTGTCTGCAGCTCTCTAGAGTCTCAGGAAAAGAAAGACCTTCTCCAACCTGCCTCCTGAAATCCTTTAACCAGATGGATTGAACCTGGGACCTTCTGCCTGCAAAGCAGGTACCCACTGCTGAGCTTTTCTTAGTAGCCGTCAGCTGGAGATAAGGCAGCCTGGAAAGAGGCCATAGCCTAGTGGCAAAGAACATGGAGAACCCTGTCGGCCTGGTACATATTATCCTGCCCTCCATCTAAAGACGAGTGGAGCGCATGGTTCTCCCTTCCCTCTTTATCCTTGCATGGGAAGATAAAGGCTGAGATGTGTGATTCCGCACACGTTGGATAATGCACTTCCAATCCTCTTTATAGATCATTTGGAATGGATTTTTTTGTTTGCGGAACAAAAAAATCCACCTCAAATGATTGATAAAGTGCATTGAGAGTACATTATCCAACGAGTGCTGAATCAGCCTTTGACTAGCTCAAGATCGCCCAGTAAGCATCACCGCATGGTAAGATGTGGATTTCCCTGATCCAAGACCAGCAATCTAACCTCTGTATCCCACCGCATTGGCTCCAAAGGCCAGTGGCACAGGGCTGTCTCCAGCATACATGAGTTGGGACCAACGGAGCTGAAGGACTGCCTACTCACTTAGAAACCTACCTGACTACTGCGGTCATCTTTGGAAGCCTGTTTCGGGTGCCCCCGCCTGCTGAGATGCGGCAGGCGGCGACCCAAGAGAAGGCCTTCTCTGTTGTGGCACGATAACTCTCTCCCAAGGGAGATGTGTCTGTCCCCTTCTGCTGCCACCTTTTTTCCATTGGGTGAAGACTCTTTTGTTTTGTACGGCATTCCCTCCATGATCCCTCTTTCCTGCCCAATGTTTTTATTTGTTGTTTTGTGTTTTTCTATGTATTTTAGCTCTGGTTTTAGTTGTTTCAGTGATGGGGGTGGTGGTTGGTTTTAATGGTTTTCAAATGTGGTTTTATTGTTTGTGTTTTAATTTGTTAGTTCTCTGGTGGGCATGTGAGGGCAGACAGGCGAGAGAGAAATTTTGAAGGAAAAAAAACCCAATAAAATACATACCTTGTTTCAGAGGGTTACTTGGCTGACTGTTGTTGAGGGCAGATTGTAGATCCTAAAGGTGCCTTTATTTTGTGAAAGAATCTCTATAACCAGAGACTCAGGGCCAAACTACAAGTGACGCCTGACACAGGTTGGACACTTGTCAGCTTCCCTCAAGTTTTGATGGGAAATGTAGGCAGCTTGGCGGAATTTTGGACAAGTGACAGTTGAAAAATCCATTGGACAGCAGTCGGAGAGCCAAGCTACAAGACCAGGACGCCTACATTTCCCATCAAAACTTGAGGGAAGCTGACAAGTGTCCAACTAGTGTCAGGCGTCACTTGTAGTTTGGCTCTCAAGACAGTCTCCTTCGTCCCTTGCGAAGGGCAACTTGATCAAAATTAAGAGGAAGAAGACCGCACAATAGCATATTGACTGACTGTGTTGGGACTTAAGCAGCGAGGCAGAGGCTTATGCGCCAGGTGCTTATTTTTGTTAGTGAGAAGGTTGTAAATTCAGCTCTTAACTCTGATAGTTGTATCGATTTCTCAAACGTTTGCTTTGTCCTGAGCTGCTGGGATTTCGCATCCAGAAATCCATCAGATAAATAGCAAGCCAGCTCGTGTGGACACCTTGTCCCAAAAGATACAGCGGAGCATGTTGTCCAGATGGGAATCTTCCTTTCCAGCTGTATTTGATAGGGTAACTGTTTGCTTTCAGCACAAGCAAGTAAAGGTAAGGAACGGCACAGCGATTTCTTCACTTCCCAGAGTGCAGGCACCTCTGAATGTACAACTGTGAACATGTGGAGGCAAAAAAAGGACCTGCAGTCTGGAGTGGTACAGTGCAACCTGTCAGCCAACTTCACTGGTGCCTCATTCTCCTCCAGACTAGTCCAAAAAGAGACCACGATGAAGAAGTAGAAAGGGCAGGGCTTACTTGTATCCCTTCTCACCAAGGAGGAAGCGCATAGCATACATGGTTCTCCCCTTCTCTGTCCCCCCCCCACCCGCAAGCAATTAGGCGAAGAGAAAAGTCAACCACTGAGATTTATGGTTGAGCGACCATCCCATACTATCTGGTAAAGGAGAACCACAGGGTGGTGGAATGCCCAAGAAAAGTTGAAGTCTACAGTGCTTTTTCATCTCCAAAGGGAGCAAAAGACCTGCTGGCAATAGAGCTGCCCATATGGGTAGGAAGCACGGCCCACACCGCTAGCTGTATAGAACATATAGAAGAGGAGGGTTGGAGCACCTCTTGGATTTTGTGGCTCTAGAAGGGTAGCACACAGGAGATGCGGTCTGAGACATTTCTGTGCAAAGCTCACATGGGTGTGAGATCAGTATGTTGACCGTTCACAGTGGCAGTAACTGGCAATTAGGCGGCCTTCTTAGCTTTGCCAAGCCTGTTTATCACCAGTATTTATTTGTTTATTTATTTATATTCAATTTATATTCCGCCCTCCCCACATCAGCAGGCTCAGGGTGGATTACCACAAAGTTTATAATCGCATTTCAAACTAGTAGGTAAGACAACCTTGATCTTGATTTGAGTCCAAAACAAAGACAGTTCATTGGGAAAGAGTTACGGTTAGGTCATCAGACCCCTTGTGAGGCGGGACCAATCTCCTTCTTTGACCCCAGTGCCTGCCCCAATGCATGTATCGTTCTGTCCATCATGTGGTGGACTCTGTATCTCAGTCCCCTTGATTCTGAGTTTTCACGTGATTTCTTCTCTTCCTTTCCCCACTTTTTCCTCCCACCAGGCTCCTGGAGGCTCAGCTCCAGGAACAGCGAAGAGAGCATGAAGAGGAAGTAGAAACCTTGAAGGACCAAGTGGAAACTTTGAGGGAAGAGATGGGGAAGCAGCAGGAGATCTTCTATCAAACACTCCAACTCTCTCCGGAAGCCCAGGTGGAGTTTGGCATCCAGCAAGAAATCACGCGGCTGACAAATGAAAATCTGGTATGGGCGATGCGTGAAATCCTCAACTATTCATACTGGCGGGTTGGTGCGGTTACCTGGTGGTTGGGGTAAAGGCAATTCCCTGTTGGGCTACAGAAAAGCGGGTCATCCTTTGTACGCAGATTGCCCCTCAGGACTTTTAATAATGTCAGGCATTGGGGTTGGATCCAATCACCCTCTCCACTGGTGAAACGAAGAGAAAGGATCCACTACTTTGGTCTACCCAAATGATCATGGGACCAACGTGGAGAAAAGCCATGTGGGTCGGGGTGGGAGGGTAATGAGGAGAACTGGGGAAGTCTGAATGGGGGAAAAGAGCTGGATGTGGATCCAACAGTCTCCACCTGCAGACAGATGCTATCCAGGTAGGTTTAAACAATTAAGACTCTCTACACGGGACATCTGCCTTGTGAAGAACATGTGTCGGTAGATGCAATGGTAGCTGGGAAGGGTAGTTTTAAAAAGACAGAGCCAGCAGCAGGGCAAAGGCTGGAGCTATACACTGGAGCTGTGTGAAGAGGCTGTGAAATGCCAGAAGGGAAACCTCACCCCATTATAACCTCTCCAGGTCCAAGTCAAGGTCTGGGAGGCAGCTCCAGCCCATTTCCACTCCTGGCTGCGCTCTGGTTGTGACCTCACACAGTTTTAGACTGGGGAGGTGAAATTGACAGAGCCTTCCAGAAGGCGAAAATGAAATTAACAAACCCTCTGAGGAGTGATCTCTGCTGGCTCTGTCTTTTTAAACTACGCTTCCCGGCTAACGTTGCGTCTCCCTACACTTGACGAACACATGATGAGGCATCTCATGTAGAGAGTCACTGTCCAATGGCCGTTTTTTAATACAGTCATGTGGCAGCCGCCCCATATGTGGAGAGCTGGCCAGGTGGCATGGCTCACCCTGCAGGATCTCTGATGGTTCACTCTGCCACAGTCCGAATTCTTCCTCTGGAATCAGAGCTGTAAAAAGAGACTCTGTGAAGTCACTGCCAGTCAGGGTTCAAGAGCACGAGTGAACATAGGTGCATTATATATGTTCCATATGTTGAGGAGGATTCAGGAGGGTGGAGGTACCTAACATTTCCCCTCCCATCACCTGTCATCTTTGCATTCATGAAGTGATGTTCTTGGGAATATTACATGTGATAGAATAGGGTGTGTCTCCCCGCCCCCCCCATACAAAGCAGAATTAACTTGGGGTTGGACTAGATGACCCTGGAGCTCCCTTCCCACCCTCTGATTCTCTGAAAGCTTTTGTGGACACCAGCCTGCTGGTTATCCTTCAATTTTTACAGTGGCATTTTTATTAGAAGAACTTTTATCACATTCAAACAGACGTGTCAGGATCATTTAAATGTGAATGTCAGGAACTGCGGCAAAAGCACTGAGGTGGTAAATTGTAAATTATTGTGTGTGGCATAATACTTCCCAGAGAAGTCGGGAATCGGTGACCTTAGGTTGTTTCAGGGAGCTTCTGAGCGCGATTGACTAATTTCTGACTTCCAGTCAGCAGTAATTGGAAGGAGGAAGCCCTGACAGATCAGGTGCTCAATCCCCTTATTGTTTTTAATCTAATTATTTGCGTTAAGAGAGGCACTTTATGAAATGCAACACGGGGGGCTTGTCCCTGCTTTAACACGTCAGTTGCAGCAACACCAGCCTAACAAGTGAAATCCTAAGCAGAGTTACTCCGGCCTAAGCCCATTGATTTCAGTGGGCTTAGACTGGAGGAACACTGCTTAGGACTTCGCTGTAAATCTGCTTGCTGTTGCCACACTGAGATTATTTATAGAGCAACTCCAAATACTAGATGCTGTACAAAAATTAATAACATAAGACAGGCCCTGTACAAGTACCTGATACAGCAGGAAGAAATTGAAATGTCTCCCCCCTCTCATTCGTTGTTCATCAACATGTAATTCAAATAGTACAGTATGGAGATCCAACCGGGGGGTATGGAGTGCTTGGCAGCTATGCCCCACTTGTGAAGGGCCGTATTAAATGTGGACATCTAGAATTTGCCTGTGCTGAGAAGTTTAATATGAGTGGGACAAACTACAGCCTGGGCCTGTAGTTCACATGAGCCAATTCACGGTTCTCGCATCACGTTCCCTTTTGCATCATAACTTCACAGTGCATTATTAGAGCCCGTTTATGCATGGCCAGGTTTGGCACTGGAAATAACTGGTTTAAGAGAGCCCATGGGGAGAAGTCCCAAGATCACATCCTCACTCGACTGTGAAACTCACTTAGGAATCTTGGACCAGTTGCTACTTCTTAACTAACCTACCTCACAAGGTGGTTGTTGAGATGAAATGACGGGGAGGGAAGAACTGGGCGCAATGCCTGAGCTCCTTGGAGAAAGGCAGGATAAAAACGGGTAGAGGGAAAACCACATGTGTTGCTAGTGCTGTGTGAGACTCAGCCATGCAAAAAAGGCCCCCGTATGGCCACAGCGAATCACAAAACGGATTTGTGTATTTAGAATAAAATCGGCCTTTCCCCAAAGCAGCCTCGGTAGGAAGCCTGGCTAGACGAGGGACGGGGCAGAGCCGATATCAACCAGTTTCATTGACAGTCAGCACCTTCTAGGCCTTCATTGCAATTTATCATTTCTGCAGCACTTTTAATTAGCAGAGTGTTTTATAACCTTTGTGTTCATCCCGGGGCTCGTTGTAAACATTCAGCAAAATCGAGTGAGTGAAGCCTTCCCTGATCTATACCATTTCGGGCTTGAAATAAGGGGTTTGCTGTATTTGAATGCTCCCCAGTGCGGGGAGGAAGGGGAGCCCTACACATAGGGAGATAATATGCCAGGGAAAAGATTTAACTGAATCCTTTCCTGTTACAAAAATTTTCGACATGCATATATTTTTCCACGGTGAATGAGGGCATTCAAACATGGATCTACTTTCCTGCAACCTGAAATTGGCACAGCCCAAGAACTGTTTTCCTCACAAATTTCCATAGCGTGCATATCGTCTGGGCCTTATCCTAGCTTGCAAGGTAGTTTCAGGTAGACAGCCATGTTAGTCTATTGTAGCAGAACAAAATTCGACTCTAGTAGCATCTTAAGAGACTAACAAAATGAGTGAAATGAGTGAAAGCTCAATTTGTCGGGTGGCAAGTGGTTTCCATCACGTCCCTGGGAGAGCCAGAGGAGCCACAAAGCTGAGAAGAGGCTTGAACGGCGCTCCCCAGATCCCTGGGCCTGTTTATGTAGAATATTTATATCCCCAGGTTCTCTGTGAAGACATGTTCAATGTGGCTGAAAAATCTAATTTAAAAGATAGTGCATGAAAAATTATCAGGAGGCCACAGCATACGAATCAATCAAAATATAACAATTAAAAATAGCATCCCCTAAAGCAGGGCAAAGCATACAAATGTAAGCATCTGACCACAAAAGCAGTCAATCGTACGAAGTGATCCACTCACACAAAGACCACAGATCTTTGTACAAAGACTGGAGATCCTTCCCATTTCCCCCATCTCTACAATTGCCGTTTCTGACCCTGGGAACGTTAATTTCTTGGGTTTGTAGGATCTTCATGGAGTAATATCCTGACCTGGAAAGCCCAGGTGAGCCTGATCTCATCAGGGCCGATTCCAGACGGCCCTCTGCAATCCAAAACATTGCGCGTTGTCGCGCGTCATCGCGCGGAAAAAGCAAAATATCGCATTTTCTCGCGCAAGTTTTGCACGACCTCGCGCAAAACTCGCACGAGAAAACGCGATATTTCGCGTTTTCCGCGCGATGACGCGCAACAACGCGCAACGTTTTGGATTGCAGAGGGCCGTCTGGAATCGGCCCAGATCTCGGAAGCTACGCAAGGTCGGCCTTGGTTAGTAATTGGATGGGAGACCTTCAACGAAGACAAAGGTTGCAGAGGCAGGCAATGGCAAACCACCTCTGTTAGTCTCTTGCCATGAAAACCCCACCAGGGGTCACCGTAAGTCAATTCTGACTTGACGGTACTCTCCACTACCGTGGAGTATTACTCCACGTGGGTCAGTGGACTGCCATGAGGAGGGGGATGGAGGCAAAGACTTCTGTCAGAAGAGCTCTGTCGATGAATAAGCCAGGAACATCCATTTTACCCCCTACTATCTGCAGCCTACCAATCCATCTGGCTATTCTTCAACAGAGGTTCCACAAACCCAGGAATCCCAGAGGGGGCTACCAGCTCTGAGTTATGAAATCCCTGGAGATTTGGATGGTGGAACCTGGCGAGGTGATGGTTTAGGAGGGGAAAAACCTCAGTAGGGTATAATGCCATAGAGTCCACCCTCCAAAGGAACAATTTTCTCAAGAGGATCTGGAGAATCTGTTCGCTGGAGATCTGGAGAATCAGTTCTCTGTTGTCTGTAGATCAGTTGTAATTCCAGGAGATCTCCAGCCACCACCTGGAGGTTGGCAACCCTAGTCCCAGGGCTGGAAAATTGCTGCCAGGAGGAGGGGAAAGCACGGAAGGTCCATGACCACCACCACCCCTCCGCTGACAGATCTCTGGATCCAATCTAGTAAGTAGATCCAGAGGAGTTAGCCATGTTAGTCCGCAGTAGCAAAATAGCAGAGTTCAGTAGCACCTTTAAGACTTACCAAATTTATGGTAGCATAAGCTTTCGAGAGCCACAGCTCTCCTCATCAGAGGCCTCTGACGAGGACAGCTGTGGCTCTTGAAAGCTTATGCTACCATAAAGTTGGTTAGTCTTAAAGGTGCTACTGGACTCTTTGCAATCTACTAAGTGTACAAGTTGTAGCAAAAAGACAAACATGATTAATGCTGATTTTAATGCCTGAAGTCCAGGAGAGGCTTTCCTGGTGGGGGGAACTGAAACAGGCAGTCCCCTTGCCTGAAGTCCAGGAGAGGCTTTCCTGGTGGGGGGAATTGAAACAGGCAGTCCCCTTGCCTGAAGTCCAGGAGAGGCTTTCCTGGTGGGGGGAATTGAAACAGGCAGTCCCCTTGCCTGAAGTCCAGGAGAGGCTTTCCTGGTGGGGGGAATTGAAACAGGCAGTCCCCTTGCCTGAAGTCCAGGAGAGGCTTTCCTGCCTAGTGTTGCTGAGTTGCAGCACCCAGCCCACGCATCTGCTGAACCACACGGCCTCCATCTTCACTGGATCTGAGTTTCAGCGCCTCTGCCTCTGGTTCAGAGTGCCAGCCCAGCATAGGGGAGGAAGAGAAGAGGGCAGCCAGCTTTTCAAAATAGTTCAGCCTCTCCCTGAGCCGCCTGATAAATGACTGCCTTTGCTGTTCCGTGAGAAGCTCGCTGAGGTGTGATTGATTAGTCTGGTGCCATCTGAAAGAGGCCCTGAAAGAGAAATCAATGTTTGGCTTTAAAAAGCTGGGTTGCGCATTCAGGGGTCGTCTTTGGTTTTGTGTTTTTAACTTTTCAGTACTTCACAAGGGAAAATAAAGCTTCTTTCAGATGAAAAAACAACTCTTTCCAAGGCATGCAGTCAACGTTTTATTTATCACAGCTTAGATCCTGCCATTTCTCCAAAATACAAAGTGTCACGGGCGGGGCCAGCCCAAGCAGGGTGGTTCAAGTCCAAGCACCAGCACTAAGCCCAAGGGGAGTTCAAGGGTCGAAAGCCAAGTCCAAACTGTGGTCAGAGCACAAACTAAACGCCAGGAGTGAGTCCAGAGTCCAAGGGGCAGGTCAGGTACAGTCCAAGGTCAGTTGCCAATAGTGTCAGATCCAAAGGCAGGCACGAGCAAGGTGCACGGCACACAGAGTGGTTGCAGGTAGTTTGAGACTTTGCTTCCACACCTGGCAGTTTCCTCAGCTCAGCTTTTATAGCCAGGCATGGGTTACAGCCAGCTGCTGGGGCTCCATCCTACTGCTACTCATCATCGCTCTCCAGCAGCTGGCGTCGGTTCAGGAGACGAGCATTGCGCCGTCTCTCCTGCAGCTCCAGCCTCAGTCTTTCTCTGCGGCATTCTTTAGGCGTAGGCATACCTGGCGGGGTGGAAGCCCCTGTCTGGGTTTCCCCTGTGGTGCTGGCAGTCCCTGGCTGAGCTTCCCCTGTGGAAGTCCCTGGCTGAGCTTCCCTTGTGGTGCTGGGGCTGGAGAGTGCTGGTGGCTCTGCCTCAGCTGCTGGCTGTAGGCTCCGATTAGCCAGCAGCTGTGGCTCCTGATTACCAGCCTCTGCTGAGTCAGGGCTGGCTACACAAAGCCCTTCTCCTCCTGAGGAGTCCTCGCTCTCACTGAGCCCAGACTGGGTCATGACACCAAGGGTGTAGAATGCACAGATTTTTCCATTTTATTTTCCTAACAACCCTCTGTGGTAGGTTGGATTGACTCATCGAGCAAGAATCTGAACCCTGCCCCCCAAGCTCAACATACCTGCCACTGCACTAGGGTTCCCAGGTGCCCGCCAGTGGTGAGCAAACTCCCAGGGATTTGCCTCCCTGTCTGCTGATCACCCAATGATCAGCGGGAGGTGGCAAACTCCTGGAGGTTGCCCACCACCGGCAGGCACTTCAGGAACGAGCGCCGCTTGCGTGCTCCCAAGTGGCACGGTGATGTCACTTCCAGAAGTGCCGTCGCCCCAGCCACGGGAGCATTCCTGCACTTCGTTTGGGGCCAATTTGGGCCCCAAATGGGCCGAATTGGCCCCATGCAGATCGTGGGAGTGCTCATGCAGCCGGTGCGGTGACATCACTTCCGGAAGAGACGTCATCACACCGGCTCCGGGGCACGAAGATTGAATATGCCGCCGGCACGAGGGTATAGGGAAGGTATAGGGATCTGGCAGTCCTTTCTAGTCTTTGGGTCTTGTAACAATAATTGAATATCATAGCACAGGAAAGATTTCTAAGAGTGTCTTCTGATGTTTCCGTTGTGATATAGCCAGGATTCTCTGTGTAACTGTGAACAGAATGGTTATGGCTTAGTTTAATTCAACTCCTAAATTAAAACTTCAAGATGCAGGAGAAAAAATACTGGCTCTGAAAACTAGAAAGTACCTTCAGTCACTTGCAGGTCAATAAAGTAGCCCAAATTTGTGTGCCCAAATTTGTGCATCTGCTGAAAAATCTTGACTTTGAAAATGAGGGTGAGAAACGTCTTGCTTGTATCTGCGTGCCTAGTAACGTTTTCCCCTCTCTTCCTTCAAGGATCACTAAACAAGGTACATGAGGTAGGTTAGGTCAGAGTGACTAGTCCAAGGTCAACCAAATAACTTTGTATTTGAGGACAATTTTGAATTTGGGCCTCTCCCATTTACAGTCTGTGACTTCAGTCGCTACCTCAGCCACCTTTTTGGTACTAGCGAGGTTCAGCTGTTTCATGCAAAGAGTTAAAGGGCGTTTGGTGAAATGTTTCCCTCCCACTGTCTTCTGCATTGAATTTTGCGTTTGTACATTCAAAGCAGACTTAGTGGTACGCATTTGCGTGTGACGTGCGCCTTGCCTTCTCTCTGCCTGCTTCTTAGGACCTGAAAGAGCTACTAGAAAAACTAGAAAAGAATGAAAGGAAACTGAAGAAACAGCTCAAGATTTACATGAAGAAAGTCCAAGATTATGAAGGTAAGTCCGGATTCAAACTCGAGCCCCTGACAACATAAATGAGAAGCTGCTGTTCTGTTCCCTACGGAAAAGGGGTCAGGGTCACTGAAAATCTTTAAACTCAGAGGGGAAGGGGGAAGGCTGTTCCTATCCCAAATGCTACAGTAGTTCCAGGTAATTAGCTGTGTTTATTTATTTATATTTATCACACACACACATATATGTATGTGTTATATATTTATAACATATAAAACATATTTATAAATAATGTCCACCTTTCTCACTGGGACTCAAGACAAGTTACACAGAGTAATGCAATACCATCAACTGGATGGCAAATCCAGTAGATAATGCAATAGGATTTGGATTGTAGAATTCTGCAGCCAACTAGAAAACTGAAGACCGGACGGAAACTAAAACAAACAAAAGTCCAGTAGCACAAGTCTGCATTAGCGCCATGTATTTTTAGGATTTTGTCCGAAAACATACAGAGAGCTGTATTCAGAAGGAAGGCATTGTCGAGAGGCAGAACAGAGTCATCGTTACTTCTGTTCTGTTCTCTCTGGGTCAGCAGCCTAGAGTAATAGGGAAATATAACTGTGGTTATTCCCTCTCCCTATAACCTTTGCTGAGATAGGTATGTGGTTTCTGCTGTCTTGCCCTCAAAAAGATGAGGCTGAGAACTTTAGAAACTGTTTCTGTGGCTCTTTACAGCCACCGCTTCCCCCCAGTTCCTTTTTCCGTGTCTGCCACCATCACCAAGGATGAAGGGCTCCATCTGCCGGTACTCCGTAGCATAAGACTGCGATTCTCAGATTCCTGTATATTTTTTGCAGCTGTGGTTGAAATACCTCAGCAAGAAAGGGCTGAGGAAAAGAGACATCTGTGCAGCCCCATAATTCTTTTTGTCTTGGAGGCTTGACAGAATGATTAGCTACAGTAGGCTTTGATCCTGAGGACCGGTTTCAGAAAGCCGGTCATTAAATGAAATTAAGCTGAAAGAATCAGGGGAGGGGGGGTGAATTCTGTACTGCGGCAGCTGGCACGGACAGCACTCGTCGCTGTAATTTACATGCATCGAACTGACATCACATTACTCGAATGATGTCTTAATATCCATCTTGCTGATAAATTTTCCCAACTGCATTCCTTGGCCTGGCGGTCCTGGAGGTTAGATGCCACTCTTTAAGATAAAAGTGGCTGTCGTGAGCCACTTGCCAAAGTGATGGTAATAACACTTGTAGAATAACCGGTATGTTCACCATCCTTGTGGACAATTTAGAAGGTTGGAGTTAGATCCTTCAGGACCGATCCAGATTTGTCAGAGCTGAATCTTGAGTGCAAAGGATCCAGTGTGTATGTGTGTGTGTGTGCGCATTCTGTGCCAGCATAACACCACAACTGGTGACACGGTGGTTTTGGCTGGATCCTCTTCTTGAAGAATTCCGTGGCACTGTAAGAAGTCATCAAGTGATTCTGCACATGTTGGATAATGCACTTTCAATGCACATTATCAGTCATTTGAGGTGGATTTTTTGTTCCGCACCCAAAAAAATCCGTTCCAAATGATCTATAAAGAGGATTGGAAGTGCATTATCCAACATGTGCGGAATCACTCATCATTTGCTTTTCTGCAAATTGTGGTAAAGATGAACGGGGGCGGGCAGGGGGAAGCCATGCCCACCCTCTCCCTCTTGTATGCTATTCTGTATCCTGATCAAAGAATTGTTCACTAAGTTTCTTTCACACAGTACAGTGGAAGTTACTTCATGGGAGGTGTGGGGGGAGGAAGAGAGGGAGGAAAAGGGCTGGCAAGGCAAGGCAGCAAAAAAGAAACCACTGTGGTAGCACAGACTAACATTTCCATGGGTGCAAAGATTTCTGTTTATGGAGTGCAATTTCCCACCCCCCTCTCCAGCAGCCCCAAATGCCCTGCAAAATCTTGCTCTTGGGGAGTCCCAACTCCTCCAAGAAAATAGGGGGCGGTATTTCAGGTTGCTACAAGGAGGAGGAGGTGGGAAATGTGCTTAAATCTGTGTTTAAGCCGTGACCGGCAGCAGATGAAGGAGTTAAACCTGGGGGTTTTTTTACTGGACTGTACCGCATCAAACCAGAGACTGACATGGGCCATTTTCACACTACTAACCTGCTTCCGTAACATTGCGAAACGTCACGCAAAAAACGCGGAAGAGAGCGTCTTCTCACGAGAGTTTTGTGCGATGTCGCGCAAAACTCTCGTGAGAAGATGCTCTCTTCTGCGTTTTTTGCGCGACGTTTCGCAACGTTACAGAAGCAGGTTAGCAGTGTGAAAACGGCCCATGATTTCCCTGCTCTTGGGACTTTTTTCTTTGTATTATGGAATTGTGTGTGTGTGTGTGAGAGAGAGAGAGAGAGAGAGAAGAAGAAGCAGCAGCATTCAGTCATGTGTGAGCCACAACCTCCAGACAGAAGAGGTGCAGTTGAGATGTGAATTTCTTTCCATCTGCTGACTTTAAAAACTAGGCTCTAAGCAGGAGCGAGCAGATTCTTTTAGTGCTGAGTCAGCTGCCGTTAAGACTAGCCATAGTCCTGTGGCTAATTTTTGTGCTGACATAATGGGGGTAAGTATGCAATTCTGTGGGCTGCAGTTTAGAGGTCACCCCCTTAAGTCTGCATCAACATTTCTGACTCTCGCTCGCTTAAAATGAGCTAAATTGCAACAATTTGCTTCAGCATCCTAGCATGCAATCCCAACAGAAGTTATACTTTTCCTAAGACCATTGCGTTCAGTGGGCTTAGAAGGGTGTAACTATGTTTAGGATTGTGCTGCTAGGGGTCTTTGAAGGGCGCTGGTTGATCCCTGCACGCATGTTATATTGATGGCACTGCTTACAGCAGTTTCGTTCATTCCAATTCCGTATCTGTGTATCTCAGCAAACCAAGTTAGCGTTCAGACGGAAAAGCAGCGGCACGAACTCATTAGGCAAGTCGCGGTCCAAAGGAAAGAGAAAGAGTTCCAAGGGATGCTGGAGTACTACAAAGAAGACGAGCCGCTGCTCATCCGAAATCTTATTACAGGTAAAGCGCTCTCCCTTTGCCCGCGAGCCTGTTTGTTCATATCATAGCTCAGTGGTTTTCATGCTGTACAGCAGAGGGACCCTGAACCTTTCCAGCGGGGTACTCAGTGTAATGGTAGACAAGGTTTCCTGGAAAAACAGTTGCCTAAAACTAACAAACTTTAGCTGAAATACACAACTGCGGGGAAGGATGTTATAAGGCACGCCAGCCAATCCCCATGTCATCTTACTGTGTTCAAGAATCTGCAAAGAGTCCCCTAATATTCTTTGACATTTCCTAATACTGAAGTTGTAACAGAGGGGGTTTGCCATTGCCTGCCTCTGTAACCCTCATCTTCGCTGGAGGTCTCCCATTCAATTACCAACCAAGGCCGACCCTGCTTAGCTTCCGAGACCTGAATGAGATAGGGCTTGCCTCGGCTATCTAAGTCACGGTAGAATGCATGGGTGATACGGTTTTTTGTCAGTAGGAGTTTTGTTTTGCATAGGTTTTCTCTTGTCGGGAGTGAGAGTATTGGATGAAAAATGCCAGCAAACGTGAGATTTGATTACCGACATTTATAGAACAGAGATGTGTGTGGTTTATTTATTTGTGTTTTCATGCCGCTAGGATGTCAGGTTGTTTGCAAAGCTTTCTCTTCTTCTTTTGCAGATCTGAAGCCTCAGACAGTGTCTGCCACAGTGCCCTGTCTTCCTGCCTACATCCTCTACATGTGCATCAGGCATGCCGACTACATCAACGATGATCATAAAGTACACTCCTTGCTTACCTCCACCATCAATGGCATTAAAAAAGTATTAAAGGTAAACAAAATAAATATCCAAAAAGTGCAAACCCTCTTTCTTTCTTTTTTTTAATGAAAACGGTTGGTTTTTGTTTTGTGCTGCACCTTGATTCTGCAGTTTCTTTTTAAACAAGAAGTGATATAAAAGAATATATACACCATTTTATTTATTATTTACTTCATGTATGCCCCGCCTTTCTCTCCAGTGGAGACCCAAAAAGGCTTACATCATGCTTCTCTTCTCCAGGGCTTTTTTTCTGGGAAAAGAGGTGGTGGAACTCAGTGGGTTGCCCTCGGAGAAAATGGTCACATGGCTGGTGGCCCCGCCCCCTGATCTCCAGACAGAGGGGAGTTGAGATTGCCCTCCGTGCCGCACGGCGGCGCGGACGGCAATCTAAACTCCCCTCTATATGGCGATCAGGGGGCGGGGCCACCAGCCATGTGACCATTTTCAAGAGGTTCCGGAACTCTGTTCCACCGTGTTCCAGCTGAAAAAAAGCCCTGCTCTTCTCCTCCTGTGAGGTTAGCTTGAATGTGTGACTAGCCCAGGGTCACACAGCAAGCTTCCATGGCAGAGTGGGGATTTGAACTTGGATCTCCCAGATCCTAGTTTGTCACTCTAGCCACTACACCACGTTAACTCTGTACATTGGGAAATAAAATTACTGGAGCCATGCGGAGTGCAAAAACACTACCATGCAAACACTGAAGCCCTTTTGAAGACAACAGCTGAGTCCTGAGAGCTCTCAATTGAAAACTGCCAGTGTTTCTCCAGATATATAAATGTATTTTGGAATTATTCCTGTCCAGAAAAAACACACACACTAGGATTGAAAAATCCATGCGATGATCAAAAGTTGGCACGCATCTAGTATGAATGATCAATGCCTACGTTAACTCTTCCATGAGAATCCAAAAAGGGATTTTATGACAATCTCTACAAAAAAGATTTAAAAAAAAAGTTATTTATTTATGTACTCAGAAATTCTAGGCTTCATAATTCCAGACAAAGTTTCTTCTATGCCGGGAACGATCAGAATAGTGGGATACGAGTGTAGTAAGGTTTTGTCATAAAAAAAAGGAAGTTGTAATTTTGCATGTCACGTGGCTTGCAAAGGGGGGTGGGCTAGCAGGCATGCCATTTTCTGTGTTTTGACTATTGAAGGAGGCAAGTTGGGAGTCCGAAGTACAGAGTCTAGGTTCACATAGATCCAGAGGAGTTAGCAGTGTTAGTCTGTAGTCACAAAATAGTAAAGAGTCCAATAGCACCTTTAAGACTAACCAACTTTATTGTAGCATAAGCTTTCGAGAACCACAGGTCTCTTTGTCAGATGCAAGAGAGCTGTGGTTCTCGAAAGCTTATGATACAGTAAAGTTGGTTAGTCTTAAAGGTGTGCTACTGGACTCTTTACTAGTGTCACACAGGCCCCAATATCTGTCCTTCCCACGCTTACTGTTTCTCTCCCAGTCTGTTCCTTTCTTCCTGCCATTGCCGCAGAGATCCAGCACCCCATTCCAGACAACTCAGCACAAAGAAATTTGGAAATAGTGGAAGAATTTGCACTTATCTATCACTGATGGGGGAATACAAGGAATCCATGGTCCCCTATTACACAACTAATCCATAAAAGCAGAGGATTCAAAGGAGATTCTCATCTTTATTTTAAATGTTTTGCTGTTGAAATGCTTCAATATTGAAATGTTTTCATGGTTTGATGTTTGCCACCTATTAGGGCGGGAGGGCGGCACAGAAATGTTTTAAATAAAATGAATGAACCTGTCATTTTGGGTCCTTCATAGAAGCATCACGACGATTTTGAGATGACGTCGTTTTGGCTGTCCAACGCCTGTCGCCTCCTGCACTGTCTGAAGCAATACAGCGGAGATACGGTGAGAAAATTCTAGCAGTGTGGAGGGATGTCCGGTTTCTGAAAAAGCCTCCCAGATTTCGCGCGCAGCTCACTGTCTGGAACTTCTCCCCTGAAACAAGCTCTGCTCTCAAGCAGTTTCTCATTTCAGTAGGATTTACCTTGGGGTAGCTGCTACTGAATTAGGTCTTAGATGCTCTTCCATTTTTGTGGATGCATGAAGTTTGAATCTTCATAGGATCAAGAACACGGAAGAAAAGCTTTAGATAATTACAATAAACTCCAGCAAACCCAGATGTAGCCAAAATACTTTGATGTCTGTAATTGTGGACAAAAATAGAGTGTCGAGGGTGTTTGTATGCATCTTGCACATACTGTCCAGTGGGGTGAGAATCGTATTACCCTTCCTTGTTTATAATAATAACATAATAACATTCAATTTATTTACCACCCTTCAGGATGACTTAACACCCACTCACAGCGGTTTACAAAGTATGTTATTATTATCCCCACAACAACAATCACCCTGTGAGGTGGGTGGGGCTGAGAGAGCTCTGAGAGAGCTGTGTCTGACCCAAGGTCACCCAGCTGGCTTCAAGCAGAATGGGGAATCAAACCCGGCTCTCCAGATTAGAATCCTGCCGCTCTTAACCACTACACCAAACTGGCTCTGGTTTGCCTCTGGTTTGTCTTCCTTCCAGAACATTCTGATACTGATCTTTGAGGGTGTAGTGCACCCACAGAAATCAGCAACAGAATGCTCAAGAATAGACCTGCTTACAGGGGAACACTTCAGTTTCTCTTGAAATTCTCAGACACCATAAGCTGCTTGAAACGGAGCTCGTGGCAACAGATCTGCCATCTAGGAAGGGTTCCGTTTCAAACAGCAGGCTGGAGTCCTCCCAAGCATTCGAGCGGATGTTCCAAACAGTACCTGTTCTAGGATCACAGGGCAAGTGCCCTCTCCCAACTCACTCACTCACTCACACACTCACACTCACTCACTCTCTCTCTCTCACACACACACCCTTTGGAGGAGGAACGTGCTTTCCACTGCAGCTGACCTAAAGTGGGACACAGAATAGTGCCTTAAGTTGGGAGCACTGCAGATAGCACCAGAACTTCCCAGGACACATCCCAGAAAAACAAGCAGGTGTGAACCTGTTTTGGGGGGTCTCTGAGGGTAAAACAGAATCCGGTTGTGAATTCCATCTCGCTCTGTGTGCCGATATGAATGCAAGCGGTACTTTACGGAGGTAACCACCAGCTGGCTGAATTGCTCCTCTCTCTTTCTAGGGTTTCATGACCCAAAACACCACCAAGCAAAACGAGCACTGTCTGAAGAACTTCGACCTCACTGAGTATCGTCAGGTCCTGAGTGATCTCTCCATTCAGATCTACCAGCAGCTCATCAAAATCGCAGAAGGCGTCTTGCAGCCCATGATAGGTGAACTTGTTCGGGTGGTTCGTTTTGAGAACCCGCCCGCCCACTCGCCCTGTTCCCTGAATTGAACTGTAAAATGCAGTACAGCGGATGGAGATCGTTTTAAAGGTCCATAATCTGGGTGAAGGAAGCCACCTTCCTAAGTTATCCACTAGTTTCAAATCGCACAGGAATATTTCTTGGTGGATTGCAAGGATTTTGGACATAATGTTATTCACCTGGGGAAAATCAGGGCTCATTTCAAGGGGGAACACACAGGAATGCAGTTCCGGCAGTTCCCCCAAGAGGTCACATGTCAGGTGGCCCCGCCCACCAGACTCTCGGCCATTTTGCGCTCATTTCAGCCTGGATTGGGGCTGAAACGGCCCGGATCGGGCCTCTGATGGGTGGTGGATCACTCTCCCACTCAGCAGCGGCCCAGTCCTGACCATTTTGGGCCCCTTTTCAGCCATTTTCAGCCCCTTTTTGCCATTTTGGGCCCAATTTCAGCCCTGAATGGCCAGGATTGGGTCCAAAACAGCCAGGATAGGTGATGTCAGGGGGTGTGGCATATGCAAATCAGTTATGCTAATGACACACTTCCGGTGGTGGCAGGGGGCATGGCATATGCTAATGAGTTATGTTAATGAGTTCCTCCAGCTCTTTTTCTACGAAATGACCCCTGGGGAAAATAAATGGGTTTTGGAATTATTCCAGGGGGGGGAAATTCGCACTAGAATTGGAAATTCCATGTGATGATCACAGTTAACAAGCATCTGGTATGAATGATCAATGTTCACATTAACTCTTCCATAGGAATCTGAAAAGGGATTCTATGACAATCCCCAGTCTGGCTCCTGAGATTTCACCAGGGGTTGTATTTTCACAGCCATAAGAGTTAGAAACTTTAAAAAAATTGCTAAGATGTTCAGTTCTGAAGTCTTTTGGACTTGGGCAGTACATCAAGGAATACTCCCACCTGTGATTTCATTTCTCCACTAATAATCCATTTTCCAGGATTGGGGATTTAATAACTTTCACCTTTCATCACCTCCCTTTTCCCCTTGAGTTGTTTAATCGCTTTAAAACATGGGATTCTTTGGAATTGCATGCTAGGACTATTGTAGGAATTTATTATGCCTCCATGCAGTGGTATGTGTAATTTTTAACTGGATGTTAAATTGAGTTCTAGCCATGCCTGTTACCCCACAATGTTTTAGCGCGCCATAGCCATTAACTAATTAATCCATCCCAACACACTCATGTGAGAGAGATTCGAGTAAAGTTATCCTTTCTATACCAATAGCAGGTAAGTTTAAACTGAGGATTTTTTTCTTAGTGCAGGGTGAAAAATCCAAGAGTTCCTGGCTCTCATCACTCCTTGCCATCCACCAAAACAGTTGTGTGTATTTGCCGCTAAAATTACCCATTTCTATCTGCTTGTGGGACTGAAATGCAAATTACATGTAATTTAAAAATTAAATCTTGGTTGTTTGGAAGCAGGGTCTTGCAGCTGATTGAATCACAAGAAGGTCAGCTTTGAAATGCTGTCCTTGCAGCAAGAGTTGAGCCCCGTGGTATTTTAAAGACCAAGAAAATTTCCAGGATATACGCTTTTGAAAGTAAATGCTCCCTTCGTCAGATACAAGGAGGAATGGAGATCTCTAAGCCTTTATATCCCAGCCAAAAGGTGGAAGCGTGGGGCTGGGATATAAAGGCTTAGAGATCTCCATTCCTCCTTGTATCTGACAAAGGGAGCATTGACTCTCGAAAGGTTATATCCTGGAAATCTTCTGGGCTTTAAAGTGCCACTGGACTCAAATCTTGCTACTTTACCGCAGACCAACACAACTGCAAACCTGAAGCTATCCCTGCAGCTTTTTTGACATTCCCCATTTGCCTTTTTAAGAACGACTTTCCTTTCTTCCCCAGTGACTGCGGTGCTGGAAAACGAGAGCATCCAGGGATTGTCGGGGGTGAAGCCGATGGGCTACCGAAAGCGATCCTCCAGCACGGGGGAGGGCGATAATACGTACAGCTTAGAAGCGATCATCCGCCAGCTGAACATGTTTCATGGCGTCATGTGCGACCAGGGCCTCGATCCGGAGATCATCCAGCAGGTGTTCAAGCAACTCTTCTACATGATCAACGCCGTGGCCTTGAACAACCTGCTGCTGAGAAAGGACGTCTGTTCGTGGAGCACAGGAATGCAACTCAGGTGCGGCACATTCCTGAGACGCTTGCTTTCACTCAGGCGTCCGATGTCGAGAATGCATCCCTCCTAGCACAGCTTTGTAGGAAGAGGAGCAGCAGCGTGGACTTCCATAGAGGAGGATGGGCCCTATAGGAGGACCATACGCCCGCTCCGTCCCCCAAGGGAGACCCCACAGCCATACAACCACACCGGCCCTGCACTTCTCCTGTGGGAAAGTGGTGTGTTACATGGAGATATTTTTAAAAAGTGTTCATTAACCACACATTATTGTCTGGGGCCGGAGCCCCCTCCCTTGCTCTCATGGTCCCAAAGGAAGAAGGCTCCAGTTCGCCAGCACGGGGGATAGCCAGGAGAGACAAGGTAGAATTCGAGTGAAAGTGAGCCCAGCAGCAGAGACTAGAACAGAATGGTTGATGCCCTCCTTCAGCTCACCTCCCTGCCTGGCACCCTGACAAGGCAGGGGCCAAGCCCATCATGGCAGGTGGGGGGGGAGACTACCCGGGACGGGCAGGTCCTGGAGGAGGTCAGCATGGAGGTGAGCACTCCAGCTGCAGCCCAGAGCCCGAATGAGGCAGCAGCGCTCAGGGAGGATGCCGCACTGGGTAGCATTCCGGAGATGAGTGTATTGGAGCCCCCCTTTGGCTATCCTGGGGAGGGCCCTTGCCCTGGGGCAGTTAAGAGACTCCGTCGTGGGGCCATGCGGGGAGGCGCTGCCTTTAAGCGGCCGGAGAGGAAGAGCCAAGAGCAAGACCACGAGGGAGAGCTGACAAGGGGAGGCAGAGAGAGGCCGTTGCTACAGGGGAGTAGAGAGAGGGAACCAGATGATCTCAACCCTCCTTCTTGCCCCATTCTGAGACCCGCTAGACCCTGCCAGGCTGGAAAAGACACCCCGAGAAGAGGCCACCACCCCAGACTCTGACCCTGAGGGAGTGGCGACTGTAAATTATGTAAGCAGGTCTAGGCGTGGAGCTCAGATGTTGCCAGATGTTGTGCACACCAAGACATATGACTTAATTTTTCATCACTTTATGGTGAGCGTCTGAATGTATGAACTGAGTCCACGGGAAACGCCTTGTGTCTGAAGTGATGCAAGATATAAGGAAAGGCTTTTCAAATGCCCTTATGAGGGCAGATGAGTAGGATATGAATTTAATTTTAAAAAATAAATAAATAAAACAAGTATGCCTGAAACCCTTCTCACTCATCTGCGCTTGGAACTAAGGCTGATTCCGCACACGTTGGATAATGCACTTTCAATGCACTTTATCAATCGTTTGAGGTGGATTTTTTGTTCCGCACACACAAAAATCCGTTCCAAATGATCTATAAAGAGGATTGGAAGTGCGTTATCCAACGTGTGCGGAATCACTCACAGACGTGAACCCAGACCCGAATTTAATTCTCCAGCCATCAGACCACACTGACTGCATAAAATCTGTGTGATTTCTTAGGATCCCCCAGCAGAAGAGAAATCTCCTGTTGTGCATTAGAACTCCCAGACCTTTCCAACAACTTCTGAGGCTGTGTCTGACGTGTACTGACTTCTGACCCGTGGCGTTGTTGTATTTGGTCCAGGTTTAACATCAGCCAACTAGAAGAATGGCTACGAGGAAAGAACCTGCAACAGAGCGGGGCTGCTGAGACCGTGGAACCCCTGATCCAGGCAGCGCAGCTCCTGCAGTTGAAAAAGAAAACCTCAGAAGATGCGGAGGCCATATGTTCCTTGTGCACATCCCTCACCACGCAACAGGTAAGGGGACTTTTGCGGTCCTGCTGCCCCAAGGGTGCCTTTGGCCATGAGCTCAGCAGGTGGCCTTGGGTAAGCCACTCCTCTCAGCCCCAGCTCGGATCCAGCAGGGCTCTTCTTATGGTCTTAAATTCTGCTGTAGCATTGATTAAGTAAGTGGTTGTCTTGTGAATCAGCCCTCTGCTGGTTCGAATCCCAGTACTTCCATGAGCTAAACAGGTGGCCTTGGGTAAACCACTCCTCTCAGCCCCAGCTGTGTTGTGGGGATAACAACAACACTGACTTTGTTCACCACTCTGAGTGGGGCAGTAATCTGTCTAGAAGAGCGGTATATAAGTGCTATTGTTATAACCACACTCACACATATGGTGGTTAAGTGGTTGGGCTGTGAATCATCACTCTGCTGGTTCGAATCCCACTACTGCCACGAGTTTAGCAGATGGTCTTTGGTAAGCTGCTTCGTTCAGCACCAGCTCCCCAGCTGTATTGTGGGGATAATAACAGCACTGATTTTATCACTCTGAGTGGAGCACTAATGTGTCCAGAAGGGTGGTATATAAGCAGTTATTATTATAAGAGAGCCTCTGAAGCATAGTAGACACAGTATTTTCGCCAACGCAATTAGGAGGTGTGGTCACAACGCGCAGTCGCGCAGCACAGCACAGCACAGATCAGGGGTGGAGACAAAAACTGAAAAGCGAAGTGGAGAAGGAGGGGGAGGATATACCCAGAGAAAAGCTATCTCAATCTGAGCAGGGGGAATGGCTATGGAACGATCGTTTCTATGTGCCCGTTAGCTTACGGAAAGAAGTGTTGCAGCGTTGTCACAATGCCCCAACGGCTGGCCACTATGGGTATTTAAAAACACTTCATTTAGTACAGAGGCAATGACAGTGGTTAAGTAGTTGGGCTGTGAATCAGCACTCGACTGGTGCAACTGCCATGAGCTCAGCAGGTGGCCTTGGGTAAGCCACTCCTCTCAGCCCCAGCTCCCCAGCTGTATTGTGGGGATAATAATAAGACTGACTTTGTTCACCACTCTGAGTAGTGCAATGATTTGTCTAGAAGAATGGTATATAGGTGGTCGTGGTCATGGTGGTGGTGGTGGTGGTGGTGGTGGTGATGCAAATTAGCCTGGTGTTCTTCAGTTCGTGGCTGACGTAGAATACATGATGTATTTTTGTAGCTTTCTGTTCCCCTCCCTTATTTCGCTATGCTCTATTTTTCTGATATGGAAAACATTCCTTCTGCGCTGAGATGGGTGCCATAATCACATAGTGGTACAGTTTTTAGAGTGTCGGGCAAACATCCGGTAGGCACAGGTTTGAATCCCCTCTGTGCCGTGGAAACTTACTGGGTGACCTTGCATCAGTCACACCCTCTCAGCCTTACCTACCTCATAGGGTTGTTGTGAGGATAAAATGGAAGATTATGAATGGGGTATTTGTATGACTGGTAGGGTTTCTTGTACAGTTTATTCTAATTTTTCTAACCATGATACTGGATGTAGCAGTTTTTAGATGAAGCAGGTCTTTGTCTTTTGTTTTTAATCTTGTGATGGCCTATGGCTAATGACAATAAATCTATCACAATAAGGGGAAAGAAAATGGGAAGGGGGAATTCCCAGAGGAGAATCTCAGACGGGAATTAGTGTGTGGGCATCCTGTGCTATAAAATGTCATCCCACCCCTAAAAGAAAAGGCCTAGTCATAAAGAAATGGTGATGTCTTTAAAATACCGCTGGCACAATACGTTTTGTGGCAATGCCACACCTGTATCCCTGATAATCAAATCTCTGTCTTATTTTCCCCTTGACAGATTGTAAAAATACTCAATCTCTACACTCCTGTGAATGAGTTCGAAGAGCGAGTGACAGTAAGCTTCATACGAAACATTCAGGTGAGTTTTGCACTGAGAAGAAAGGTAGCAGGTTGTGCATCGGGCGAGGGCAGGGGAGAGAAGTCAGTTGCTCTGGCCACACGTATCCATGGGGGACAGTGTGGTAACATAAACACAAGCACAGCTTTTAAAACCAGAATGTGACCTAGAATATATCAAGGGGACAGAAAAGCATTTCCATTGGTAATTCTAACTGTCCAGTGCCAGGGCTGGACTTAGAGAACCCCTCAGGGACCCCCACCTCAGAAACAAGGCTTGCAGCCCCCCAGTCCAGCCTTACCACCCTTAACACTCATCCATCCAGGAGAAGACAGATGTCGGATAGCTTTTCTTCTGGAGAAATAGGTGGGGCAACTATCTCCCAGGGCAACTCCTGTCAGGAGGTGGCACCGCCACCACCACCTGCGCGTGCGCATTGTGCACTTCTGGGACCACACAGTGACCGCGGGGACCACGCGCCGCTCAGCTGAGATGCGGCCAGCCGGAGGCAGGGGTCCCAACTCACCTCCCCGACGGAGTGGAGGGAGGAGGCGCCCAGGATGGGCCAGCATGCCGTTCCCCCACCTTTCTACCATGTGTGCTCCCCCCCCCCTCTTGCAGGAGCAGGCTTACCTTTTAAAACAGGGGAACTGATCTCTAGCTGGAGATCAGGGGGATGGGGCCACCACACCCGTGATCTCCTTGGAGAGGTGTCGGTACGCCATTCCGGCGCGTTCCGGCAGAAAAAAAGCCCTGGGAGGCACTAACAAGGGCCAAGAATGCGAAAGAAGCCCCAGGTGCATGAAGCTCAGACAAAGGCTCAACAGCAGGAGGCAGGCTAGGCGGCGTCTCCTGGGTCCTAACTCTTTCACAGAGCCTGCGATCACTGATAGATGACCCACCCAGGTCCTCTTTTATGGGTTTACACTGATACTAGCAAAAGACAGAGCATGTAGTGTGAGGGCCTGTATATTGCAGGGGACCTCAAAGAGGAAGACCTGCATTCTCTGGATTCAGAATAATTCGTGCAGAGTAAGCAAATATTTAAATTCACTTGACTCTGACACCAGTTCCAGAAGCCAGCATTTCTTGGCACTTAAATTGGAGTTACTGTGGTACATAATTTCACATCTGTAATCCTGCTTGTAAGGTTGCGGTACATAGCAGTGTCAACAGAGCTGATTAGATTTAAACATCAGGGCTTAACCAGCTATTCCTTTGAGAGCCAGTTTGGTATAGCGGTTAAGAGCGGCAGGATCTTGAGAACTGGGTTCGATTCCCCACTCCTCTGCATGAAGGTGATCTTGGGTCAGTCAGAGCTCTCTCAGCCCCACCCACCTCACAGGGGGATTGTTGTAGAGATAATAATATAACATACTTCGTAAACTGCTCTGAGTGGGCGTTAAGTTGTCCTGAAGGGCAGTATATAAATCGAATGTTGTTATTATTATCATCTGCGAAGCCAACTGAGTGCAAGAGTGTTTCAGACTGTAAAAGTCTACAGTGCTTTCAAGACAGGCTGATGCTTCCCCCCCCCCCCTTCTTGTTTCCCGTAGGCACATTTACAAGAACGGAACGATCCTCCGCAACTACTTTTAGACTTCAAGTACATGTTCCCCGTTTTGTTCCCATTCAACCCTTCTTCTATAACCATGGACTCAATTCACATCCCGGCTTCGCTCAGCTTAGAGTTCCTGAATAAAGTGTGAAGAAGACAATCTTGATTCCCAGCCCACCTCCAAGAGTTCAAGCAAAAAAGAAAAGTGGAATCTAACGATCTCTTCATGTGCGGGACCAAACAAATCGTTAAGAGAACCAATACATTTAAGTTTATCAGTGCTAAAACTGTACAGCATAAGAAACAACCTTGTATTTGGGTTGGATGCCTTTTTTGATTCGTATGGTATTTTTTGAGGGGGTAGATCTTGCAGCCAAGAACACTTGAAATGATGGGGGTTTTCTACTACTTGATATCGTTCTAAAAATAATGTTTCCCGCCTGCCATAGAAGGTACTGGCTTTGGCAAGTGGAAAATCCTATTTTTGATTTTCATAGAATTTCTCAATTGCTGTTATCTATCTCTAAAATATCAGAAGGGAAGCCTAAATGGTCATATATCTTCAAACTGCTGATGATTATGGGTTTTGCACATATCAGCGGCATGCTCCACTTCGCCATTGTGGCTGCTGTTATACATTGTTGGGTTCTTTTTATTCTGATTGGTTCGGGAAATAAAAGCGGCAGTAGGTAGAATAAATACCCGTTTTATAGCTTAAATGGAAACAAATTTGGTTTAGTTTTTTTTTTTTAATTAAAAAAAATATTGTTGGCACATGCACCTGGAATTCCAGAAGGTGGCTCCCATAATTTGCTTAATGTCTTTCTAATATCTTTCTGCCTCTGTACTATACCCTGGGATTGGCTGTTGGCAAAGTCCCAATCCATCAATAGCATAGAGGGTGAGCCATATTGTTCCCTATAGAAAATGGGAGGAAAAAGGAAGGATGTAGATCCACAGCACCAGCTTAATTCCATTATTATAATTCCACTGTAGTCTACTGTAGGAATATTCAGACCAATCCGGAATCTAGTTCTGTAGCATTTGATGGCTATACGTCTGTTTAATCCCAGTAGCATCTGTCGGAGTACATTGGTTAACTGTGTGCATGGGAGAGTATATAAACTGCGTTATACCTCGCAAAAGAGGATGACACTTTGCCAAAACAGTTGTTTGTATGGAAATCTACAAGCGGTGTGACTTCACCACTGATAGAAGCCAATCTGGCACTGCTTCCATGCCTCAGTTGTGTGTCGTTGGTGGACCTGATACTTGCCAGATGGATCTTCTGTTGGACTGGTTGAACATCAGCGTGCAGCGCATCTTCAGGCAACTTGCCAACTCTGGCAAGTTTCCAAAGCCAGCTATGGGCGGCACTCCACTTCCTGCCGTAGATGCATATACACAGTCATACGATGCCACAACAAATTCAGTAGCTAAATCTGGTTGAAACGGAGGCCTTTATGGAGAACGGCACTTGCTGAGATAAACTCATATGCTTGTTGGCTTTTGGAAGCAAACAAGAGTGGGGCAGAAAATCAGCTTATTCCCTAAAGCAGCTGTTACTAAACCCTGTAGAGGATCAGCCCGCGCATTCCCGTTGGGCAAGGACTAAGACAGCTTCAGTCCTTTTACGTTTACAGAAGATTCTAAACGTTTATGACCCAAAGGGGCATTTTCAGAATCTTATTAATGTAAATAGTTCTCCCATTCCCGTTATGTGAGCAGTAAAATACACCTGTATCTATCAACTGTTCTTCAATTGCTCTGAAAATCGTTAAGGTTTCCAAAGCCCGTCAGAAGGTGGCCCCTCTACGGAGTCTCATCTAGCAGCAAAGAGACAATTGAAGAATTTATTATTTCAGAACGGTAGCAGGGGTAACCCCTTCAAGTAACTTGGCAGTATGCTTAACAGCTGGCTAATTTCAACCAGTTTTCTGTTACAGTCTTTAAAAATACGGCCCTACCTAAATACATCTATGCTTGCACCTCTGGCAGCAATAGATCTTTGACAAAGTGCGTGTGTCTTCTTTCACCCAGCCTTATTTTAGTTGCTATAAATCAGCTTGCGAACCTGACTTCTCTGCTTTTAGAGTGGGATGAAGCTTAAATGAACTGATCCTGCAACATTTTGACCTGATTCATGAAAGGATCTGGGGCGCTGGCCCATTTTGAAGTAGATAATTAATCTCAGGAGCCGCTTCTGTCTTTTCCAAGTTCAGCAGTTTGCTCTTAGGGGTGGTGCTGATTCAGGCTGCATTGTCTCGACACCCTACCTTCCTGAGACCCAAGATACACAAACAAAACCCGTAATTGCCCCATAGGCAAAAAAAGAGCATTTCTTTTAATTCAGCACATTTAAATAATGTGCATTTATGTGCTTCTGCAACACTTCAGCGCCTGAATATTGCTGTCAAGCATATGTTGGGAGCCAGAAAGGAAAGCTATGAAGAACTACAAGGGGGAAATGCAGTCTTTTAAAAAGAAGATTGTGCAGCCCTTGACTTTCTTTAGTTAATTAGCAGTGAAATCATAAGCTTTCCCCAGCCAATAACTGGCAAAATGGAGGCTGCATCCATTCCGCTCTACAGATACTCTTGCCATTTAAATTTACTTTGATGTGCCTTCAGCTTCCCCTGCAATAACCTTGCCAAAGGCACCCAGTTCTCCTGGAGCTGCCCTCAGCCCAGTCACAGATCTACCCCAAATGGCACTCTCTCGTGCAAAGAAGAAGCCAGTTCTGATGGCCAACTCTTGACTCCTTTCTCCTGCAGTTTTTCTCATGCATCAA